>NC_138225.1:54317485-54484985 GCF_964197995.2 Scardinius erythrophthalmus
TCCACCCGTATACACCTCTACTGTCACTCACACACACACTCCTCCACCCGTACACACCTCTACTGTCACTCACACACACACTCCTCCACCCGTATACACCTCTACTGTCACTCACACACACACTCCTCCACCCGTATACACCTCTACTGTCACTCACACACACACTCCTCCACCCGTACACACCTCTACTGTCACTCACTCACACACTCCTCCACCCGTACACACCTCTACTGTCACTCACTCACACACTCCTCCACCCGTATACACCTCTACTGTCACTCACACACACACTCCTCCACCCGTATACACCTCTACTGTCACTCACACACACACTCCTCCACCCGTACACACCTCTACTGTCACTCACACACACACTCCTCCACCCGTACACACCTCTACTGTCACTCACACACACACTCCTCCACCCGTACACACCTCTACTGTCACTCACACACACACTCCTCCACCCGTACACACCTCTACTGTCACTCACACACACACTCCTCCACCCGTATACACCTCTACTGTCACTCACACACACACTCCTCCACCCGTACACACCTCTACTGTCACTCACACACACACTCCTCCACCCGTACACACCTTTACTGTCACTCACTCACACACTCCTCCACCCGTACACACCTCTACTGTCACTCACACACACACTCCTCCACCCGTATACGCCTCTACTGTCACTCACTCACACACTCCTCCACCCGTACACACCTCTACTGTCACTCACACACACACTCCTCCACCCGTATACACCTCTACTGTCACTCACTCACACACTCCTCCACCCGTACACACCTCTACTGTCACTCACACACACACTCCTCCACCCATATACACCTTTACTGTCACTCACACACACACTCATCCACCCGTACACACCTCTACTGTCACTCACACACACACTCCTCCACCCGTATACACCTCTACTGTCACTCACACACACACTCCTCCACCCATACACACCTCTACTGTCACACACACACCAGTGTAAAATCACTTCAGATGTTACGGTCCTCGTCCATTACAGCTTTCTTCAACTGTTTACTCACAAAATCCTCACTTCTGAAACCTGACACTCAAACACCAGAACCACACACACCAAATCTGCAGAACTACACACTAATTCTCTGCCTTTTCAACAAAACTCTTTTTGCAAACCACAACACACACTTCTATATGTAACACGCAAAAATCTAACAGGAAGTCTCTTGATTTCTTTTTTCAAACACAACCTCTCAAAACACCACAGTAATTCATCAGAGCCTCACACACACACACACACACTCCTCACAAACACACCCCTCACACACACTCCTCACACACACACACACACACACACACTCACACACACTCCTCACAAACACACTCCACACACACTCCTCACACACACACACTCACACACACACACATACACACACACTCACACACACTCCTCACATGTGCAAACACTCCTTGCTTTACTGAACACTAGCTAATAATGGCTTTAGGATAGGCCTATAAACAGGTCAAAGGTCGAGTTATGGGTTTTTCGTGAATTTTTCAACATCTCTCCGCCAATTACTACAATCTTGTACAGAAAATGTACATGAGCTCATGAAAGAAGAGCTTTATGCTTTGAATAACTGTGTGTATATGATATATCCAAAAATATATTATTCTGGCAAAAGTGTTTGCAACGTAACACAAATGTTTGCGTTTGAGATGTGTGTGATATTCTGAACGCAGTGCTTCATTTAGCAGGAGATGTGAGGCGTTTTGTGTGTGCAATTCTTGGATTTGAGTTCAAAGATTTGAAAAAAAAGAACATTTGTGTAAGATATTATCGTGGGCAAGAGAGACCGCTGACAGGTTTATTAAATGTAATGATACAGGCATAAACAATGGATAATGATGGCGTAGTGACACACACAATAACCAGCATGAGTGAAAGTTTTACAGCAGCACAACATGAATTCGCTCGTTTGAAGGGCTTTGCAATTATGAAAATGTGTTTCCAGGCTCTGTTTGTTGAGGAGATTGAGTGGGAAGTTTATATAAGCTCAAAGCGCTGATGATCCGTCTCATTCCTCTTTCATAACAAACACTGAAGACGAGATTCCTCAAGTTGAGCTCAGAGAAGGAAGAGGTTTCGAGGAACAGGAGACTGCGGTGAGCTTTCTGAGATAGTTTGGATAATTGCTCTGTCCTCGATCTCTCGTCCTCAAAGACTGAAGCAAAACTTGGCTTTTATTGTGCCTTCATCATTCTATTACTATTGCTCTTTCCCCTCACTCTTAGTATTAAACTAACATTGTTTGTGCTAATGATAGCTCAAGTCATGTGACATATTGGAAAAAGGCATGTTCAGGGTGCAAACGCAACTCTTACCGAGTCCCAGAGGTGAACTCGCAATTCTGACTTGATAACATGAAATTCTGACTTTATATCTCGCAATTCTGACTTTATATCTCGCAATTCTGACTTTATATCTCGCAATTCTGACTTTATATCTCGCAATTCTGACTTTTTAACTCACAATTCTGACTTTATATCTCGCAATTCTGACTTTATAACTCACAATTCTGACTTTATATCTCGCAATTCTGACTTTTTAACTCACAATTCTGACTTTATATCACGCAATTCTGACTTTATATCACGCAATTCTGACTTTATATCACGCAATTCTGACTTTATATCTCGCAATTCTGACTTTATATCACGCAATTCTGACTTTACATCACGCAATTCTGACTTTATATCACGCAATTCTGACTTTATATCACGCAATTCTGACTTTATATCACGCAATTCTGGCTTTATATCTCGCAATTCTGACTTTATATCACACAATTCTGACTTTACATCACGCAATTCTGACTTTATATCACGCAATTCTGACTTTATATCTCGCAATTCTGACTTTATATCTCGCAATTCTGACTTTATATCTCGCAATTCTGACTTTATAACTCACAATTCTGACTTTATATCTCGCAATTCTGACTTTATAACTCACAATTCTGACTTTATAACTCACAATTCTGACTTTATATCACGCAATTCTGACTTTATATCACGCAATTCTGACTTTACATCACGCAATTCTGACTTTATATCACGCAATTCTGACTTTATATCACGCAATTCTGACTTTATATCACGCAATTCTGACTTTATATCTCGCAATTATGACTTTATATCTCGCAATTATGACTTTATATCACGCAAATCTGACTTTATATCATGCAATTCTGACTTTATATCTCACAATTCTGACTTTATATCTCGCAATTCTGACTTTATATCTCACAATTCTGACTTAATATCACGCAATTCTGACTTTATATCACGCAATTCTGACTTTATATCTCACAATTCTGACTTTATATCTCGCAATTCTGACTTTATATCTCACAATTCTGACTTTATATTACGCAATTCTGACTTTATATCACGCAATTCTGACTTTACATCACGCAATTCTGACTTTATATCTCACAATTCTGACTTTATATCTCGCAATTCTGACTTTATATTACGCAATTCTGACTTTATATCTCGCAATTCTGACTTTATGTCACGCAATTCTGACTTTATAACTCGCAATTCTGACTTTATATCACGCAATTCTACTTTATATCTCCCAATTGCGTGTTATAAATTCAGAATTGCAAGTTTATTTCTCGCAATTGCGACTTTATATCTCACAACTCTGACTTTATAACACGCAATTGCAACTTAATATCATGCAATTGTGAGATTAAAAAGTCACAATTAGCTTTCTGATTTTTTAAATCTGTTGTGGAAACAAGCTTCCATAAAAGCCTCTTGTGTGTAGGACTAAATCCCAACTCAATAAATTAGAATTCTTAACTGGCAATCATGCATTTATTTAAGTTGTTGTAACGGGTGAGCTGTGTTTCTTTTTTGGGGTGTTCATGCATTTGTGCGTTTTTTTTTTTTTATATATATATATATATATATATATATATATATATATATATATATATACATCTGCCGTTACACATTATTGGATTTTTTCCTCCATCAGATTGTGGAATCAATATGAGGATTAAAATCAAGCGGATAATAAGTGGAATTCATCCAAGTGTTCAACATCTGTCCAGAATCGATCCGAGAGGTCAGTTGGACTGGAGACAGAAGTGCTTTTGCCATCAGACAGAAGTTCGCTTTAGAGAAGTCAACAGATGCTGAGTCGAGTGTGTGTGAGGGGCTCGTTGAGGACCATCTGCCATCATTTGTTCCTCTACGTTTATGGTGTGTTTGCAGCTACACGCGGTGTGTGTACAGTGATACATGTGCTTGAGGCGCATCTATGAATACAAAAACACACAAATATCTACATGCATCAAACTCCAAACGACATAATAGGAGTCCATATTACAAGTCATATCATGCTTTGTGTGATGAACATTTAATCTGTGCTTCACTTGTTCTCTTGCAGTCATATCTACAGCTGCAAATCTAATCGTGCTCTTTCTGATTTAAAAATAGAAAAGCGATTGGGATTTAAAAATGCAATTTAAAAAATACAGATTTTCTCTCTTTCTGATTAAAAAAAAACTGATTGCGATTTTAAAATGTTGTCATTATCAATATGGCTATAAATTAATAATAATAATAATATGTTACATTATTAATTATTAATGTTTACAAAATAAATGTTTTATTTAATAACAACAATAACAACATTAATATAATTATTAAAATGTATTATTATAAATAATAATATTTATAAAAATAAAATAAAAATAGAGTAATAATAAAAATATTAAATAAAATATAATACAAAATTAAAAAATATATTAAATATATTAAAATGACCAAACTATTTCACTTTACAAAAAAGACCATTTAAAGAAAATTATATAATAGTTTAAATTTAAATTACAACTGTAAAATTACAATAGAAATAATGGTCTTAAGCTGTCTGAATTTCTTCATTTTCAAACGTTAAACCACTGAACTTTTATTTTGACTAGAAAATGCAGGAAGCCTTAAAGCGTCTCTCTTGTTGATGGGTGCTTCTCATTGCAAGTTTGTGAGGTGCAAATGCATGTTAAAGCGACTCAAACCCAGAGCAGATTCAGATGGAGTTCATGTGGAGCAGCGTTTACTGTGAATCGAGCCGCTAATAACACGCGGATCATGAGCTGCGCACGTGCAAATGAGCACAGTGCCGTGCTTCGCTCCGAAACATGCATTTATTTAATTAAATCGCAACTTTTGTGATTTGATATCGTGATTTCGGTTTTAGTTTGATTGAATCATGCATATATGTGACCCTGGATCACAAACCCAGTCATGAGTCGCATGGGTATATTTGTGGCAATAGCCAACAATACATTGTATGGGTCAAAATTATAGATTTTTCTTTTATGCCAAAAATTATTAGGATATTAAGTAAAGATCATGTTCTATGAAGATATTTTGTAAACATTTCTTTACATTTATCACATTTGTGAGTGAATGCAGCACAATCGCCAACATAAATGCACAACTTTAAAGGAGATTTTCTCAATGTTTCGATTTTTTTACACCCTCAGATTTTCAGTAGTTGAATCTCGGACAAATACTGTCCTATCGTAACAAACCATACATCAATGGAAAACGTATTTATTGTATTGTATGTATAAATCTCAATTTAAAAAAATTTACCCTTAAGACTGGTTTTGTGGTCCTGGGTCACATAGGCCTATATGTATATCTGCATATGCAAACTTACACATGCAACGCTGAATTCGATGAGAAGTGAAACTTGAATCCCAAACATCTCACAAAAGCGAGCTGCGCCGTCACTGTGATTTCCTGAACGACACAAGGCAAAATTCATCAGATAAATCACAAATCAGCGTAAAACATTCAGCGCTCTCCCACAGGCCAAACTCTCTCATTATCTGCCTGTCAATTACAAGCGTAACACTAGCGAGAGGCCGAGCGCAGAGTTCAGCCTCAAGGCGGAGATCAAGCTGAGGATCAGTGGATGTGGAGAACGCTTTAATGGAGACCAGCTATTCTGACCCGTGTGAAGAGATACGAAGCCTCGCGGCTGCGTTTAATAAATGAGGATGAATTAGTAAAATTAGCAGAGAGGTTGGAGCTCGTCAATGGAGCTTCCCTTCCCACTGTCAAGACGTGGAGATACATTATCTGCATCTATTACTGAGTTTAATGGCGTTTAATTCATCAGCCTTTCATGGTTTGTTGGTCAGCGTGAGACGGCGCTTCTCCACTGGTCACGCACGGTATAGGGGGATTCGGTGAATAATAAAACACAACTCATCTAACCGTGTAATCATGCATAGTTAAAAAAAATACAAAAATGTCAAATATATATATAATAATAATAATAATAAAAAAATAAAAAAGATTATTAAAATAACTTTAAAAAGGGAAAAGAAAACACTGTTCATGTTGACATCTGCACCGAAATATGTTAAGTTTGATTGAGGTCAACTATGGAAAGTGTTTTCTTTTCCCTTTTTAAAATATTTTAATTATTTTAAAGAAAAGAAGTGCACTTAATTGTATTGAATGTGAAGAGCTTCAAATCTTACAGGTACTGTTATTAAAAAGCTGTACTTGCAAAAAATATAATATTAATGAAATAAAGGACTTAACTGTCACCGTCCCGTATACGGGACGCCTAACTTTACTTCCCTATATTACTATTTAATCCTAATCTAATTATGACAAACTATATATCGTTGGAAAGTTCTAAGACTCCTAAATAGATATTTAGGACTGTTTTTTTGTTATAAATTATGTAGGAACAGAAATAGATGAATTTATGACAAGAGTGCACCTCAAAAAATCTACGTAATAACAGGAGTTCTGACCTTCGTGACAAAAAGTTGACGCACCCACTTTTAATAATTGATATGTTGGTTTTTATGCTAAAATTTCATTAGAAAATATATAATCTAGTATTTGTCAATAAAAAATAATAAAATAATATTATCTTCTAAAAAGTATAATATATATATTATCCTCTAAAATATTGTATTATATTTTTTTATCGCTTTTTTTATTATATTACATATTTTATTAGTTATCATAAATTAGGTATCATTTGAAAGCTTATGATCTCAGAATTCATCCTGTGAAAACTGTATTGAAATTGGACATTGTGTTACCATAGAAACGGTACTCTAAATTATTTTATCAGGCTCCTCCCCTTTTGGGCATCCTTATGTTTCATAATTTATGATCAAAATATTTTCTAATCTTGACAAAACACATATTGTCAGAAAGGTCTGAGTCTCAAGGTTCCATATTTTATGACAGAAGTGATATTTGGACAGAAATCTATTAATTTGTTATGGTAGAATGCATACAGTAAAATTCAATGGAATTCAATGACACCCGGTGGCTATTTTTGGTAATACGCCTAAACAAAATCTCATGGGAACTTCATTTTTTGTGATATCAACTTCAAATTTGGAACACAACTTGGTTAGATATTTGGCTTTGATTTTATAGTAATTTTTTTGTAAAACATATTTTATAAAATATATATTTTATATAAAATAAAAATATTAAATAAATTATATTTGATTTAATGTAAATTTAAACTTCCATAACTTTTTCATACTTTAATTTTTTGAAGTGCTTTCACTTCAACAATAATCTGCTATTTTTTACCTTTAAAACAAGACCACACTTAGGTCTATACTCCAAAGCATTCTTGAATTACAACCATTTAAGCTTGAATAGTGCATTTTAATGTAAATTCTCAAAAAGGGGGGTGACAGCTAAAGAGACACGCTCATGACTGTTTCATAAAAAGTGCACTTTGTCATAATGTCAAATTAACTTTTAACTTTAAAGTACATTATGAGTTATTCGTTTTATACTCTTTTGGCGTGTTTTAAAGAAGTGCACTTGATTATAATGTAAGTTACACTTTATTTCAAGGTGACGTAGTTACTGAGTAATATTAATTAACAACATGTACTTACAGAGCTAGGGTTTGTTACTTGTAATTATGCATTATTTACTGTTATTACTATAGTAAGTACATGTTGTAACGTGTAACAACGTCACCTTAAAATAAAGTAAGTGTGATTTGATTATCATTTTAGCTGTAGTGTTACTCAAAAGTTCATATATTTAAAATTTAATAACATGAAAAATGTGTTGTTTTTAAATACATGGTATGAGAGTTTAATCAGAAATGACATTAAAGCTCATCAGTATTTTAACCATATTTCAAAGAATTAAAGATGTACTTAAGCACTCTAAAGTTCAGCTAATTGCATTTAAAAATATATAAACTAATAAACTTTTATTTTATTGCAATTATAAACTTTAGATGCAGTTACACTTAAGTATATTATTTCTATAATTAGCATGCTAAAGTGCACCTTTCCCACAAAGGGTGACAACATTCAAGAGACGTTTACACGTGTCCTAGCTACTATTTTTCTGCGACGTCGCGCTGGAACAACAAACACAAAGTGTGGCGATAATAATCTCAGGTGCTGTTTATGTGCTTTATTTAATGTTAAAAGCGTGTCATGTGACTTTGAATATCATCTAGTGCTCCAGCTTTGTGGCTGTAAAAGCAACAGTGGATAATTCACCTCAGATCTTGAAATTAAACAAATGGAAACAAGTGTCTTCTTCGACAAAGATTGTTTTAGTAACTCAGTAGCGTATGTGTTTGAATAATGTTTAAATGGTGTAATATTTGTGAATTTGATTATGTACTTATCCATTTTCGTGCGAGTGCCATCAAGATTACTCTCTGGTGCCTAGCACTCTCCGCAAGACTCCGCCCACAGGCTGTTCTGATTGGCTGACTCCGCCCACACGCTGTTCTGATTGGCTGGCTCCGCCCACACTCTGTTCTGATTGATTGTGGATTTTGATTGATTTCTACGCATCTCGCAGTCGCGTCGCATCTAGTGTGGACAGACACATTATTTGTCGCTGGAATCTTATCGCATCGCGTCTGGTTAGGACACGGTGTTAGAAACCAAAATTATCCGTTTTCCAGCCCGGCATTTTAATAGTCTATAATAGTAAAATATAATATAGTATAAATATAATAATAAGTATAATATAATATATTATACTATTATTATATAATATAGTATAATAATAGTATAATAGTAGTTTAATAGTCTGTGCAGTTCTACAAGGATGTTTTTGCTAACTTTCGTACAAGTATGACTTGATTAATAGGAGAACTCCTGGCAAAAGGTCTAGAAAGCGTCCTTCTTTATTGAAATAAATGTAATTTTGCAAGGCTCAAATCGTCCTCTCTCCACTGAAGGAAGAGCAGCGTTTTATCCTTCGGTATTGAGCGAGAGAGTCATTAAAGAAAGCTTTCAGAACATCAACTCTTTTCATGTTCATTCAGAGGTCTGTGTCAGTGTTGCCCTTCGTTTTGCACAGGAACACGTGATTTCTACACAATTCGCCCTCCTCCAAACTCTTTTTGTCCATGTGAGGCGTTCATGTTGGTCAGTGAGGTGAACTTGAACAGCAAATCTGAAATAATCACGATAAAGCAAATATCTCTGAAGAGAAGTGCTCTTTTGTAACCAATGCATCATGTGATGTGAAGTAAATGTAGTGTAAACTGTGCGAGTGATTTATCAGTGATGTCTATCTCTAGTCTTATCAGAATAAAGTCATTAGACTCGATGTTGGTTATCTCGATATAAAAACACATTTGAGGAGCATCTGGGCGATTCCTCTGGGCTCGCGGTGGAGTAATGGCTTCTCCGGTCTCCTGATACATCATTAAATATTGTAAAAATGAGCCTTCACTATTTAAAACGCAGGCTGCAAATCTCTTTAATAATGCTGTGTATGGCCTAACGAGACGATGAAGACAATGAAGCGATGACTTTAGCACAAATCCTCCTCCGCTTGGTCACACGCCAGCTCAGATGTAATGTGTTATTAATGCGCCATATCCAGGGTTTTAGTGTTAATAAATTGCAGATGTATTAGCTGTAATGTTGCGATATGATGTAATGAACACTTGATGACTTGATGGAAAAGTTATGGGAATGTTCTGGCTTTGACAAAAAGCCCCAATATCATAAAATATCCCTGGTGTGTTTTTCAATATTACATTTAAAGTTCATAAATTTTAAACGTACTAATCCTAAAAAGTATACTTTATTGTATTTGAAATATATTCAATATATATATTTTTTTAATAGTACATTGCAAATACACTCACCTAAAGGATTATTAGGAACACCATACTAATACTGTGTTTGACCCCCTTTCGCCTTCAGAACTGCCTTAATTCTACGTGGCATTGATTCAACAAGGTGCTGAAAGCATTCTTTAGAAATGTTGGCCCATATTGATAGGATAGCATCTTGCAGTTGATGGAGATTTGTGGGATGCACATCCAGGGCACGAAGCTCCCGTTCCACCACATCCCAAAGATGCTCTATTGGGTTGAGATCTGGTGACTGTGGGGGCCATTTTAGTACAGTAAACTCATTGTCATGTTCAAGAAACCAATTTAAAATGATTCGAGCTTTGTGACATGGTGCATTATCCTGCTGGAAGTAGCCATCAGAGGATGGGTACATGGTGGTCATAAAGGGATGGACATGGTCAGAAACAATGCTCAGGTAGGCCGTGGCATTTAAACGATGCCCAATTGGCACTAAGGGGCCTAAAGTGTGCCAAGAAAACATCCCCCACACCATTACACCACCACCACCAGCCTGCACAGTGGTAACAAGGCATGATGGATCCATGTTCTCATTCTGTTTACGCCAAATTCTGACTCTACCATCTGAATGTCTCAACAGAAATCGAGACTCATCAGACCAGGCAACATTTTTCCAGTCTTCAACTGTCCAATTTTGGTGAGCTCGTGCAAATTGTAGCCTCTTTTTCCTATTTGTAGTGGAGATGAGTGGTACCCGGTGGGGTCTTCTGCTGTTGTAGCCCATCCGCCTCAAGGTTGTGCGTTGTGGCTTCACAAATGCTTTGCTGCATACCTCGGTTGTAACGAGTGGTTATTTCAGTCAAAGTTGCTCTTCTATCAGCTTGAATCAGTCGGCCCATTCTCCTCTGACCTCTAGCATCAACAAGGCATTTTCGCCCACAGGACTGCCGCATACTGGATGTTTGTCCCTTTTCACACCATTCTTTGTAAACCCTAGAAATGGTTGTGTGTGAAAATCCCAGTAACTGAGCAGATTGTGAAATACTCAGACCGGCCCGTCTGGCACCAACAACCATGCCACGCTCAAAATTGCTTAAATCACCTTTCTTTCCCATTCTGACATTCAGTTTGGAGTTCAGGAGATTGTCTTGACCAGGACCACACCCCTAAATGCATTGAAGCAACTGCCATGTGATTGGTTGATTAGATAATTGCATTAATGAGAAATTGAACAGGTGTTCCTAATAATCCTTTAGGTGAGTGTATACTAACGAAAAATTGTACTATCTTCACATTAACAGTATATTAGCATCATGCTTTAAAATATTTTCACAATAAAAAATTTAAGACACTTTAAAATACTGTCTTGTGTAAAACAATGTGATGTTTAAAGTATGTTGTACAAAGTAGAGCTAAGTAATATTTGTTTGTTAATGTGCATTTGTTATTGAAGACAGAGTGTGCAATGTGTAATATTTGGAGTAAGTCAAAGGTATTACTGAGCATATACTTTTTACTCAAATATAATAAATATAATACACTTATGGTATATCGCTTGAATTTGTAATGTACTTGTAACACAAATAAAGTACACTTTAATATCACTAATCAAGCATGTAATTAGTCCCTACAGGCATATACTTAAAGTATACTAAGTATACTTGAAGTTGTTTCAATTTAGCACACTAAATACACTTACAACTTTAAGTTTATGCTTTACCACAATTTAATTACAACTAAAATATACTTAGTACAAAATTAGTTGTTCTAAAATAGCACACTTCAAGTGAATCATTAACACACTTGAAGTGTCACCAGGGAAGTTGCAACTTTATCATTACAAATGTGTAGTTTCATGTGTGACATACAAGTTTCAATAGAAATGACACTAAAGTATATTTTACCATAAATGCTTGTCAGTACATTCAGCACTTTAACCATATTTCAAAGGCAATGAAATCATTGTGAAATTACATATAAAGATGGACTTAAGTCCTACTAAAGCCCTCTAAAGTTCAGCTTATTGCATTTAAAATAAATGTAATCTAATGCATTTCCATTTAATTGTGATCCACATGCAGCTAAAGGGGTAGAACTACCAGTTTAAGTCTTTTAAAACATTGCATTCAGTTTGCACTGAAGTATATTCTTTTAGGCAAGGCAAGGCAAGTTTATTTTATATAGCACATTTCATACACAATGGCAATTCAAAGTGCTTTTCATAGAAGAAATTAAAATAATAAAAAGAAATAAGAATAATTAAAACAGTTTAGAAAAATAAAATAAAATAAAATACAGTACAGTGCAAACAGTCGGACGAACAGCGGCACAGTGCTCATTCAGTAAATGCACAGCTAAACAGATGTGTTTTGAGTCTGGATTTGAAAGTGATACGTAGGAGCACATCTGATCTCTTCTGGAAGCTGGTTCCAGCATAATAGCTAAAAGCAGACTCGCCATGTTTAGAGTGAACCCTTGGTATTTCTAGCTGATGTGATCCTAATGTTCTGAGTGATCTGTTGGGTTTATATTCAGTGAGCATATCTGCAATGTATTGAGGTCCTAGGCCATTGAATGATTTATATACCAGTAATAATACTTTAAAATCAATCCTAAATGTATTTGGGAGCCAGTGTAAAGACCTGAGGACTGGTGTGATGTGTTCATATGTTCTGGTTCTGCTTAACGTTCTGTATGAGCTGACACTGTCTTATGGTCTTTTTGGGAAGGCCAGTGAGGAGTCCATTACAATAATCCTGTAATCCTGCTGGTTATGAAAGCATGAACAAGTTTCTCTAAGTCTTGTCTGGAAACAAAGCATCTAATTCTTGCAATATTTTTCAGATGATAGTATGCTGATTTAGTTATTGCTTTGACATGATTACTGAAGCTAAGGTCTGACTCTAGAGGCACACCAAGATTCCTGACTTGATGTTTAGTTGTTTGACCCCTAGAGTGAAGGTATGCGTTCACCTTGAGAACTTCATCTTTGTTTCCAAACGCATGACTTCAGTTCTGTATTTGTTTAACTGAAGAAAGTTTTGGCACATCCAACAGTTGACTTCATCAATCCATTGGCACAGGGAGTCAATGGGGCTGTAATCGTCAGGCGATAGGGCTAAGTAGAGCTGTGTGCCGTCTGCATAGCTGTGGTAAGAGATTTGGTTCTTTCTCATTATTTGGCTCAGTGGGAGCATGTACAGGTTGAACAGGAGTGGCGCAAGAGTTGAGCCCTGAGGGACTCCGCATGTCATGGATGTCCACTCAGACTTATGGTCTCCTATACTCACATAATAACCTCTCCCATCTAAGTATGACCTGAACAATTTTAGGACTATCCCATAAAGCCCCACCCAGTTTTCCAGCCTGTCCAGAAGTATGTTATGATCGACAGTGTCAAATGCAGCACTGAGGTCGAGTAGTACCAGCACTGATAATTTGCCTGAATCAGTATTTAAGCGAATATCGTTTATTATCTTTATGAGCGCTGTCTCTGTGCTGTGGTGCGGTCGGAAACCAGATTGAAAATTGTCAAAGTATCCATTCGAGCATAAGAATTTGTTCAGCTGATTGAAGACAACTTTTTCAGTGATCTTGCCTATGAAAGGAAGATTTGAAATTTGTCTATAGTTGCTTAATATGGTCTTATCCAGATTGCTCTTTTTCAGGAGGGGCTTGACAACTGCAGTTTTCAGGGAGTTTGGAAAACTCCCAGAGAGAAGTGAGACATTTATCACTTCTAGAAGATCTGCTTCTAAACTGTTTAACACACTTTTGAAAAAAGATGTGGGAAGTGTGTCAAGAGCGCAGGTTGATGTTTTAAAGTGCTGTACGGTTTCTTAAAAAATTTTGCCATCAATTTCTTTGAAATCAGAAACTTTCTCAGGTGGTCTGATCTGTCTGACCCCAGCGCAACTCAAGAATGTGCTGATCACCTTTCTGATATTATTGATTTTCTCAGAGAAGAAAGAAGCAAACTCACTGCACTTGTTCTCTGAGAGCGTTTCACTGGGAATCTGGCTTGGGGGGTTTGTCAGTCTCTCTACAGAAGCAAAAAGAGTGCGTGTGTTGTTTAAATTGCTGTTTATAATATTTGAGAAGAAAGTCTGTCTATCTTTGCCTAGTTCCATATTTTAAAGTGTTGTATTTCTATAAGAGCTCTTTTTAAAGGCATGCTAACAAGGGATAACAACAAATTTCAAGAGAAATGAAAATTATCTTCCAACTGAAAACTGAAATTGTTAATAATGTTCAGTACTGTTTGGCCTGAGCAGTTAAATACATATATAAATATTATTATAAATCTAATATTCCTAGTCGGCTAAAATTAATAATGTGCTGTAAAGATCAGACCATAATTTTAGTTTTTATCCACTGAAAATCTTTCCCCCTGTATGGAAGCTTGTTTCCGCCACAGAATAAAACATTTTAAAAGATAAATGCAACTTTTTATCTCACAATTGCGAGTTTATTATTCTTTATTAACATGCAATTGGCAGATATAAAAGTCAGAATCGCATGATATAAACTCGCAATTGCATGAAAAAAAGTCAGAATTGCAAGTTTATTTCTCGCAATTGTGAGTTTATATCTTGCAATTCTGACTTTATAACACAATTGTGAGAAAAACAGTCAGAATTGAGAGAAAGTCGCTTCCATACCCTCTGTCATATTGAAGACTAAAATTCTATTGTTTAATGTTGTTTTTTTGTCATAATAATTTCATAATGTATTTTGTGAAGTCAGAGTATGTTGTACATGTGTGCTGATGAGAGATATGGGATGAGCTTTATTTTGCACACAAGTATGTGTGTTCACTGAGCATAGGATGATAGGACTTTCCAAAGATGATGTGTACTTAAACTGTGTACAGCTGGCATGTACTTTACAGGGAAAGCAATGTTTCAACGGATGCAAATGTACCACTAATGTATACACTGAGGGATAGTGGATTGTACCATGTGTAAGCATGAGGTATACGTTCCATTTAAACATAAGCAACGTGTTTTTCTACCTTACAAGGAATTAAGTTGTAAGTCCCTCAGTGGTGTATATAAGCTCAATCTTCCTGTACTGACTCCAGAGAATACACATAGACCTTGCACAAATACAACATCTTCTCAAGTTTCTCTCCTATGTTTGACACATGTGAAGAATAAAGATTTTTCTTGGCAATATAACTGGTGTCCGGTCCCATGAATCAAATAATAATGGGGAAAAGCTTGATTTTCAAGTCTACACATATAGCTGTTAAATCTCATTTTTGTGATTTGAATATTTATATTGTTTTTTGAACACACACACATTTTTATATATATATACACTGTTTATAAATTAATACCTCAAGACATTTACATATTATGAGTGTGACAGAATCACTTATAATCTTGTCCATGAAAAGCTACATGTAATCTTAATTTTTCTTTCTTTTCTGAATCAAATAATAATGGGGAAAATCTTGATTTTCAAGTTTACACATATAGCTCTTAAATCTCATTTGTGTGATTTGAATATGTGGATTGTTTAGATCAGAACCAGTGACATTTGACATCAGCTTTTCACTTTAATAGTGCTAGTTGAAATGTGTCAGTCGAAAGTCTATGTAGCTAACACCGTGTCTAAAACGACCATCATTCAAAATCCATTTGTCCTCTTGTCTCATGACATTTTTTGAACACACACACATTTTTATATACATGTATGCTTACGGTTTATAAATTAATACCACTAGACATTTACTGTACATATTATGAGTGTGACAGAATTCAATTCAATTCAATTCAAATTTATTTGTATAGCGCTTTTCACAATACATATTGTTTCAAAGCAGCTTTACAGAAAGTGCATTTCAGAAATGTACATAGAAAAATACAGTTAGTTAATCAAGTATTAATTTAGGGCATAACATATCGATGGCGTCGAGACAGGCATCGAGTCGTCTCTTCACAGGTGTTGGGGCATCTGAAGTTTCCATGAGAGGCTGGATACAAACTGGAGCTGACGAACTCTATTTACCTCGGGACTAGCGTCCCGAAATAACAGAAGAAAAGCAGATGGGAAATAATTAGCGTAGCTGCTGTTCATAATATTAATGCATTCAATCTGATTCAACTGTTGTATAAAAGGTAAGTATTATGTGAATGCTTGGCTAAAGAGATGCGTCTTTAATCTAGTTTTAAACTGGGACAGTGAGTCTGAACCTCGAACAATATCAGGAATGCCATTCCAGAGTTTAGGAGTTAAATGTGAAAACGCCCTCCCTCCTTTGGTGGGCTTAGATATCCTAGGAATGACCAAAAGCCTGGAATTTAGTGATCTTAAAGAGCGCGATGGATTATGGGGCGATAGAAGTTCTGTTAAATACCCAGGAGCTAAACCATTTAGGGCTTTATAGGTCAGTAGTAATACTTTGTAGTTGATACGGAACTTAATAGGTAACCAGTGTAGAGATGATAGAATTGGTGTTATATGATCATATTTTCTTGATCTAGTTAGAACTCTTGCGGCGGCATTTTGGACTAACTGTAGCTTGTTTATTGAGGATGCAGGACAACCAGCTAATAAAGCATTACAGTAATCTAGTCTCGAGGTCATGAATGCATGAACTAACTTTTCTGCATCAGAAACTGATAGCATGTTACGTAGCTTAGCAATGTTTCTAAGGTGGAAAAAGGCTGTTCTTGTAACATATGAAATATGATTTTCGAAAGACAAGTTGCGATCTAGTATAACACCCAGGTCTTTTACTGTAGTGGATAAAGTAACAGGACATCCTTCTAAATTAAAGTTGTATTGTAAGATGTTTTGTGGGCAGTTTTTTAATAGCAGAAAATTACACGTCATCCAGTATTTTATTTCTTTAACACACTCTGTCAATTTAGATAATTTATTGTTTTCATCTGGTCATGATGAAATATATAATTGAGTGTCATCAGCATAACAGTGGAAACTAATTCCATGTTTTCTTATAATATTACCAAGTGGCAGCATATTTATATTGAGAATAGCAGAGGGCCTAACACAGATCATTGCGGCACTCCATAGTTTACTGACGTTATCTTAGATTTTTCTCCATTTAAATAGACAAAATGGTAGCGGTCTGATAAGTACGATCTAAACCAGTTTAATGCCTGTCCCTGAACACCCAGTGTAGTTTTGTAGTCGATCTAAGAGTATTTTGTGATCTATAGTGTCGAACGCAGCGCTAAGATCGAGTAAAACTAGTATTGAGATACAGCCTTGGTCAGAAGCTAGAAGTAAATAATTTGTAATTTTAACGAGAGCAGTTTTTAGTGCTATGATGCGGCCTGAAACCTGACTGAAATTTTTCATAGATATAATTTTTTTGCAAGAAAGAGCACAATTGAGCGGACACAACTTTTTCTAGTATTTTAGACATAAAAGGAAGATTTGAAAGGGATCTGTAATTTGCTAGATTATTATGATCTAATTGTGGTTTCTTAATAAGAGGTTTTATAACTGCCAACTTGAATATTCTTGGAACATGACCTAAAGATAAAGACGAGTTAATACTTATGATTTTAAGTTAATACTTATAATCACTTATAATCTTGTTCATGAAAAGCTACATGTAATCTTTCAAATCATATCATGAGCTGGTGAATAACATAAGCCAGAAAGCAACATAGTGAATCAAGAATTAAGAGTTTTTCAACAAAAATAAAAGCTTTCCAAATTTGAAAGGTCTGCAATATTTGCCCCATGGACTTCTATTGTCAGTGTAATACTGTAAACACAATATAACGGAGAGACGAGAAACTGATTCAGTGGTAACTGCCACAGAATGTATTAAATACACAGCATTGCTTTAAACAAGGAAAGCATTTGTCAATGTCAGGAGAAATGTCACCGTAACAGATTCTGTTCCCTTTCAATCAGACAATCCTACATACAACTTTATTAAAAACTCACTGGAATTGTGTGTGTGTGTGTGGGGGGGGGGGGGGTCAATAATTATTGATGATAATAAATAATAAATATGATGAGGTAACACTTTATAATAACATTCAGTTGTAAGTCATTTATAAGTGGTTAATTAATGATGAACTACTCATTTGCAAAACATTCTGATTAGCAAGTGATTAATAAGTGATATGTTAATTATTTTATGTATATTTTGTAGATTCAGTTCCAAGTCCTTTACAATTGATTAGTTAATGATTAACTAATCATTTACAAAACATGAAAATGCGTTTCATAAATGTTTAATAAATTGTTAAATGTTTTTGTATGTTTTGTAAATAATTAATCAATCATTTACTAATCACTTGTAAATGACTTGTAATGGAATTTACAAAACATACATAAAATGTTAGTATATCACTTGCTAACCATTTATGAATGTTTTGTAAATGATTAGTTCATCATTAAATAACCACTTATAAATGACTTACGTTATTATAAAGTGTTACCTATGATAATAAAAAAATTATCATCATTTGATAAGATCAAAACAAACGAACCTTTTTATTTGCAATAATTCTCTGCGATCAGTCAAATTAAAGATCTAATCAAAGTTTCAATTTGATTTGTTTTGAAAAATAAAGCAGCACATATTTTAAGGCACCATTGCATTTCAGAACCTATAGTCATAGCAAAGGCCAAAAGGTCAATTATATTTAGTCTGGAAAGGTAAAGGTTTTTGGTTTAGTTTCTTTTAATATGATCATATCATCCAGTATGATCTGATTAGTATGCGTAGTCATGTGTATGCAAAGTACAAACGCATACATTTGGATAAGCTGAATCCCTTTATACATTAACTATAAGAAAAATCTTCCTTGAAATGTTCCTTGAAAAATCTTCAACAACCACAGAATCTTTGCATACTTTATAGGTTCTTTGCACATTTTTATTTAACACCATAGTCATTACAAGACCTATTAGAGGCTCAACCGATCTAAAAACCTGCAATCACATCAGCTATCAGCACTTTCTACAGTCTGTGATCTCTGTTCACACATACTCAAGATCTCTGAACTGTACAAATGTTCACGTTATCATGCCTAAACTGTTAATGTGGTAAACAAAAACGGTTTCATCTATCGACACAAAATCCATAACTTTTTACCAGCATGGTCTGAAAATTATATGATTCAATTTTGGTGAAAATCAAACAAACAGTCTAAGATGAGTTTGAAATGGCAAGTTAAGGAAGATCTGCCAAATATGGCAAAGTTGGTATCTATGTTCTCAACATGAACCAAGGATCTGTTAAGATCAGTTTCATTACAATAAGCTAAATTATTCAAAAGCTATTAGATTTTTATATATATATATATATATATATATATATATATATATATATATATATATATATATATATATATATATATATATATATATATATAACTTTTGACCACAAGGTGGCGCTGTCTTGAAACGTTTTGAGTACCTTCAGGGCAGGTGCCAATGGCACACACCATGTTTCTGAATGATACACCAATGCATTTGTAAAATATAGCAATTTATGTCAGAATACTGTATTGTAGTTGGAGGCAATTTCATGTTTTTTTTTTAGCGCCGCCAAGTGGTGCAGTTCAACCGCTTTTCTTACATAGTAACTTATTCTGGAACAAGAACAAATGTGGGCGGGGCTTGATTTTATCTGTGGGTAATTGATTGGCTGGTTGGATGGTGGTGGTTTGCTATTGGCTGATCTCATGTGATTGACAGGTTGCCCCGCCCTCATCATCAGAGAAGAGAAGAGATGCTGCAAGAGGAACTGATTCAACTAACTAACATTCTGATTCAAGATTATTAAAACAATAAATATGTGCACTGATAAATCATTTATAATAAATGCTGCATTCCATAAAAACATAAGAAATGTCAAATTTGACTTCATGGTGACTTTAAGCAACAACTATTCCTCTCGAATCGCCCTCATGCAAATGCATACAGAAAGAGGGTTCACTGTCTATTAGCCTACTGTCAATGCATTGATATTGTAGGTACAGTATCAGTGTCTTTTTTTTTATGGCAATAAATACAAATTCAAATTCTTACACACTGTCCTCATTAAATTCTCATCTCTGTTATTTTAAGAAAGTGAAAATCTCTGCATCCTTCAATACTGTGTGCCAGTGAATTACTGTATGAAATCTGTGAAGGAGAAATGCGCTAACGACGTGTTAAAGGGAAGACGATATGAAGAAGAAAGGGATTTAACAATAAGACTGTAAGAGACTCCAGTGTTGCTCTGTGAAGTCATTAGCGCTTTCCTCCTCTCTTCCTCTTCTCCTGACTGACGTTCATTTATTGTGCTGAGAGTTGGCGGATCACATCTGGGAGATCCAGCATGAGTAATGACATCAGCGGAAGATATTTCCCTTCTGATGAGCGCTGATATTATTATTGTGAGTCATCATCAGTGCTTTTTTAAATCATAATTTGTATTGTTTAAATGTGCAGGTACTTTTTCATTATCATTACATGTTTTCATTCGGTCACTGATGCTGCCATCAAGGTTAACTAGGAAAGATTAAATAAATTAAGTACTATAAATGGTGTGTGTGTGTGTGTGTGTGTGTGTGTGTGTGTGTGTGTGTGTGTGTGTGTGTGTGTGTGTGTGTGTGTGTGTGTGTGTGTGTGTGTGTGTGTGTGTGTGTGTGCGCACGTGTATGTGCGTGTGTGTGTGTGTTTATAAATGCCATCATAGATTAACGTTGATATTAATGTTATTTTCATGTGAATATGACTTTCTCTAGAGCAAGTCGTGGATAAATCGTTATACACCGTGACTCATATGCTTGTGCACTGACGTTCAATCGTGTCACATAAATTATAATGACTGAGGCTGTAAACAGTATTTGTGTGTCTGTACAGCCTTCAGAAACAAGTGGTTTGTTATTTTTAATGGCGTCCCGGATCGTGTCGGAGGATTATGTGTTTGTTCGGAGCATTTGACTGCACAGATTAATGGAGAGTTCGCAAAGGAACGTTTGTTGCCAGATGAAGCCGTGACTGTATTTTATCTGACAGCAGATCATAAGCAAACAAATTCATAATGCTTCGTCTGTAATCTGTGACTTAGAAAGATGCTACGTGCAATAGCGAGTTGGCCGTTGATGCCATTTTCTGTGCAATGACACAAGCCGTTTACTGACAAGCCTTAAAAGAGCTTTTGTAACGGCCAACACTACAAGACTTTTCTCCTTCAAGCTCTGTCCTTCCATTGATTTAACATTATCTGGGTCAAAGCATTGCAAGCTGCACCAGAGAGGGTCAGAATGATGGTTGAAAATGATCAAGTGAATTACAAGGAGCATATTAAAATAATAAAAAAGTATATGTCATGACCCCTTTTAAATATAATCTCCAACAATCAGCACCTAAATTTAATGAGTTTATGCGTTATGCTGTATGTTATACAGATACAGAATAAACGGATGCAGACCGAACAGGTTCCACTGCACACTTCATGCAGTTCAACGCCAGTGAACATTATAGCCAAAAACCTTGAGCGACACTCACGGGTGTTAAAACACAGTCATTGCACATTAAATCATCCCATTTGCCAATGCAATTAAAATAGCTGCGGTGCAAAATGATAAAGCAGAACATAAGATCCAGGACTATTGAAAAAGCATAAAACGAATAGTTCTGTCCTGGTAGACCATCTTGGCAGTGAGTTTTAAAGTAGCACTCATATTTTATTCTCTACAGTGACGTATATCCGAGTGAAATGTGGGCGGGGCTTAATTTTGTCTGTGGGGAACTGATTGGATGGTTGGATGGTTGTGGTTTGCTATTGGTGGATCTCATGTGAGTGACAGAAAACAAAGGTAGCTGACAATCGATTACATTTTAGGTTGTGCTATTGTAGATATTAAAGGATATTAGTTTTCATACTGTATGTTGGTTCACTGTGTGTTTAGCTTGTGTCAGATCTGTGTGTTTTCAACCTGTTGTTGTTCATTTGAACCAGCCTTAACTGGTCACTACTTTTAACCAAATTCATTTCCAGGTTAAAACTGTGTTTAAAAATGTAATCACATTTCCAAGAGAAAATATTTGTATATGCAGTCTCAATTATGAAACCATGATAACTGTATGTATAATTACAAGTTCCCATTAGTTAACATGAGTTAATGCAATAACTAACATTAACTAACAAAGAGCAATACAGTATGACACAAAGTTGATCTGGTTTAATCAGTGTTTGGTGACAATTACACACATAAAGTTTGGTATCAATATGTCTAATCTTTCCAGAGATACAGCCTCAGATGCAGTTTGGCATGATGCCATTAAATTTATTGATGCGGATATGGAAACGGTTTCATCTATCGACACGAAATCCATAACTTTATGCCAGAATGGTCTGAAGAGGATCTGACTCGCATTTGGTGAAAATCGGACAAATGGTTTGGGAGGAGTTAGAAAAAAGTAGGTTTTTGAAGAAAATCAAACCCATGCAAAATTGGTATTGTGTCCTTAGCATGACCCAAGGAATCTACTATGACCAGTTTCCCCAAATCTTTGGTCAAACTGTTCAGAAGTTATAAGCCAAAGAAATTCTTTTTTTGTATATCTCGTGACCACTAGGTGGCACTGTGCCGAAACTGTGCAGGTGCCCTCAGGTCAAGGTTACCATAACACACACCAAGTTTAATCGGAATACACTGAAGCGTTGTGGAGATATAGCCATGTGTACATTTTGGCGTGTTCTTCATCAAATTCATTTGCATGTTATACGAGAACGAGCGTCTGTTTACAAGATGATTGCAATGACGCCAAGCGGCAACCTTCCTGTCTCTCTTTTGAAACCAACACGGAAGTGAATTAAACGGCCATTCATCGACTGGCCGCTTGAGGCTGGGTGCAGAAGTGAGTCAAATCTGTATCTCCCCCATGTTAAAATGCCCAACTTTACAGCAGAAAAAAACATGTTTACAGTCTGGTGCAAAAAGTGGCTTTGGTCTATACAGCTAATTTTGCCCTTCATGACGACTGTGAGGAGGGTGAATTTTTTTATAACTCATCCGTTTAAATTATATTAAGCCTTAAATTTCTGCATAATTAAGGGTGTCCACTTTTGAGTGACAGGTGGATTCCCACTGCTGTGGTCATAAGTCATCATTAGCCGTTTGTCTGCTGTCTGTTAGCCGTCACGTTACCTCAGCTCATTGTCTGACTGTAAAAATAAATAAATCCGGGAGTGACGCACTGCCAAGATGGCGACGGTCGGCCACGCCCACTTTAGGCTTCAAAAAAGGTCTTCGGGTGACGTCACGGACACTACGTCCATATTTTTTAACAGTCTATGGATGACGCAGATGAAAAAAGATGAAAAATGGATGCAGTTTATTCTTTGCGGACGTCCCAGTCACGGCAGTGTTCATTTAAGTGTGTGTTCTCTACATTTCAAGGATGACTGTTTTGAGAACAAATCGCAGTATGACGCTGGCTTTGCCAGAAAACTGTTGCAGGCCCCGCCTCCGGAGACCCAGCAGACAAATTACTGAAAATACAGGAAAGGAAGAAGAGAGTCGGGAATCGCGTCTGTTCTCTGCCAGCTCCTCTGTATAGTATGAGCGGAGGCTGCAGAGATAGCCCGTCAGCGCGATCCCGTGTCAAAATAAAAGTCTCTGTTCTAAGTGTCCGTGCAAAATGTAAATAAAAAAAAAAGTCCTTCATGAATGTCCATATGAAAAGGTATAGAAGGGAAATATTAATATATACATATATATATATAATTCATACAATCATATTGTGTACTCATTTTTCATGGGTACCACACTCTCCCTGACAAAAGGAAATGCAAAATCCCATAATCAACCACTCTTAATAGACAGCAGTAGCAACCCCATAAGGTGTGTGTATTGGAGGTAAGTATAAGTGAGGGTATGTGATGGGTGTGGTGTAATTAGGTGAGCCCCAAACAGGCATGTGTGGGATGGGGTAGGCAGTAACTGAGTTCAGTGTGGGGTAAGGGTGGATTGCAGGCTGGCCCAACATGTCATATGTATAAATCTGTTTTGGCCTCCGCTCCCTGGCTGACCTTCTCACACTGGTTTCTCCTTCCATCCTTAGATCCTCGGCTCCATCTATGTCTTCAGACTCACTTTCTGGATTCGTACAGTGTTCTTCATCAGCATTGTCTGGACATGTAGCGTCATCAAGGTAGGTATCTGTAGCTACTAACCTAATGTTTTCCCTTACAGGTGCTCGTTCTGGGAGTTGGTTGTTCCCCACTATCGGCCAGCTGACTGGAGCTCTCAACCAGTATCCTCCTACTCTACTCTCGGCATCCGAGTCTGTCAGATCACCGTCTTCGACGTTCTCTTTGTTGACTGTTTGTCTAACTGTCTTTCTCTGTCTTTCAGGCCGCATGGATCTAGGTGTCATTGCTGGAGCTTCCACCGGTAAGTCATTCACCAGTAACAACAGCTTTCGATGCAGCGTCCTGGTTTTTCTGCTATCACCATTCTCAGGGTATACCACGTATATTGGGTTGTCGGTCAATTGTTCCTTTACCACATATACTGCTTTCTCCCAGTAGGACCGCAACTTTCCTGGGCCTCCTCGCTCCCTGAGGTTCCTGACAAGTACTCGATCCCCTGCCTTCAGCACAACTCCTCTCACTTTCCGGTCATACTGCTCTTTCTCTCTCGCGCTTGCCTGACGGCTGTGACTTTCCGCAATTTTGTATGCTTCAGTCATTCTGTGTGCCCACTGCTCCGCATACCCGTTTGGTGTTGTTTCTTCCTCTTGCTCCACCAGGCCAAAGATCAGATCCACTGGAAGGTGAGGATGCCGTCCATACAACAGGTAAAAGGGAGAATACCCTGTGGACTCATGCCGTGTACAGTTGTAAGCGTGCACCACTTGAGGTAAGTAGTCCTTCCATCTCTCCTTTTCCCTGTCTGTTAGTGTCCTCAGCATCTGCAAGAGGGTCCGGTTGAGCCTTTCCACTGGGTTCCCTTGGGGGTGGTACGGGGTAGTGCGGGAGTGACCGATGCCAGCCAGTTGTCTGAGGTTCCGGAACAGTTCGTTTTCGAATTCACGGCCTTGATCGTGATGCAATTTGGCCGGGTATCCAAAACGTGGGATGTAGTCCTGGAACAAGCGTTCTGCTGCAGTCCGCCCTGACTTGTTTTTTGTTGGGTAGGCTTGAGCGAACCTGGTGAAATGGTCCATGACCACTAAGATATACTCATATCCTCCTCGGCTCGGCTCCAAGTGGAGGTAGTCTATACACACCAGCTCCATAGGTGAGTGCGTTGTGATACTGCCCATAGGTGCTCGGACGTGTGCGGTGGGTTTCTTCTGCTTTATGCATGGGCACCTCCTGGTCACGTACCCCTCTATCTCATTCTTCATGTACGGCCAGTAGAATCGATCCCTTGCCAAGCTGAGTACTCTCTCCGTACCCACATGTCCCATCCGGTCGTGGAGGTGTTCGAGGGCCAACTTCTTATACATATTTGGGAGAACTAGTTGGATTCTTTCCCTTGCCCTTCGGTAGAGAAGTCCCCGTTCCAGATACAGATTTTTCCACTCGTACATGAGCTTTCTGCTGGTTCCTGTCATGCTTCGTCTCATTTCCTCAGTTGGTATGACCCCATCGACTTTCCACTGTCTTACTTGTGAAATCACTGGGTCCTCTTTTTGGGCGGTAACCAGCTCTTCCAGTCCAATTGTCGGCAACCAAGTGGTAAATGGCTGTAGTTCTTCTCCTCCCGTAGACAGGTACAATGCAGCAATCCATGCCACATCCTTATCTTCTGATACTCGACTACCCTCCCAGGCTGCTCGTACTACACTAGTAGGCAACTGTTTTGTGCACTCTGACTCAAATGCTTCAATGTCCAGGGGGAGACGGGACAGAGTGTCTGCATCGATGTTAATCCTGCCTGGCCGGTATTTGATGTCAAACCGGAAGTCGGATAGCTCCCCGACCCAGCGATAGCCCACCGCATTCAGCTTTGCTGTGCCCATCACGTACGTCAGTGGGTTGTTGTCAGTGTACACTGTGAAGTGTGAGGCGTAGAATAGATAGTCGCGGAATTTTTCACATACTGCCCACTTCAAAGCCAGGAACTCAAGTTTTCCGCTGTGTAATCGATAGTTCTTCTCAGCTATCGTCAGTGTCCTGGATCCATACCCGATGACCCTCAACTTTCCCTCCTGTCGCTGGTACAGGATAGCCCCCAAACCCTCTTCCGATGCGTCGGTATGGAGTGTAAAGGGTTGATTGAAGTCTGGATATGCCAGAATTGGTGGTTCCTCAAGCATATGAATTAGTTTTTCTAGAGTCTGCTGATGGTCTCGGTTCCATTCCACTGGAGTCTTTGAGGGAACTTGCGGCCCTTTAGTTTTTCTACGGCTGTGTACATCCTGCTCAGTCCCTGGCTTTCTCTGTAGCAATTCATACAGGGGTCTTGCGACTCTGGAGAAATCCTGGATGAATGTTCGATAGTAGCTGAGGAACCCCAATAACCTTCGTATATCCCCCACCGTCTGAGGAATCCTGCGTGTGAGAGACCGGACAGCTTCCAGGTCCTTTGGATCTACCCGCACCCCTTCAGCCGACACCAGACGCCCCACGTACCTGACCTCTTTACGGAACAGCTCACATTTTTCAGGTTTTAACTTGACCCCGTGGCGCTGAAGGGCTTTTAACACTCTCCTTAGGCTCTTGACATGTTCCTCAAAGGACTTTGCGTAACACAGGACATCATCTAGGTATGGTATGCAGCACTCATCCCTTAATGAGTCAAGCATCTCCTCCATGCTACGTTGAAAAGCAGCAGGTGCGTTTGACAGGCCGAAAGGGATACGGACCCACTCATACAGCCCCCAAGGTGTAGTGAATGCTGTCATATGTCTGCAACCCTCAGCGATAAAGCCCTGGTGGTACGCCTTACCCTGGTCTAAGATGCTGAACCAGGAATATCCCCCCAGTGTGTCAATTAACTCCTGTATCCTGGGCAACGGGTGTCGGTCCGGTATAGTCTTCTTATTCAGGAGACGGTAGTCCACGCAAAGCCGAAGTTTGCCATCCTTTTTCCTAACACAAACCACTGGAGCGGCGTATGGCGACTTGGACTTGACAATCCATCCCTTAGCCAGGAGATCTTGTATATAGCTTTTTACTTCACTGAACAGGGGTTTTGGTACTGCCGAATACGCCCTCTGAACAGGGATATCATCCTGAAGGATTATTGCCATCTGCAGACTGGGGATACGTCCGATGTCGTCGTCGCCCTTACTGAAGGCGCCAGACTCCTCAAATAACATCTTCTGTACGACTTCACGTTGGCTCTCACTCAGATGTCCTAAGTCAACAGGAGGATACCACACGGCTGTGTTCATCCCTCCCTCTTGTGTCGCTGCAGTCTGGACCCTCGCCATCTGCCTTGCTCCACTTGTTCGTCCAGAATAAACTATTTCCTCTACCCGCTGCAGTGTTCCGAGGAGCGTACCCTGCTCTAGAGTTACGTCACATCCTGTGTTATTTCCAATGGGTATGGAGACACATGGATTACGTTGTTTTGGTGCCTCCAAGAGTCCCTCCCCAATATCCAAATGTCTTAAGCGGGCATTATCCTCTTGTGGTTCAAACAAGACTACAGAGTCCATCTGCGCTAACTTTGGTGAAACTCGACATTGAACCCAGGCGACCTGTCCTGCCGGAATGATGACTCCTCTTTGGCCGACCTTTAAACGACCACCTTCCTCATCTTCGTCTGCTGTCCGTATCACCTCAACTAGGGTCTGTGCCTTGTCGCTAGGAACATTAATGGCTCCAGCTAGTAGCGTGGCAAGTGTTGGCATTAGTCGTTCAGGCTGTCCCTGAATCAGTTCCTCTACTACATTGAAGCCCAGAAGTGGTCTCTCAATCGGCATCTTGCTCACTAGGAATGGGACATTGATGGACAGGTTGGGGTCCTCATTTCCTAGCAAGTTAACTGTAATGATTGTCCATCCATCGAATGGAATTGGATTCCCATTCACAGCATAGACCTCCAAGTCATTTTCACATCCCAGTAAGTCTCGCAGTGGCCTCACCTCAATATTGGGTAGGTATTTATCCTTCCACATGCGATCCACTATGCTGACCTGTGCACCTGTATCAAGTAGTGCTCTCACAGTGAGTCCATTTAAGTTGCACTGGGTAAATGCTTTGCTTCCAATCAGCTTAATTATTGTGTCATTCTTTTTCTGGCAGGGATCCAGAACATTGGCTCCTGGGCTCCTATGCACCACTTTTGTGTCTGTCGATTTGTCTTTTTGTCTCTGATTGGTGTGTCCGGGCCTGCTCAGCTCTGAGCAGGTTGCATAAGTGTGGGACATTCGCTCCGCGGTCACTGGTTGCCCCTCTGCAGTGGCCGGTTCTCGTTTCGGAGGTCGTCTCGAACACCCAGCTGCCCGGTGCCCTTCCTCACCACAAATGAAGCAATGTGGACAGTCCTGTCGCCCTTCTCTTGTACACTGTGGACAACAACGTGACCGGCTCACTCTGTGGGAGACTGGATGACTGGTGCAGCAGTGGCAGCCCCTCTCGACCTGTGCTGCCATGGAGTGTTGTAGTGTATCGACCATGTTGGTTAGAGCGTCGATCCTTGCAGTCAGTTGTTTGATTGGGTCGTTCTGGCTTTTCTTTACAGCAGCCTCTGTCCTTCCTCCCACATCACTGTCAGGCTCGCTATGGACTTGGGCACTACTCGCTGTGGACTGTTTTGTTCTGGTTGGTGGCCCCAACCGTCGCAGCCTCTCATTTTCGTCGCTTGTGACCTTCATTACATGTCGGAGGATGGCATCATCAGTCACGTTACTGTCAGCAAGCAGCGGCTTCAGTTCGCTGCGAATGTCTTTACATCGGTGACTCAGGCCCTGGTACACTGTATGTAAAAACACGTCCTGCACGGTGGTTGCATTATACTTTCTCTCTGAATCAGCTTGTCTTGCTGCGAAAAGTATCTTCTGTTTCAACCCCATTACTCTGTACAGGAATTGCTGAGGGGTTTCATGCTCACTCTGTTTGGTGCACATTAGTTCTTGGAACAGCTCTGTGCTATTTCGATCCCCCAAGTGGGATTGTAAGAAACCTTTTAATTCAGCTACAGTCATATCGTCCTTGTTCATCAGCATATCTTTAAAAATGCCTGGCTTGATAATTCGCAGCACCCCTCTGACAATGTCGGCATTGCTGAAGTTCTCTTTCAGACCGCAGTCTATTTGCCTGCACACGTTGTTGTACGTTATGTCTGACGAGTGGTCCCCAATCTGACCTCCGTGTATTTTAAACTCACGGGGCTGAATATACTGTAACCCCGTAGGAAAAGCAAAATCATGAGCTACATGTTTGGGTCGCTCAGTACGATTTACATGTGCTGTAGTGGTGTCCCCCTGCGCTACAGTGTGAGTCGAGTCAGTGTTCTGGGTAAGTGTCATGTACTGGCGGATTTTTCTACTTATCTCTTCATATTCTGCAAGCATTTTATGTATGTTTGTGTTTGTTTCAGATTCAGCCTCCTTAACACCCCCTGAGTCGGATGCCACATGAGGTGGAGTCATTTAAGTGTCATCAGTGGTGGATGGATGTAACACATGTGCAAAGTGAGTGTTTATATCAACATCAGATGTAGTTACAGCAGCGCCAATCTGTTTTGCCGATTTTACAGTATCTTGTAATGTCAACAGTTCGCTCATCCCTTGGTCTTCAGCCTCAAGCAAAGATTCACTGGACATGTAATCGTCAATATACTTGAAACAAACCTCACTATCCTCCAGATCCAGTTCACTTGTGTGGTGTCCAGGTACTGGCCTGATACCCTTAGCAATGCGGAACAGTTCGTCAGCAGGTAAAGTGATTAAATCTCTCTTTACGTCCCACACCAGCTGTTTCCTTGCACGACCCGCCATTATGTTGCTTTGTCGGCACTCCCGTTGTAGCCTCAACCTCAAGATGAAGACAGCCACCAGCAGATCGCCTGGCACACGCCTTGTCGCCTCGTTGTCCGTGGATGTAGCAGCCGCCGGCCTCTAGCCCCAACGCCGCCTGGTCCCACGGTCCTGGAAATCTTTGGATCCGCCTCCCAGCGTCACCTGGAGTGGATCCCGGACGAGCCCCCAAGAATCTGTTGCAGGCCCCGCCTCCGGAGACCCAGCAGACAAATTACTGAAAATACAGGAAAGGAAGAAGAGAGTCGGGAATCGCGTCTGTTCTCTGCCAGCTCCTCTGTATAGTATGAGCGGAGGCTGCAGAGATAGCCCGTCAGCACGATCCCGTGTCAAAATAAAAGTCTCTGTTCTAAGTGTCCGTGCAAAATGTAAATAAAAAAAAAAGTCCTTCATGAATGTCCATATGAAAAGGTATAGAAGGGAAATATTAATATATACATATATATATATATATAATTCATACAATCATATTGTGTACTCATTTTTCATGGGTACCACAAAACTTTTACTTAAAGATCAGGCCGTGCCGACTATTCTGGGCCCAACAACGACGCCGCAAACTGTAAGTAATGTATTTCATCTTAAAACTACTTTTAGCCAATGACGTTAGCCAATCATAACAGTGGGCGTTAGCACTGAACTCTTAAAGGGGAAACACCCCCAAAACAGACTGTTTGAATCAGAGGATGAGAAACAGGGTGGGGAAAGGTCATAAATCACTAAAAGTTTTAGTCCAAAAAACTATAGTAGTACTATAATTGCACCTAAGGGAACATAATAAAACAAAAACAAAAACCATGTCATGACCCCTTTAAGAATTAAACTAATTAAAACTCCAAGTAATTGAAAAATTGAAGCAAAAATGACTTCAAACTCAGACACTGCAGAACTGTTGTTTAGTGGGAGTTTCTTCTCTTCTTGTTTCCCCTAGAGATGTTTCATCCCTGTTGTGCCATCAGAGATACAGTAGCAGGACGTGCCTTTTGATATCTCTGAGCGTTTAGCCTTAAAATGTGTTCATGACTCACAACCAAACAACAGGCATCTCAGTTTATCTCAATATGAGTCACAGAGACCAACGGGAGCGTAGAGGCCAGAGCCGGTCAGACGGAGACTCAATCTGGATCTCACCGCGATCCAGCCTCAGGAAAATCTCTGAAACACTGAGGGCCTCTCATACACCCAACACAGTGTTGTTGGCTAGTTTCAGCCTGACGCAGTTTTCATTTTCACGTCCTGCGCCACGTCGTTTAAATAGCAAATGCATTTGAGTCTGAGAACGAGTGTGTGTTCAGGCGCATTGTTGGAGCGTTGCTATTTTGAGGAGATGGAATAGACTGAGCCATTGACCGACTGAAACCTGCTCTGAAGCACACACTCTGCTTATTACACACACACACACACACACACACACACACACACACACACACACACACACGCACACACACTCTCTGCTTATTACACACACATACACACACACACACACACACACACACACACACACACACACACTATGCTTATTACACACACACACACACTCTCTGCTTATTACACACACACACACACACTCTGCTTATTACACACACAGACACACACACACTCTCTCTCTCTGCTTATTACACACACTCTGCTTATTACACACACACACACACACACACACACACACACACACACTCTGCTTATTACACACACACACACACACACACACACACACACACACACTCTGCTTATTACACACACACACACACACACACACACACACTCTCTCTCTCTCTCTCTCTGCTTATTACACACACACACACCCCTCCACACACACACACACACACACACACACACACACACACACACACACACACACTCTGCTTATTACACACACACACACACACACACACACACACTCTCTCTCTGCTTATTACACACACTCTGCTTATTACACACACACACATACACACTCTGCTTATTACACACACACACACACACACACACTCTCTCTCTCTCTGCTTATTACACACACACACACACACACACACTCTCTCTCTCTCTGCTTATTACACAAACTCTGCTTATTACACACACACACATACACACACATTCTGCTAATTACACACACACACACACTCTCTCTCTCTCTGCTAAATTACACACACTCTGCTTATTAAACACACATACACACACACTCTGCTTATTACACACACACACACACACACACACTCTCTCTGCTTATCACACACACACACACACACACACACACTGCTTATTACACACACACACACACTGCTTATTACACACACACTGCTTATTACACACACTCTGCTTATTACACACACACACACACCCACTCTCTGCTTATTACACACACACACACACACAGCTTTAACCTCGCGCACAACCAGATCCGTTTCCTCTCTGGAGCCGTGTTCGGTTTTTCCACTTGCAAATTCCTCCATGTAAATAGCGAATCCGCCAGGTCGCGAGCGCAACTGGCTTTTAAAGGGAATGGGAGATGAGACTCTGATTGGTTTATTGCACATTACGCCCAAAACACACCCATTACTCATTATGAGAATAGGGACGACCCTTTTAGACCAGCACCGGGAGCACCGACCATTTTCCCCGTCATTAAACTAGCAAAAGTGGATTGAAGTGAACTTGCGCTGTCCGTTTTAGACCATGAGCTTATATCCATAATATAAGGCCTTGAGCTTACAATATCTAATGCAGAAATGGAAAAATAGGGAGAATGAATGTGCCGGTCGTCTGGCAGTGGCGCCGATGGCGTTCCTGTGACTCCTGATTAATGTCTTCAGCCGGTCGCTCCTGCAGGACCAGTGAAATATGAGGGCATATGTCAAGCTTCAGCTCGGCTCCTGGCATGCGTTCAGATCCGCCGCTATCCGGGTGGTTCCTCGGTGGTCCCGAGGGAATGTCATACTGTATCTGTCGGCTTGGCTATAATCCCATAATTTGGTGCTGAGCATTGATTTCCAGGGAAGATGGTACAGTCAGGAATATGTTTCTGCAGGACATCTGATCGCTGGAAACGGGATTAGTACGGAAGAATTAAGAGGCCATGCATTGTTATGAGCTTTTGTCTTGTTTATTTTTATTTTTTGTGATCTCGATGTGATGAACGTTGTGTTTTCTGCAAGGAAAAGTAATTTCCATGTAATGTACTACCATTAAAAAATGAGTAAAGAGCGAAATGAATACTTTAATTCGACATTAAATAGATCAAAACTGATTTCTATTTCAAATAAGCGCTGTTCCTTTGACGTTTATATGCATCAAATAATCCTGAAAAACAATGAATCACCAAAAATATGAAGCAGTTTTCAGCATTGATAATAATCATAAATGTTTCTTGAGCATCAAATGATTTCTGAAGGATCATGTGAGTGACACTGAAGACTAGAGTAATGATGCTGAAAATTCATCTTTGATCACAGGGATAAATTACACTTTACTGTATATTCACATAGAAAACAGCTGATTTAATTTGTAATAATATTTCACTGTTTTTACTGTATTTTTAATTAAATAAATGCTGCCCTGGTGAGCAGAAGAGGTTAAACATTTCTAAAACATTTTTACCCAAACTTTTGAACATAAAGTGAACGAGCTTTGATGAGTCTCGAGCTGAAATACTTTATTACTACAGCGACTGTGGTCAATATCAGCTGGATGTCTGCATGCTTATACAGTAAATCTAAGAAATAGCGATTGGAAATGGTGAGCGACGTATAGTTCTTCAATAATTTGTTTAATCATTGTCGAGATCACAGGAAAACGATGCTGTGATCATGAGAAAGCAAGAGCCCTCTTAGGGCTTGTCTTGTAGTAATCTGATGTGTTTCTGAAGTGCATTGTTTCACAGAACAGTGTGTGAGTGTATCATTGCTTTTGAATGCTGAAATATGCGTTACTATGGTGATTTCACACGCAAAAAAAATTGCAAACCTGCAAGCAGATGGTGTGTGTCGTTCGTTTATCAGGAGGTGTTGTAGCAAAAGAAAAGCATATTGGACTACTTTGATTTATCAAGACCTTAATGAAGCAAAGCTTTTTGGCATGTTGTCTTTCTCAGCGGCCCAATATTGCTGTCGCACGGATGAACATGTAAACAACGTTTTGACGGACACTTTATCATCGAGCCTTTGTTCTCTTAAATCCGCATCAAACTGGCCTTTTGTTGTTCTTCATGTGGATGTACCTTCGCCTGCTAGAAGAGCTTCTCCGTCCCTGGATAATATTTCATATGAGATTTTAATTGGACTACAGTTTTGTAATGTAGTCGTGCATAATTTAGTACAACAATCTTTTTTTGTGCATCTTTCATATTCTGATTCTCGCACTTTTCGCACTCAAGGTCACAGGTCTTATGAAATATAAATAAACTCATAAAATACCTTTTTCAGTTTGATGGGAACACTGAGGCCGGCCGCAGTCCCGGCTGCCCTCATCTGTCTTATGATCATATATTTTACATCTATGTTAATGTCCTATAATTTGACTGTCGACTTTTCGCTTGGTTTCTTTCTGCTGACTCTTCAAGAGCCTGAAGGTGACTTTGACTTCAATTAAAGAGTTAATAGTCAATGCTGATCACATTCATTTGCGCTTCTTTGTTCTTAACCCTATAAAGCCTGTACTCTATCATATTTCATAAGCAAATATCTCTAAACGTTGCTGAAAAACCTGTCGCACAACAATCTCATCCGTATCTTCTGCCTTTTGATTGGTAGTTTAGACTTTTTTAGCAAGTAAAAGTATTTTAGTATAATTCTTTGAACCTTTAGCTCGTGCTTCACGTGTTTGTGCCGTCAAATCTGCAATCAAATAAACGTAACACTTACAACTCACGTTTACTTGATAATCCATATGTCTTTTTTTTTTAGAAAAATCATGAATATCATATATGATCATCAGGCTTTTGAAGAAGGTTTATTTGTTCATCTCTCAATCATCATTGTATTGCATTGCATGATATGTTTTAAAACTAGAGCTTTGATCATAAAACTAAGCTTTTAAATATCATCTCACTAAGACATTATTGGCAGATATTGATATTTATATGCATTTTATCTGCCATTGTCACGGGGACACACAGGAAAATAGGTAGATCCAAATGCAGTATGGCAGTAGGTGTTTATTAAAGTGTAATCCATCTCATAGTCATCCAGGCAAGGTTCAAAGTCCATGTTAGCAATCCAAAATACAAATACAAATAAACAAAACAAGAAACAGGCAAGAACGCAGACCAGAAGTGTAGTGACGGTTAACAATGACTCCGTGACATGAACTGAAACAGACAGGGTATTTATACACAGACACTAACAATGTGATAGGGAACAGCTGAGTGGAATCACGAGTGATGAGAACAGACAAAGGATTATGGGGAATGCGGTTCCAGAGTGTATAGTGACAGGAAGGGAAGGAGACCTCTAGTGGACACCCGGGGAAACAGACCAGACACTGTGACATAACCCCCCCTCTACGGAGCGGCTACCAGACGCTCCACGACAAGAAACAAAAACCAAAAACCAAAAATCAACAAGAGTCCAGGAGGGAGGTGGAACGGTGGAGGATCAGGGGGAGGAATGGAGGGCCAGGACCATGGAAGGGAACGTAAACAGGGGGTGACGGTTTAGCCGGCGGCCAGGGCGAAGCAGGTAGTCCGTCGGATGGCCAGGGCGAAGCAGACGACCCATCAGGCGGCCAGGGCGGAGTAGACAATTCATCTGGTGGCCAGGGTGGAGACGACCCTTCAGGCGGCCAGGGCGGAGCAGACCATTCATCGGGCGGCCAGGGCGGAGCAGATAGTCCATCGGGCGGCCATGGCGGAGACCTCCCCTCAGGCGGCCAGGGCGGAGTAGACAGTCCATCAGGTGGCCAGGGAGGAGACCCCTCGGGCGGCCACGGCGGAGACGACCCCTCGGGCGGCCACGGCGGAGACGACCCCTCGGGCGGCCACGGCGGAGACTCCACCGGCTCAGGAACTGGAACAGACTCCACCGGCTCAGGGACTGGAACAGACTCCACCGGCTCAGGGACTGGAACAGACTCCACCGGCTCAGGGACTGGAACAGACTCCACCGGCTCAGGGACTGGAACAGACTCCACCGGCTCAGGGACTGGAACAGACTCCACCGGCTCAGGGACTGGAACAGACTCCACCGGCTCAGGGACTGGAACAGACTCCACCGGCTCAGGGACTGGAACAGACACCACCGGCTCAGGGACTGGAACAGACACCACCGGCTCAGGGACTGGAACTGACTCCACCGGCTCAGGGACTGGAACAGACCCCACCGGCTCAGGGACAGGAACAGACACCACCGGCTCAGGGACTGGAACAGACTCCACCGGCTCAGGGACTGGAACAGACTCCACCGGCTCAGGGACTGGAACAGACTCCACCGGCTCAGGGACTGGAACAGACTCCACCGGCTCAGGGACTGGAACAGACTCCACCGGCTCAGGGACTGGAACAGACTCCACCGGCTCAGGGACTGGAACAGACTCCACCGGCTCAGGGACTGGAACAGACACCACCGGCTCAGGGACTGGAACTGACTCCACCGGCTCAGGGACTGGAACAGACCCCACCGGCTCAGGGACTGGAACAGACTCCACCGGCTCAGGAACTGGAACAGACTCCACCGGCTCAGGGACTGGAACAGACTCCACCGGCTCAGGGACTGGAACAGACTCCACCGGCTCAGGGACTGGAACAGACCCCACCGGCTCCGGCTCAGGAACAGACACTGGCTCCGGCTCAGGAACAGACACTGGCTCCGGCTCAGGAACAGACACTGGCTCCGGCTCAGGAACAGACACTGGCTCCGGCTCAGGAACAGACACTGGCTCCGGCTCAGGAACAGACACTGGCTCCGGCTCAGGAACAGACACTGGCTCCGGCTCAGGAACAGACACTGGCTCCGGCTCAGGAACAGACACTGGCTCCGGCTCAGGAACAGACACTGGCTCCGGCTCAGGAACAGACACTGGCTCCGGCTCAGGAACAGACACTGGCTCCGGCTCAGGAACAGACACTGGCTCCGGCTCAGGAACAGACACTGGCTCCGGCTCAGGAACAGACACTGGCTCCGGCTCAGGAACAGACACTGGCTCAGGAACAGACACTGGCTCCGGCTCAGGAACAGACACTGGCTCCGGCTCAGGAACAGACACTGGCTGCGGCTCAGGAACAGACACTGGCTCCGGCTCAGGAACAGACACTGGCACCACCGGCTCAGGAACAGAAACAGACACCACCGGCTCAGGAACAGGAACAGACACCACCGGCTCAGGAACAGGAACCGACCCCACCGGCTCAGGAACAGGAACAGACACCACCGGCTCAGGAACAGACACCACCGGCTCAGGAACAGACACAGGCTCGACAGCGGCCATCTTGTCAGGGGACACAGGCTCGGCAAACGTGACCTGAACACTCTCGGCGGCGGCCCTCTTGTCCGAAGACACAGGCTCAGCAGGCGTGACTTGAACAGGCTCGGTGGTGGCCATCTTGTCCGAAGACACAGGCTCGGCAGGTGTGACGTGAACAGGCTCGGCGACGGCCATCTTGTCCGAAGACACAGGCTCGGCAGGTGTGACGTGAACAGGCTCGGCGGCGGCCATCTTGTCCGAAGACACAGGCCCGGCAGATGTGACGTGAACAGTCTCTGGCTGGGCAGACGTGACATGAACAGTCTCTGGCTGGGCAGACGTGACGGATCGCTGGGGTGGTGCAGGCAGTGCGAGCAGCTCGGGCGGGGCCAGTAGAGCATGACGTCTGGGTGGTGCGGGCAGAGCAAGACGCCTGGGCGGTACGTCAGGGACGGTAGTCACCTCCGGGATGGTCTCCGTGTTAGGAGCCACCGGACTCGGGATCACTGGAACAGGGACCACCGGAACAGGGACCACCGGAATCGGGACCACCGGAACAGTCACGGAGGAGGTCTTCCTTCTCCTCCTCTGTTTCCGATGGCAATGTGCAGGTTCTGAGCTGGGCGGAATCAGTGGCGAAGGGTGCTTAGGGGAATTCAGCGCCATGGCCTCTTCAGTCTGGCGGGCCCATAAAGCCAGGCCCTGAAAAATGTTCATGCTGCTGGATCCATTGTGTGACGGAGTCCTTCTGTCACGATCCACACACCAAGGAAAGGGAGAGAAATAGGTAGATCCAAATGCAGTATGGCAGTAGGTGTTTATTAAAGTGTAATCCATCTCATAGTCATCCAGGCAAGGTTCAAAGTCCATGTTAGCAATCCAAAATACAAATACAAATAAACAAAACAAGAAACAGGCAAGAACGCAGACCAGAAGTGTAGTGACGGTTAACAATGACTCCGTGACATGAACTGAAACAGACAGGGTATTTATACACAGACACTAACAATGTGATAGGGAACAGCTGAGTGGAATCACGAGTGATGAGAACAGACAAAGGATTATGGGGAATGCGGTTCCAGAGTGTATAGTGACAGGAAGGGAAGGAGACCTCTAGTGGACACCCGGGGAAACAGACCAGACACTGTGACAGCCATACTGTTATAAAGATCTCATTGATTTCCATTACAAGCATCAGATTTTCATCTTACTTTTTGTCCATATAAATATCAGAATCTGGACGAATTGCATATTTTTGCTTAGTTTGGAATACAATTTAGCTGTTTTTCCATCAATATTCTCACTATATCAGACTATTAGAGCCATAAGATCCAGATGTAATAAATGTGATACTCAACAAAAGCATATTTTGTCTAAAGTTTCAATAATCTGTTTCAGTCAAAACAAAAACAAAAAAGATTTATCGGACTATTATTTTATATGTCAGGTTTTACATGTTTAAACTGACAGCAGCCTATTACTGTATTATATAGATCAATATAGAAACACTAGAAAGCATCTCTTTCAAAGCAGTGTATGCTCAAAAACAGATTACATTATCCTGATGGGTCACAGACAGCAGGGAAAAACAATGGAAAGAAAAATAAAAAATGAACTATCTAATCGTGCATAATGAGGGTGGCAAAACTAATAGGATTATTAACTTTTCAAAAGCTTATATTGTGATATAAATAAGTCGATTCAGGTGGAGCGATGCTGTTCGGTCCCAGTGCGAGTCTGATGCATCTTTCACAAGCTAACACTACAAACACTCTGGCAAGATGCGGATTTGTGCTTTGCAAATTGCATAATTACCTGATTTGCATAATTCCTTTAGTGAATTGGCTGCTAAAACAGAGAGTGTGTGCAAATGAACCCAAAGTCTATAATGATACGAGCTGTCAAGTGTGGTCTGAGACATAAAGTAAAAGGTTACCGGCTATTAAAAGAACAAGAACAAGCCCTTCCTTTAGGATATATAACACTATGCATGTTCACATTCAGTCTGATTGGAGATTCTGAAAGTTCTGTTTATATGAACCCTAAACGTTAAATTTCGATTCACATATTTGCTTGAATATATTACAAACACAATGCATTCAGAACCAGAGCTACTGTGAGTATATATATTTTTGCTTGACGACATATCTAAAAAATAAAGCTGGCATTCATGTCAGAAGAGCTTTTTTAGCAAATATGTATTAAACATTAAGGGCCCTATCTTACACCCGGCGCAATGCAGCGGCAAGCGCAACTTTTTTGCTAGTTTCAGCCCAACGCAGTTATCATTTTCACGTCCTGCGCCGCGTTGTTTAAATGGCAAATGCATTTGTGCGCCCATGAGCTGCTGGTCTGAGAACGTGTGTGTTCTGGCGCATTGTTGGAGCGTTGCTATTTTGAGGAACAGAAATAGACTGAGCCATTGACCGACTGAAACCTGGTCCAAAGTCAATGGCAATATTTTTTTAGTTATTTAATGAGTGCGTTAGTAATGTGCGCCTATAAGTGGGTCCACAACGCGCGTACACTCTGCTTATTACACACACAGTGTGTAATAAGCAGCACACAAACATCAGCACACAAACATGCCAAATATTTAAAATAACAGGATTACAATGTAAAAGATTATTATTGTGTACATAAAGATATGGTGAATCCGGCTTGTCCTGTAGATGATCTGCTTGCGCACTTTAACCTCGCGCACGAGCAGATCCGTCTGCGCTCTGGAGACGCGTTCGGTCTTTCCACTATCAAATTCCGTCATGTAAATAGTGACTCCACCATCCAACTGGCATTTAAAGGGAATGGGAGATGAGACTCTGATTGGTTTAATGCACATAAATCCCAAAACACACCCATTACTCATTAAGAGAATAGGAACGACCCATTTAGACGATGCACCGGGAGCGCCGACCATTTTTCCCGTCGTTAAACTAGCAAAAGTGGATTCAGACTCGCCCTAAGTGAACTTGCGCCGTGCATTTTAGACCATGAGCTTAGATAATTAAAATAGGGCCCTAAGTCTCATCCACTGATTATTAAGACATGAGATGTGAATAAATATATACGTCATGATGTAAAATCGATGTAACACTAGCATCAAGGCACTGCATGTGTGCGCAGGGTAATATTTAATCCGACTGAGAAAATAGTCAGATTCAAGGGTTTTGATTCTCACTTTGTTCCTGTTGATCTCATTATTTCAGGCCTTCACACCCCTTTCAGTCCAATTGTAATTTCATTCAGATCTAGCTCATTCGGACTGATTGAGATGTTTACATGACGGACTTTCAATCATATTGATCCATCCATTAGTTATAAACGGATTATTTAGTATGTAATCATAATTAACATGGCCTTGTTTGCCCTGCTGGTAGAAATCGTAACTACACCATCTGTTTATAGACCGCAGCTGTGTATTCTGACTGAATTTTATTTTTGCAAGAAAAAAATCAATCTCTAATATTTAATTGCATATAGATGTGTTACCAGTGAGTCTTTTCGATATGTACGTCTATTATGGTCTTTATATTTGTGCTGTTTGCGACGTCACGACTCAGGATCGTCGCTGAAGGGTTTGAAACTGTTTCTGAGTTCAGAACCAAATACTAACATTATACTAAACCAAAGTGACACATTTCAGAAAAAAATCAACAATTCAATAAAAAACTTGGAATAATTAACTGAATAAGTGTTCACCCCCCTAAACTAATACTAAGATCAAGCACTCTTTGAGTTTATTACAGCTCTCAGTCTGTTTGGACAGGAGTTTATCAGCTTGGCACATCTTGACTGGGGAATATTTTTCCATTCTTCTTTGTAAAAACGTTCCAGATCTGTTATATTGCGAGGCATAATCTCTTGTTCACGAAACCCCCACAGATTTTGCCATTCTAAAACATTTATCTTTTTCCAGTGGCAGTGCATTGCTTGTAATTTTTACATTAAACATGCAATAATTCTTATATGTGACCATGGACCACAAAACCAGTCACATGCTTACATTTTTTTAAATTGAGATTTATACATCATCTGAAAGCTGAATAAAAAAGCTTTCCATTGATGTATGGTTTGTTAGGATAGGATAATATTTGTCCGAAATACAACTATTCTGGAATCTGAGGGAGCAAAATAATCGAAACATTGAGAAAATCTCAAGAATTGTGCTGCATTCACTCACAAAAATACATGTTTTATATATTTACTGTAGGAAATTTACTAAATATCTTCATGGAACATGATCTTTACTTAATATTCTAATGATTTTTGGCATAAAAGAAAAATTGATAATTTTGACCCATACAGTGTATTGTTGGATATTGCCACAGATATACCCGTGTGACCCGTGACTGGTTCTGTGATCCAGGGTCACATATTTCTTTCATTTTTTTTTTACATCACAGAAAGCGGCGGGTTTAATGGAGGTGTGTATATGTTTTATACCCACTGTATGTGGAGTGTCTTGCATGCCATGTAACATTAAAAGATCTCCTATATTCTCCACAGAGCATGCGTGAGCACAATGTGAAAACGCACTGGTGTGTGGGAGTGTTTGTACTCACTAAGGCCGTTCACAATGAAACGCCTTGAGGTTTATCAATCTTTTTCACCTCTTCTGTAGAATAGAGAATCTCATTCACACAGAGAAAGAGACCTTGAATGTGTCCATGCAATTTCCAGCAGAATATTAAGCCATTTTCAATGCTCTTTTATCCCTCTTAAAGAATGATTCTTAAAAGCTGGGCCTTGGCATTTGCTTTGCTATTATCTTGGTCCAATCAAATCCAGCATGGACGTTAATCGTCTTCTCCATAGTCTCCCATTATAAGAGCAGTGCTGTCAATGAAGTGAGTGTTGATGGAGCTCAACCTGTTCTGACCCCAGAGCATCTCTTTAATTAAGATGTTAGGATGTTTCTTCAACTCGGACCAGAATTAAAAATGAAATGCTGCTTTATGAAATGTGACCCTGGATCACGTCACCAGTCACGAGTCGCACGGGTATATGTGTGGCAATATCCAACAATACATTGTATGGGTCAAAATGATAATTTTTTCTTTCATGCCAAAAATCATGAGGATATTAAGTAAAGATCATGTTCCATGAAGATATTTTGTAAATTTCCTACCGTAAATATATTAAACATGTATTTGTGTGAGTGAATGCAGCACAATCGCCAACATAAATGAACAACTTTAAAGGAGATTTTCTCAATGTTTCGATTTGTTTGCTCCCTCAGATTCCAGATGTTCAATAGTTGTATCTCGGCCAAATATTGTCCTATCGTAACAAGCATATTTTTATTCAGCTTCCAGATGATGTTTAAATCTCAGTTTCAAAAAATTGACCCGTGTGACTGGTTTTGTGGTCCAGAGTCACTATTGTCAGAACATAATCGGCTCTTTTCGGCTGCAGATGCTTTTTTGTGTGTCCTTGTACTGATAACATAAAAAAACTCAAGTGTCTTGAATGCTAGGTTTGGCAGATTTTGTCAAACATATCTTCCATGCAACATCTGATTGCTGCAAAATACAATCAGACTCCTTGTACTAGACCTGCACGATTCTGGATCAATTGAGTTTATATATATAAATGAATCTCTTGAATGAATGATTCACTGACTCACTCATAAAGACTTCACTTGTTTCATTACTGGATTAATCGCCATCTTTAAATGAATCTCTTGAATAAATGATTCAATGACTCACTCATAAAGACTTCACTTGTTTCATTACTGGTTGAATCGCCGTCTTTAAATGAATCTCTTGAATAAATGATTCAATGACTCACTCATAAAGACTTCACTTGTTTCATTACTGGATGAATCGCCGTCTTTAAATGAATTTCTTGAATGAATGATTCAATGACTCACTCATAAAGACTTCACTTGTTTCATTACTGGATGAATCGCCGTCTTTAAATGAATTTCTTGAATGAATGATTCAATGACTCACTCATAAAGACTTCACTTGTTTCATTACTGGATGAATCGCCGTCTTTAAATGAATTTCTTGAATGAATGATTCAATGACTCACTCATAAAGACTTCACTTGTTTCATTACTGGATGAATCGCCATCTTTAAATTAATTTCTTGAATGAATGATTCAATGACTCACTCATAAAGACTTCACTTGTTTCATTACTGGATGAATCGCCGTCTTTAAATGAATTTCTTGAATGAATGGTTCAATGACTGAATCGCCGTCTTTAAATGAATGTCTTGAATGAATGATTCAATGACTCACTCATAAAGACTTCCCTTGTTTCATTACTGGATGAATCGCCTTCTTTAAATTAATCTCTTGACTGAATGACTCATAAAGACTTCACTTGTTTCATTACTGGATGAATCGCCGTCTTTAAATGAATCTCTTGACTGAATGATTCAATGACTCACTCATAAAGACTTCACTTGTTTCATTACTGGATGAATCGCTGTCTTTAAATTAATCTCTTAACTGAATGATTCAATGACTCACTCATAAAGACTTCACTTGTCTTATTACTGGATGAATCGCTGTCTTTAAATTAATCTCTTGACTGAATGATTCAATGACTCACTCATAAAGACTTCACTTGTTTCATTACTGGATGAATCGCTGTCTTTAAATTAATCTCTTGACTGAATGATTCAATGACTCACTCATAAAGACTTCACTTGTTTCATTACTGGATGAATAGCCGTCTTTAAATTATTTTTTGAATGAATGATTCAATGACTCACTCATAAAGACTTCACTTGTCTTATTACTGGATGAATCGCTGTCTTTAAATTAATCTCTTGACTGAATGATTCAATGACTCACTCATAAAGACTTCACTTGTTTCATTACTGGATGAATCGCCGTCTTTAAATGAATCTCTTGACTGAATGATTCAATGACTCACTCATAAAGACTTCACTTGTTTCATTACTGGATGAATCGCCGTCTTTAAATTAATCTCTTGAATGAATGATTCAATGACTCACTCATAAAGACTTCACTTGTTTCATTACTGGATGAATCGCCGTCTTTAAATTAATTTCTTGAATGAATGATTCAATGACTCACTCATAAAGACTTCACTTGTTTCATTACTGGATGAATCGCTGTCTTTAAATTAATCTCTTGACTGAATGATTCAATGACTCACTCATAAAGACTTCACTTGTTTCATTACTGGATGAATCGCCGTCTTTAAATGAATCTCTTGAATGAATGATTCAATGACTCACTCATAAAGACTTCACTTGTTTCATTACTGGATGAATCGCCGTCTTTTAATTAATCTCTTGAATGACTGATTCAATGACTCACTCATAAAGACTTGTTTCATGACTGGATAAATCTTTATTTTTGAACAATCTCTTGAATGGACGATTCAATAACAAATACATTTTTAACAGTCACTTGTCGCCACCTACTGGTGTAACGATGTAATTGTTAGAATCTTTATTTTGAATAGTCAAGTTACTTTCAAAAGTTGATTTACTCCATTTTATCCGTCACTCTAGACATCAGTGTTTATCCGGACAACCTCCTCCGTCCATTTGTATGAGATTACATGCGGATCCAGTGGGGAAATGATGCAATATGTCTTAAATATCTGTCCTATTACAGTCAAGTTGCCAGACATGTGCTGTCTGTATCCATTGCCGTCCTCTGGGACACGGATGAAAGCGGCGCGTCATGGACATAATTGCTCCTAAATCTGATTTGACTAAAAGGCTTCATCGTTCAGATGCTCTTCTGGGCGGCGTGTGTTACGGATCGAGGCTTCACTTCCATCAATCTACAGCTCAATTTGCAGGTTCCTCTTCAGATCTCATGGTGTGATGCTGTCGTCTCGATTTGAAGAGGACATTCAATCTGTTTGCTGATGCTGTGAAAGTTTATGTTTTTTACCAACCTTCCTTCGAATGCAATATATAGGCCTATTAAATTGTAAGACTGCTCTTACATATAACGCTGTGGAAATGATACTTGGTGCAACTTCAGCTTTTATTTTTAGTGAGAGTTCTTTCCATTTCTGAGATATGATGCAAACACCGCTGTCTTCTGTGTTAAAGTAAAGCAGTGTCTTTGTGCTCCCTGCTTTCTTTCTAAAAATGATTCACTGTTTCTGCACCGGACGCATGTGACGTGTCTCCAGTGCACAGCATTTTAATAACTTTGGATCATTAAGTCACAGCAAGCCCACGATTTTCAGGTGTCTTGTCTTTTGTAAGCTGTCTTGTTTATAATAGTATGTTGGTGCAGTTGTTGCCACACTGACTGTAAGTGTTGTTGCTCATTGTTAGTTACAGTAATGTTGCTTAAAGCATTACTTATTATAACCATCTTATAACTTATTAACCGTCACTGAACTTACTTAAGCTGGACTGTGACGCTATTTTCTTCTAGACACAAACTTTGTTGCATTATTTTCCTGTTATCTCTGTAAAGCTGCTTTGAAACACTCTGTGTTGTAAAAAGCGCTGTATAAATAAAGGTAAGTTGACTTGACTTGACTATAAACTATAAGTATAACAACTCAAACTAAATAAATAAAACATGTATAAAAACTATATAGACTAAGGGCCCTATTTTAACAATCTGAAACGCAAGTATCAAGCGCGAAACGCAAGTAACTTTGTGGGCGGGTCTCGGGCGCTGTTGCTATTATACCGGCGGGATAAATGACTCTTGTGCCCGACGCAAATCTAAAATGGGTTGGTCTGAAGTCGCTTCATTACTCATAGGTGTGGTTTGGGCGTAACGTGAAATAAACCAATCAGAGCGTCATCTCACATTCCCTTTAAGAGCAGGCGCGCTTAGTTCCATGGCGGATTGCTATTATAACGCTGGATTTGCCAGGAGCGGTTCACAGCCGAGGAGACCGGCGTTCTCGTCAGGGCCGTAAAACACAGAGAAGTGACATTGGGGATGGAGAAACACACCCAGATTAGCTTCGGTTAAACAGGCGTATGATCATTTGGATAAATGTGTAAACTAGATTTATGCCTATTTTTTCACATCTTCATGGACACAACAATGATTTCCCTCGTGTGTTAATATTTTTCCTTGTAATAATGTATGATTTTCTAAAAATGAGAACGGTTGTGTCTGTGTAGATGAGAGAAGCAAAGTGTATGTGCGTTGTGCACACGCTACATTATGGCCAAGCATGCGCCCTTAAAACAGCATCTGAATAACGCGCCACTTTTTTCTGAAACTGCAAAATAGCACCAGGGAACGTTTGCGCCGGAACACGCCTGTTACAAACCCATCAAATTAATTATGGATCGGCATAACATATAAAAGACCACAGAGATTCGATGACAGTGTAAATAAATAATTTTAATAAGTGATTCGCCTTAGCATACGCAGAGCATGGTGGCAAAAATAAACATAACAAAAACAAAAGAAAACCCTGACCCACACTATTCTTCAAAGCGGATGAAACTTGCCTGCCTCCCGTTCAAAACAAAAGACAGAGTTTGTGTGAGTCTTCCGGGTCCTCTTTCTCCTGCTCTCCACTAATCTGTACTAAATAATATGCAAAAACCCATCACCAGTTACCACCAGCTGTAAATAAATACAATAAACTAAAAATAACGAACAATAATCCCATATCGGGATCGTGCTTGTGAAACCAACATTGAACCAAGCTCTAAACAAGTTCAACGGAAGCAGCAGGCCGAGCACGCGTCGGAGCTTGTGCTCCGTCTGCTACCAGGAACGAATGGGAAGTGAAAGAGAGCCCATGGTCTCCAGACTGGGCGTCTTTAAAGCAGTTGCCCCGCCCACAATCACAGCCGGCGGAACCTCACGTGATCTGTATAGGAAATTAAAAACAGATAGAAATAACCGCACTCAGCAGCAGGTAACCGTGGCCATTTAGCAACGTAACACCCCCACCCTTAAAGAAAATAAATTGTTGTTTAAATGACAATATAAAATATACAAACCATTAATGTTCAGTAGGAAAAAAAAACTGCTAAACTAAACAGAAAAAAAATTAAGGTGCAATCAATACACTTTTTTTTTTAAGCACAATTTATTTACAATATTTTCCTTCAAGCACGGGACAATGCATCTGCAACTACATTGTCGCGTCCTCGGATGTGCCTAATCTGCAAGTTGTACCCTTGCAAAATCAAACTCCACCGCATTAAGCGCTGGTTAGAATTGCGCATGCGATCGAGAAAAACCAATGGGTTGTGGTCGGTGTATACCACAACCGGACATGCGGCACCTCCGACATAGACCTCAAAGTGCTGAAAGGCAAGCACAAGAGCAAGGGCTTCCTTTTCTATGGTCGAATAAGCACGCTGATGTCGGTTAAACTTACGCGAGAAGAAACAGACAGGATGTTCAAGACCCTCCTCGTCATGCTGCAAAAGAACAGCCCCCGCTCCAAGGTCGCTCGCATCAACAGCGAGGGAAAAAGGCCGGGAAAAGTCAGGAGCAGCCAACACAGGCGCAGTAGTCAGCAATGCTTTAACGGACTCGAAAGCCACTTGGCTCCGTGAAGTCCAGTCGAAGGTCACTTTTGAACTGAGCAAATCAGTGAGGGGTGAGGCAAAAGCAGAGAAATTTTTGCAAAATGACCGGTAGTAACCTACCATGCCCAGAAAACGGCAGAGTTCGCGACGAGTGGTTGGAGGAGGATAATTCAAAATCGCCTCAACCTTTGACTGGACAGGACGCACCTGCCCACGGCCAACCACTTTACCCAAATACACCACGGTGGCCTGGCCAAACTCACATTTAGCTAGATTGATGGTTAAATTAGCTTCTGATAGCCTGCGAAACACAGTAGAAAGATGGGCCATATGCGAAGGCCAGGTGGCACTATAAATGACCAAATCGTCTAAATAGGCCTCGCAATTAGGCACACCATCAAGAACGCCGTTGATAAGCCTTTGAAAGGTGGCGGGAGCGTTCCGAAGGCCGAAGGCTATGGCGGTGTACTGTAGGAAGTGGTCGGGTGTCACAAAAGCTGAAATCTCTTTGGCACGGAGTGTCAGCGGAACTTGCCAGTAACCCTTTAATAGGTCGATTTTACTGACAAATACCGCTGAGCCCAAACGATCAACACAATCGTCAATACGTGGTAATATGTAACTATCAGGTTTTGTAACGGCATTCACCCTCCTAAAATCCGTGCAAAAACGCATGGAACCATCACTTTTTGGCACCAGCAAACAAGGCGAACTCCATGGGCTATTACTAGCTTCTGCAATGCCATTTTTCAACATGAATTTTACCTCACTTTGAAACAACAACCTTTTATGTGGATTTGTACGATACGGATGCTGTTTAATTGGACATGTAACCCCCACATCAATGTCATGTTCAATTGCCGTTGTTCGACGAGGCACATCAGGAAACAAACTCTCATTTTTTTTAATCAAGGAGATTAAATCGTTGCGTTCTGATGTTGATAAATTAGACAAAAATAAATCTAAATCATTAAGAACTTCAGAATTCTTCATTCTTCCTTCAATAACCTCCATCGATGGAGTACGACCCTCATCTTCAAGGTAAGGACTCGCCACAGCACCGTGTTGTACTGACAGAGACGCATTTTCTCCTTGTCCCACAACCGCCAGTGAAGAAACAACTTCAGCACCACGCGCCTTAGACAGCGCCGGTTTAGTTGCGCAAGCATTTTCACGGACAGTTGAAGTGCAAGGCGGGGTGAATTCCGAGACTGAATCTTCTCCTCGATCACAGTACAATTTTAAACGGTTAATGTGACACAGTGTGGTCTTTCTCCTTCGATCTGGAGTAGAGATGACATAATTCAAATTATTCATTCTGCGAGCAACGCGATAAGGTCCACTATAACGAGCATGTAAAGCGGAACCCATCCCCGGAATCAGCACAAGAACTTTATCACCAGGACTGAAACTTCGGGAAACAGCCTTCTGATCAAACCTCTGTTTCATTCTCTTCTGACAAAGACCTAAATTGTCTCTGGCCAACTGACATGCACGGCTGAGCCTATTACGCATGTTGGACACATAATCAGTCAAACTGGAACACTCTTTAGACTCAGCGAGCCACGACTCTTTCAACAGCTTTAAAGGTCCACGAACCGTGTGTCCGAAAACCAGCTCTGAGGGGCTAAAACCCAAACTCTCCTGTACCACCTCGCGTACAGCAAAGAGAGTAAGCGGTACACCTTCATCCCAATCACGCTGGAACTCGAGGCAGAAACACTTAAGCATACTTTTCAAAGTTTGATGGAACCTCTCAAGTGCACCTTGAGTCTGTGGACGGTACGGGCTGGAGGTAATATGATGGACAGCGAGCTGACGCATAGCTTGCGCAAACGCACGGGACATAAAATTAGTACCGCGGTCGGTCTGAATGGTTTTCGGGAGGCCAAAAACAGAGAAGAAACCCATCAGGGCTTTAATAATGACAGGAGCTGTGATTTTACGGAGCGGTATGGCCTCTGGAAAACGAGTCAAGCTACACATTATGGTGAGTAACCACTGATTCCCAGATTTTGTTCGAGGCAATGGGCCAACACAGTCTAGTATAACGTGTTCAAACGGCTCAGACGTAACCGGAATCGGCTGTAAAGGCGCAGGCGGAATCACCTGGTTAGGTTTACCAGTGACCTGACATAGATGACATGTTCGGCAGTATCTCACGACATCTTTTTTAATACCTGGCCAGAAAAAATGGCGTAAAATTCTGTCAGTAGTCTTATTTATGCCAAGATGACCCGCGAAGTGATGGTCATGAGCTATACTCAAAACGTTATCACGAAAAGAAATTGGGACAACAATTTGAAAGAGAACTCTCCACTCATCTTGCGCTGAGGCCATAAGAGGTCTCCACTTGCGCATTAAGACACCATCTCGTAAAAAATAGCCGTGCGGCGAATGCTCAATGTCTTCTTCAGACATAGCTTCTGAAAGAAGAGAAGACAGAGATGGGTCAATTTCCTGTTCCTTGATAAGCTGCTCTCGACTCATAGATAAATTAGGAACATCAGAGGAAAACGACAGTGAAGCCGAATTCAAAGACAAATCACTATCGCTAGAGAGTGAAGGTCGAGCAATAAAAGTATCACTAAGATCAAGTTGATCCTCAATTTCGTCTTGTTTTTCTTTCTTCGCCATCGCACGAGTAACCACGCTAGAGGTGAAAACCTCAGGAAAATTAACTGACAGGTCATCAGTACATGATTTTGGAAATGCATGAGACACTATTGGGCAAGGCAAAACTTTTCCACCACACAAATCGTTACCAAGCAGCACTGCTACATTTTCAACAGGCAGAGAAGGGCGTACGCCCACGGTAACTTTGCCAGTGACCAATTCAGACATAAGAGAAATCTCATGCAGAGGGACATTAACATAACCCATTTCAAATCCACGTACAAGAATACTATCCCCAGTAAAAGTCTTCTCACTAAAAGGCAACACATCTTGTACGATAAAGCTCTGTGAAGCGCCAGTGTCACGCAGAATTTTTACAGGAATTTTTGAGCGTTCACCGGGCAAAGAGACAAAGCCATCCATTATAAAAGGCGCAAAACTATGGTGATCAGTATCGTCCCTACTCACAGGCAGGTTCGAAACACAACAACAACGCCTCCTCTTTTCGCTGAACCGCCCCCGGGAGCGCAAGTTCATTCCCTAATTTACCGACGTGCGTCTGTGGAGGGAAAAGTCCGCTGTGCGTCCGGTGCAAAATAGGAATGATACATGCGTCGGTGCACAAAGTCAATTGCGCTGGGTGCAAGATAGGGCCCATTAAAAAAATAAAAGGTGTAAAGGTACAGATGTCGGAAAAAAACAGTAGCACCTCAATGCAGTACTCGAGATCCGGGAGGCGGAGTTGGATCCAGACATAAGGGGTGGAGATTGGTAGGTTTAGGGGTGGGTTTAGGGATTAAGGGGTGGAGACGGGTAGGTTTAGGTATATGTAAGGTGGGAGGACTTGGATCTGGATCCGACTCCTCCCCGTGGATTTCATGTTCCGCAGTGACCATCTCGGAAAAACAGCAAAAGATGAAGAGATGATCTACGCACCAACCCAAAACAAGAGTTCAGAGGAACAAGAGCTTGCTAGCCTTTACGCTGAGTTTCCGTTCATTTTTGTGACAAGCTCCATAAACTTCAAGAAAAAAGAAAATGGAAAATTATTGTGAGTGAATACAGTGCATGTAAAAATAGACCCTTTACAGTTTCGAATGATGTCTTACTCTTATCTATGACCATAAATGACGGACTCTTTTAAGTTGTTTTCTGCTGTTATAATGAGATCATTTGTCATTGTGTTGATTTGTGTCGTGGAAATCTCACTACAGTCCAGTGATGAAATATGTGTGTCCTGTAAACGTGAAGGCTCGCTTCACTCGCGTCTCCTCATGGAAAGAAAAAGTAGACTCTTATTTCTTCTTCTCGCTCATCTTTCCAGGATTTCTTGAAAAAGCGTAATATTGAATTTTGTGCATCCGCCATTTATGAGTTAATGAACTCTCACGCACAAATAAAATGACAGCGTACACACCTTAATACACCTTAATACACACAACACCAACTTAATAGACACAACACCTTAATACACACAACACACCTTAATACACACAACACCTTAATACACACAACACACCTTAATACACACAACATCTTAATCAAACTATCAAACTACCTAGGTCAATCTATTAGAGCAACAAATCAGAACATTTTTATTTTATCGTATGAATCTGGGGTGGGAATATCAAACAACATCATCCAGATGTGCTAATCACCGGAGCGAGGCAGAAGAAGTGCAAAAACTAATCTCTGCACATGTTTTATTTCTCATTATTCTATTTATTTTGTACTTTTATAACACAACAGATGCTTTTCAGTTTTGTAGCTGATTGTGACCAAATACCTTTTGATTTTTATCAGCTCTACAAAAAAATATGAGCTATGCAAGAACGCATTCAGTTTAGTGCTTAATACAGTAAAGGATCAAAATAAATGAAAAGAATGGAGAATTGAGACGAATGTAAATGTGTGTATCTTGTACATTTACAAATGCAATGTAAGTCGCTTTGGATAAAAGCGTCTGCCAAATGCATAAATGTAATATCAAATGAAAAATATGAATAAATGCTATAATAGTATCGCAGTGAAACTAAAATAACGTTAGTGCCTGGAGCCAGACGGGATCTTTCTCCGAGTCACATGGATAATTGGGCTTCATATTGTCTAATTCATTGGAAAACATAAATATGCAGAGTTTGCATTTTCCAGCTAATAATAACTGAAATGTTGGCCTCTGATTCCTCTTCTGAGGGGATACAGTGCCATATGTGTGTGTTTCTGATAAGGATTGTGAGCACTAGTGCTTGTGTTGTTGTGGCAATTAGTCATTGGTCATTTGCTGTTATATAGAATGAAAAAGAGTTATTTTAATTATATAAATAAATAGTTATGCTCCACGGTAATGTATTCTCAGAAGGGTAATTATAAAATGTTATGATGCAGTGCATGTTGGTCTCAAGAGTTGACATTAAAAAGCCTGAAACATATTTTCTGTTGAATACGATTAGTAAGCAAACTATCGCTCGACGGCATGAAAGCAGAGCAATATTATGATTTATCTACAGTGTATTGTTCTCATGAAGTGGGGAAAAGTTGCTTTGTATCTTATGCTTTTGCATATCCCGCTAATGATGTTTTGGGCGAAAATTTGCTGGTTGAGTTCACTTGCAAACATTTCTCTTGGGAAATGTGAATTGATTGACACTTCACTAAACTCCGCCCACTATTGCTCGCTCTATAGACTGTCTCATAGGAATGAATTGAAATTTCCATAAAAAGAGCAGACTTTTAATCAGCAGTGCTCGTGAAGTGGTGCAAACTGAACGGATGTTCTTTTAACACGGGCTGGAATGCAGTGTGACATTGCAAAGTGTTGCGAAGCCATTTTTCTTCTCAAACAAATTGTTAAATTACACAGTAACCTGATTGCAAAGTGTGACTGAATTAGCATGGAGGCAAACACTTTTCACATGCAGTCTCTGAAATGAGAAAAGCTTCTTTTTCAACGTGATTACAACTGATAGCATTGGTGTGAGTAAACAGAACTGTTTCATTACCATGTTTTAACTCTTTTGTCACAATAACACAACGATGACCTGAATCAATACATAAAGCAGTGTGTAATTATTGATGTTCATTCTGGAATTAATGTGTTTCTCTTCACTTAAAGATTTGGGAAACCTTGTGTTACTATAATAACTGTCCTGTCAACAACATTTTATTGTGTTTTTGGGATATTTTTGGTTTTGGATAATAGAGTACATAAGCACACTGTTATTCACTTTTTCAGCGGAATTGTTTCCAGAAGTATTTTTTTTTTCCATTCATTTCTCACATAGGGATTTTGAAAAAAGTCTGTGTTAAAGCGTTATAAGAACCATGAACCAAGCCAACGAGATACAAGGAGAATCACAACATTATGGACTTTGATTTGAAGCATAGACTGTAAAAAATATGGACAAAGCGTCTGTGACGTCACCCATAGACTTTCTGAAGAACGGGTTTGAAGCCGTTTATGGCATAGATATCATATAAAGGCTAGATGTCTCGTCCGCGCTGCTGGCCAATGGAGCTCGACATCCGCACACGGCGGCCATCTTACGACAGGGTGCTCGCTCACTCATAACATGGTGCATGTACTTTTAAATAACCATAACTTGCTCAATTTTCTACCGATTTTCAAACGGTTTGGTTTGTTATAAACGTCAGAGATGTAGCTATTATACTGCATACATATGAATAATTATGTTCAAAATGTTTAAGCATTCAGAATTATAGCCACGTTAATAACGTTTGTAAGAAACCAAACCGTTTGTAAATCCGTCTAGATTTCAGCGAGATAAGAGGATTTGTGTGCGTGCTGCTCACTCACCTTAATTCACAGAGCCCTGTCCTAAGATGGCCGCCGGTGATGCCGGAAGTGACTCCGCCTTAAGACATCTAGCCTTTATATGATATCTATGGTTTATGGGGGGTATGGGCGGCGCCATCTTGGAAAATCTTGGGAAATCCTAACCCCGCCCACCTTCTAACGCAGTGCACGTCACTCAGCTCACTCTGCTACCCCGGTTATCTCTGTGTATATTTCAGGCAACGAAATATGTTATAAAACACCATACTAACTCTTTTCGTTTTCATTTAAAGAAATCTTAAACATTATAGCCACACAAATGTGGTTCAGGCAACGCATACTGATTATATTCAACTGCACATAACGTTTGCCTATTTATGAAAAAAAAATAGATATAAAACACAAACCTGCCTCTTTTCATTTTAAATATAATATAAAAATATTAAACATTCTATGGTCCAGGCAATATGTGCATTTGTACTAAACAACAGATGTTGCAGTAAACAACATTACATATCATCTTCGTTGTATTAAAATTTAAAATGACAAAAACTCAACCCAGTCTCTTTTTGTTTAATTTCAGTTTTATCAATGTTAGCCATTTTAAAAGTATAAGTAAAAGGTATAAGAAGCTATACAAATAAAGCAAACAATTCAGTCAAACATACAAAGTCAGCGCTCTAGTCTAACCATACATCGGTAAAGTTAAATAGCTTATAAAATTATGAAACTTCCCCTCAGCCAAAACGATTGCCCTGGGAAAAAAAATATAGATTCACGAGACCAAAAATCGCCTGTTAGATATACACAAGATGTATTATATCTCATGTTTAACCACTACAGAGATGCCAGAGTCCGCGGCATTGGCGGCAAACCTCAGAACGTCAAGCCGATGAAAGACTGCTCCAGGCGGGGTAGCGCCGAGCGCCCGGTCATCGCTGGATCAACTGGATACAATTTTCATAAATCTTTAAATAAACCACAGATTTGAGCTTTAAACAACTACATTCTCGCCTGAAAAACTCTTAAAACTACATTTCATGATACAAAAACAGTAGTATTATATATCAACTGTATTAAAAAATGGCGCTTCTTGTTGTCATTCTCCGTGGCGCTGCCTTGTCAGCTGTCAATCAAGCTGTCAATCAAAGTTAACCACGCCCTTATTGTCATATATTTTATAACTAAATATGATCTAAACTAACGAGTTAGAAAAAAATTCACCCCCCTCACAGTTGTCAGGCACTCGGAACCTATCGAAAAATACAATAGAAGTCCATGGGACCAACCTGTAAAAACATGAATTTATGCTGTGAAAACGGACATTTTAACATGGGGGGCTATGGACATTTGCTCCCTTTTGGGACCTGCCCCTAGCGGATTTTCGATGTATTGCAGTTTTTCGCACTTCCGGGTAGGCTTCATTTTTCAGATCAGAATGTTGCCGCTTGATTTGAAGCCATAAAGTATTTGAAAATCTGAGAAAAAAAAAAAGGAACAACACTGAATTTACTGGATTTAGTGTGGGAGAGAACTACAATCCCATGAAGCATTGCAAACAGCATAATCAAATTAAAAACAATGAATAAACATAAAACTACTCATTTTAAAATGTTGATTTTTTTTTTTTTTTGTTAGTTTGTTTTATGTCATCACATTGTTTAGCGCATAAGAAACAAATGGTAATATATATATATATATATATATATATATATATATATATATATATATATATATATATATATATATATATATATATATATGTATATATATATACAGTACCAGTCAAAAGTTTGGAAACGTTACTATTTTTAATGTTTTTGAAAGAAGTCTCTTATGCTCATCAAGCCTGCAGTTAAAAAAAAAAAAAAAAAAAAAAAACGTAATATTATGAAATATTATTACAATTTAAAATAATGGTTCTCTTTTTTAATATACTTTAAAATGTAATTTATTTTTGTGATGCAAAGCTGAATTTTCATCAGCAAGTACTCCAGTCTTTGGTGTCTTATGATCCTTCAGAAATCATTCTAATATGATGATTTATGATCAATGTTGGAAACAGTTGTGCTGCTTAATATTTTTTTTTATAACCTGAGATACTTTTTTCAGGATTATTTGATGAATAAAAAGTTAAAAAGAACTGTATTTATTTAGAATAGAAATCTTTTGTATCAATATACCGTTCAAAAGTTTGGGAACAATAACTATTTTTTTTTTTAAGAAATTAGTACTTTAATTCAACAAGGATGCATTAAATTGATAAAAGGTGATGGTAACAATTTATATTGTTAGAAATGTTTTTATTTTGAATAAATGCTGTTTTTATGAATAAATGCTGTTAACGTTTTACTCATCAATGAATCCTGAAAAAAGTATTCCAAAAAAATATATTAAACAGCACAACTGTTTCCATCATTGATAATAACTGAGTATCAAATCATCATATTAGAATGATTTCTGAAGGATCATAAGACACCAAAGACTGGAGTACTTGCTGATGAAAATTCAGCTTTGCATCACAAAAATAAATTACATTTTAAAATATATTAAAAAAGAGAACCATTATTTTAAATTGTAATAATATTTCATAATATTACTTTTTTTTTCTTTTTTTTTTTTTTTTTTACTGCAGGATTGATGAGCATAAGAGACTTCTTTCAAAAACATTAAAAATAGTAATGTTTCCAAACTTTTGACTGGTACTGTATATATATATATATATATATATATTATTTTTATTTTTTTTGTCCTCTGTAGTGGGCACCAGGACTAAGTTGTTTAAAAAATAAAATGTCATGAAATTATGTGTAGGCCTATAGGCAAAAACAATGGGATTTTTTTTTTTTTTTTTTATCACCAATACATTTTATTTTAACTAAAATTTGTATAAAGATGATTCTCAACTATCTTATGAAAGATATAACGGAATGAATTGATACACCATTTTACTTTATGCAATATGTGGGTAAAATGGCCATAAATTAATTTCCCTTTCGTTCGGGAACTCCTACGTCTCGTCGGAGGAGTTTCCAACGAATTGGGATCACGCTAGGGAGACCAACTGTCTTCGAGTGAAATAAAACGAGCCAATAATCATTGGCATGCAGGATTTGCATTCCGCGGCCCGCCTACCAGCGCGGGTATAAAGCGGAAGCGAGCGCATACACAAACGCTTTCTGCTTCGGAGCCGACCGGTTGTGTCCTCTGAGTGTATGAGCGTTTTGGATTGTGTTTCCGTGAAGCTCAACGAGTCTGCTGTTTCAAGGAGTCTCTTGGTGTTGGTGTTACGGCGCGGCAGTGATCTTCGCGATCTCCCGGGTTCCATCTGTCACTTCAAGCGAGCTGCTTTTTTCAAAGAGCTGTTGTCACAGCTGGTATTCGGTTGAGTGCACACAGTGGGCTTGCAGTTTCCCCGCTGTGTTGCCGCGTTGATCCCTGCGTGCTTCGGCACACTAAAAGAGTACTTTCTCTGAAAGAGCAACACGAGTGAATATCGCGTCCTTTTAAGGATGACGTTTCACCCGTGTGTTTCTGGATGCGGTCAATATCTGCCTCCGGCTGATGGTCACGATCGCTGTCTCACGTGCTTGGGCCTCGCGCACGCTGAGGCAGCGTTAGTGGATGAGTCATGTTCTCATTGAGGGAACATGCCCATCGCGACATTGAGACTAAGACTGAGATCCCTCAGACGAGGGGGAGTCCCTTTGGCGATTCCCCGATCTAGTTCTTCTTCTGGTTCACTTCAGAAGAAGCCTACTTCGGCTAATCCCATGGGTGGTCTGAGGATTACTGTGAGGAATAACCCGCCGGGTGAAAGACCCCCACGGGCCCCTCAATCCTCCGTGTCGCAGCCATCGGAGTCTTCAATTGAGACGGCCGGGTCATCTCGTGTGACTCCCGCTGTTTCCTTTGGGGCTCCACCGGAGGACCAGATGTCGATCGCGGCATCGGAGGGAGAGCAGTCATCTTCTGGGGAGGACGATTCGGCTGCGCTGCCCCCTTCGGGTGTGGTAGCGTTGCCCGAGTCGGACCCGGAAATGGCTGCTATGCTTGCCCGGGCGGCCGCGAGTGTCGGGCTCGTGTGGAATCCTCCACCGTGTCCCGAGCCCTCGCGGCTCGACGATTGGTATCTTGGCGCGGGCCGTGCTGGTTCTCAGCACGCCGCTCCAGTGCCTTTCTTTCCGGAGGTGCATGAAGAGGTGACGAGGACGTGGAAGGCCCCTCTGGCGGCCCGACACAGACTCACTCCCTCTTCCTCCCTCACCACTCTTGATGGTGGAGCAGTGAAGGGATACGAGGGCATCCCCCCAGTGGAACGGTCTGTGGCGATGCATCTGTGTCCCAAGACCGCGTCCACCTGGCGGGGTAATCCCACGCTCCCCTCCCGCGCCTGTAGGTTCTCTTCCGGTCTGACCGGAAAGGCTTATAGTGCATGTGGGAAAGCTGCTTCCGCCCTGCATGCCATGGCACTTCTCCAGGTTCACCAGGCGAAGGCGCTCAGTGACATGCAGGAGAGTGGTACTGCCCCAGGGGCGCTCCAAGAGCTGCGTACGGCGACGGACCTTGCCCTACGGGCGACGAAAGTCACCGCACGTTCCCTGGGTCGGGCGATGTCCACACTTGTGGTCCAGGAGCGACACCTGTGGCTCACCTTGGCCGATATGAAGGAGTCGGACAAGAGTAAGCTCCTGAACTCCCCCATATCCCAAGGTGGGCTCTTCGGCGACGCGGTGGAGGACTACGCCCAACAGTTCTCCGCCGCCCAGAAGCAGTCGGAGGTGATTAAACACATCATGCCACGGAAGAAGGGTGCTGCTGCCCAGTCTTCACCGGCTCCGCCTCCGGCTACTCGTCGCCGAGGGCGCCCTCCTGCCGCCGCCTCCGCCCCTGCTCAGCCTAGGCAGCAGCCTTCACCTAAGCCGCAGGGTGCCGGCCGCAAAGAGCTGCCCAGCCTGCTCCCAGCGCCTCTAAACCTCCAGGTAAAAGGAGAGGGAAGAGACCCTGAGACGGGTGACCCAGGGGACGTACCTGTTGCTCTTCGGGAGGGTGCCTCTGCACCACTCCTTCCCCCGGAGGAGGGCCGGGTGGAGAATCTTTGGTTTCCTTTTGTTTCTGTTCCGCTGCTGGCCAGCAGACCAGCGGTACCCAAAGTTTCAACAAAAGAGCAATTTCTATTTCCCCTGGGTCATACACGGTCGAGACTGGTAGTGCAGCACGACGCTCAGTTGCCTCGCCGCTCTCAGTCTCCTCCGTCCAAGAGGGCCAGGATGACAGTGTGCGCCGCAGCATTGCCTCGCCGCTCTCATTCCCCTCTTTCCAGTGCTCAGATGACAGTGATGCCGCCTCGGCCTCATCACTCTCATCTTTCACTGGGCAGGGAGGTGCGGATACTTGGACTCGATCCCCTCGGGCGTCGTTCCTCGTTTCCCCTCCCTCCTTCGCCTCGGGGCAACGAACAGCCGAACGCCTCCGGGCCTTCCCTGTCGATCGCCCCCGCGTGGAAGCAGGTTGGTGTTGCATGTCACACCCAGACTCCACTTCCGGCCGCCCCAGGGCCTCCGGAGTCGAGTCCCTGCCTTCCACCTCGCTGCCCCACCCCGGGTACGCCGGTGGTCCGGGTCGGCTCACTGGTTCGGTTCTTCGAGGCCTGGCTAGCGCTTCCCAGACCGTCTCGGTGGCTCGCCCGGACCATCCGGCTCGGCTACGCAATTCAGTTTGCTCGCCGGCCTCCCAGGTTCAGGGGCGTCCTCTTTACCCGTGTGCGGTTAGAGGATGCCCCTGTCTTGCGGAAAGAGATCGACGTCCTGCTGGCGAAGGACGCGATCGAGCCGTTCCCTCCAGCCGAGATGAGGTCTGGGTTTTACAGCCCTTACTTCATTGTACCCAAGAAAGGCGGTGGGTTACGGACAATCCTGGACCTGCGAGTTTTGAATCGGGCCCTTCACAAGCTCCCGTTCAAAATGCTTACGCAGAAACGCATCTTCGAATGCATCCGTCCCCGGGATTGGTTTGCAGCGATCGACCTGAAGGACGCGTACTTTCATGTCTCGATTCTTACTCGTCACAGACCGTTTCTTCGGTTTGCGTTCGAGGGTCGGGCATATTAGTACAAGGTCCTACCCTTCGGGCTGGCCCTGTCGCCCCGTGTCTTCACGAAAGTCACGGAGGCGGCCATTGTTCCCATGAGAGAACGTGGCATTCGCATTCTCAACTATCTCGACGACTGGCTCATAATAGCTCACTCGCGAGATCTGTTGTGCGAACCTAGGGATATGGTGCTTCACCATCTCAGTCGGTTGGGTCTTCAGGTCAACTGGGACAAGAGCAAACTCTGCCCCGTGCAGAGGATCTCTTATCTCAGTATGGAACTGGACTCGGTCGGCCAGACTGCGCGCCTCACGGAGGAGCGCGTCCAGTCAGTGCTCAACTGCCTCAAGTCCTTTCAAGGCAGGTCAGCGGTCCCACTGAAACTTTTTCAGAGGCTCCTGGGGCATATGGCAGCCGCAACCGCGGTAACGCCGCTCGGCTTGCTGCATATGAGACCGCTTCAGCGCTGGCTTCACGATCGAGTCCCGAGATGGGCGTGGCAGAGCGGCACGTTCCGGGTGAACATCACTCCGCACTGTCGCCAAACCTTCAGTCCTTGGTCGGACCCTGCGTTTCTACGGGCCGGAGTGCCTCTAGTCCAGGTGTCCAGGCATGCTGTGGTCTTCACAGATGCCTCTGCCAACGGCTGGGGGGCCACGTACAACGGGCATGCAGTTTCGGGTCTGTGGACGGGGCCCCAACTGCATTGGCACATCAACTGCCTAGAGTTGCAAGCAGTACGTCTAGCTTTGTGTCGCCTCAAGGGGTTTCTCAGACACAAGCATGTACTGGTCCGTACGGACAGCACTGCGACCGTTGCGTACATCAATCATCAAGGTGGTCTACGCTCCCGTCGTATGTCGCGACTCGCCCGCCATCTCCTCCTTTGGAGTCAGAAGCATCTGAGGTCGCTTCGGGCCATTCATATCCCTGGTGCGCTCAATCGTGCAGCCGACGAGCTGTCACGACAGCCACCACTTCCTGGAGAATGGCGACTCCATCCCCAGGTGGTCCAGCTGATATGGGGAATCTTCGGAGCCGCTCAGGTAGATCTGTTTGTCTCTCCGGACACGACCCATTGCCAGTTGTTTTATTCCCTGACCGAAGGAACACTCGGCACGGATGCACTGGCGCACAGCTGGCCACAGGGTCTTCGCAAATATGCGTTTCCCCCAGTGAGCCTTCTCGCACAGACCTTGTGCAAAGTCAGGGAGGACGAGGAGCAGGTCCTGCTAGTTGCGCCGTATTGGCCCAACCGGACTTGGTTTGCAGAACTCATGCTCCTCGCGACAGCCCCTCCTTGGCCCATTCCTCTGAGGAAAGACCTTCTCTCTCAGAGACGGGGCACTCTATGGCACCCGCGTCCAGACCTCTGGAAACTTCATGTCTGGTCCCTGGACGGGACGTGGAGGTTCTAGGTGGCCTACCATAGGCTGTGGTAGACACCATCACTTCCGCTAGAGCCCCCTCTACGAGGCGCCTCTATGCGTTGAAGTGGAACCTATTCGTCGATTGGTGCTCTTCCCATCGGGAAGACCCCCGAACTTGCCCGATCAGTGTTGTGCTTTCCTTCCTGCAAGATGGGTTGGAGCGAAGGCTGTCTCCCTCCACCCTCAAAGTGTATGTTGCCGCAATAGCCGCACATCACGATGCAGTAGAAGGTAAGTCCTTGGGAAAGCATGACCTGGTCCACAGGTTCCTCAGGGGTGCTAGAAGGTTGAATCCTCCTCGTAATCAGCACCCCGTACCCTCTTGGGATCTGACTTTAGTGCTCAGAGCACTCCAGAATCCACCTTTTGAGCCCTTGCATGCAGTCGATCTAAATATTCTGTCAATGAAGACAGCTCTCCTGCTTGCTTTGGCATCCATCAAGAGGGTAGGGGACCTGCAGGCATTTTCGGTCGACGAATCGTGCCTAGAGTTCGCGCCGGATTTCTCTCACGTTGTTCTGAGACCCCGGCCCGGATATGTGCCCAAGGTTCCTACCACTCCGTTTAGAGATCAGGTAGTGAACCTGCAAGCGCTGCCCCCGGAGGAGGCAGACCCAGCCCTGGCTTTGCTCTGTCCTGTTCGCGCTCTGCGCTGTTATATTGACAGGACTCAAAGCTTTAGGACCTCAGACCAGCTCTTTGTCTGTTACGGAGGCCAGCAGAAGGGGAAGGCTGTCTCCAAGCAGAGGTTAGCCCACTGGCTAGTGGATGCTATCGTCCGGGCTTATGAGTCCCAGGACGTGCCTTGTCCACCTAGGTTGAGGGCACACTCTACTAGGAGTGTTGCTTCCTCCTGGGCTTTGGCTCAAGGCGCCTCGCTGACAGATATTTGTAGAGCTGCGGGCTGGGCGACACCCAACACGTTCGCTAGGTTTTATAGCCTTCGTGTAGAACCGGTTTCCTCCCGTGTACTCGCTTCGGCCAGTAGCGCGAGGAATTAGGTTAGTGTCGGCTTGCTTCGCCATTCTCGCCCCATGGGCCAGATATGTGCGTTATTTTGCTCCGTAGGTTACCCAACAAACGGCTAACCTCGTGAGTTCCTCCGTTCCCCCCTCCGGTGACAGGCGAGGCGGATCGCCGGTCGCCAGGCCTTTCTCTATGTGAGCTGTGTTAGGCCGGGGTCCTATGCAGTGGTTCCTACGGTGACCCCATAGGTGTTCTTCCACGTCAGGCTACCCTGCGGGTTAGCCAGTGTCTTCCCCTTGACAGACTCTGTCTGTCGTCTCTGCTGAGTACGCTCCCACCCTACGGGCTGGGACTACCTCAGGGACTGCCATGTGTTTCACTACCCTACAGGCTAGTGCACATGTGTATTCCTAGTGCCTCCCTTCGGGCAGGTTATGGGCTCCGCAGCGTTCCCTTCTTCATCTTGGGCACGCTTTCCCAGTGTTATCCAATGTCCACTGAGCGGGTCTTGCGGAACAGCAGTGTGACTCTCCCAGCTAAGCTTCTGCACATGAGAGATAAGTTTCAAGAAACTGCTGCTTAAGCTTAGGCAGGGCGCTGGAAGGGGCCAGCACCATGGCGTTTTATTAGGGATCCCAATTCGTTGGAAACTCCTCCGACGAGACGTAGGAGTTCCCGAACGAAAGGGAACATCTCGGTTACGTATGGTAACCCTCGTTCCCTGAGTAGGGAACGGAGACGTCTCGTCCCGTCGCCATGCTGCTGTACCTTCGCGGAGGACTGGACACCGTTCGGCTCCTCAGCGAAAAGCGTTTGTGTATGCGCTCGCTTCCGCTTTATACCCGCGCTGGTAGGCGGGCCGCGGAATGCAAATCCTGCTTGCCAATGATTATTGGCTTGTTTTATTTCACTCGAAGACAGTTGGTCTCCCTAGCGTGATCCCAATTCGTTGGAAACTCCTCCGACGAGACGTCTCCGTTCCCTACTCAGGGAATGAGGGTTACCATACGTAACCGAGACGATTCCCATTCAATGCAATGTATCTATAAACTGTATCTAATTTGCACCTTAATGTGTTCTTGGAGCAACATTAAATGAAAAAAGAAGCGTAATAATTGGAGTAATAATTAGCAACATTTTAATAATAATATCTAATATTTCATAGGAATATTGATGTATAATTTATTTCCATATTCTCTTGTTGTGTCTCCCAAAATGCCTGATAAACATGATGTAAGTCCTGATGTCTTTACATGTATGAAATCAATGCCCTGTTCTGGAGCAGAAAGTCATTTTTTGTTTTGAAACTCCATAACGTTTTCAGATATTGTTTTATGAAATACAATTTGAAAAGTAGTCCGATTTAAATTATAATTACAATATATGATCATATTTCCATAAGAGTGCTACATTTGATCACTAAATTAATGTTCAGATATTTTTAAAGACCAAGGAGAAGTTCATGGTGAAACCTCCAAACATTTGGTGTCTCTGAAAAGCCCTGATTGTGCTCTTTACAGGACACCCAGATGTGTCATGTGACATGTGGTGTCAGAGAGATTCACTCAAATATAATGTCCACTACAGTGGACAAAAGGCTATTCCTGGGTCCCAGGAGGACATATATGCAAATATTTAAGTATGTTGATGCCATTGCTTGTGTGCGGAGCAAAACAACTATTCTGGCATTTTTTGCTTGTTTCAACTCTCTGGTTGGTGGAATTTTCAGTAAAGCATCATGGGTAATGTAGTTTTTTCACAAATTCCACTGTTAAACACAATTATTTTAAAACTGAGTTAAAATAATGGGAGCTGACATCATCATCAGAAGCAAATGCCATCGATTAACAACCTCGCTCACAGCTGTCTTTACAGGTTTAGAAGTCATTATCCCTATCAAGAAAACTAATGGAGTATTTACTTCCAGAACTGTTGCACTCTAATGCATTCATTTAAAAAGAGCAAAACTTTTGATAATTTGGTGTACAATAACAGTTGCTTAGATAAATAAATATACAATAAAGTGGTGTTATTTAGTTTCTTGGTAGCCTGAAATAGGGTCTTCTTGTAATGCATCCAAACCCTACAAAGTCTGAGTACGAACTGTTGAAAGTACCCAGTGTCCAAGTATATTTAGCGGTGGCTGTTCCCGAAGACAATAACGGACGTTTCTCCATTGCAGCTCTTCTTGGTGTCGAGCTGGCGTCTCTGAACCCAGTACACTAGAGCCAATGAATGATCTCCTGCTTTAAAGAAACCAATCACGATGGTATCGATGGAGAAACGGCGGTTCCGCTTGACCTGTTTGAAGCTCGACTGTGCACAGTGCAGGTCATTGACTTTCCCCTCCAGAGGTAAAGGTCGAGGGATATGGAGATTGATGCTCTCCTGCTGCAGATGATGCTTAATGGGCATGAGGAACAGCTGGCACGTATTGAGTCAGACGCATCCGTTCTGTCACACGCCTCATACACTCATACACTGCAAAAAAAAAAAAAAGTAGTATTTTTGTCCTGTTTGCTGCCCAAATATCAAAACATTATTAAATAAAGATGCATTTACTAAAGTAGCAAAATGCCATAAGATATCTGGGAATTTAAATTAAGTAAGTTTTTGCTTAAAACATGCTAAATTATCTGCCAATGGGTTAGAAAATTTGATTCATTCTGTTTGAATTAAGATTATTTTTCTCACCCCATTGGCAGATTGTGTTGCTTTTTTAAGCAACAAATCACTTAATTTTGATTCATATTCGCAGAAAACAAGACAAAATATTTTATGGCATTTTACTCATCAGGTAGATGAATCTAGATTTAAGAATTTTTAGATATTTGTACTGGAAACAAGAGAAAAATACTAAGTAAGAAAAGCATTTTTGCCGTGTAGAAGGTGTGGTGGGAGTCCAACAAAGGAAGATCTGGGGTCTCATTTCTAAAACTGTGTGTAAGATCCGTACTAAAAGTGTATGTGTGCCCGAAAGCCAAAAATGACTTATAAAACGCCAGAATCTGCACAAAATTCCCTTTATAAAACCCCATTTAGCGGAAGATTGTGCGCACATGGGTTTCTAACAGGAAATAACCATATATGAGCTTACAACTATGCATATCCTCATCTGCATATCATTTAAAATATGCATATTCATCCATGTGATTCCATGTTTAATGGTACGAGACATTAGGAAAATATGAGATACGGATGTGCGTCACATTACATTGCTAAAAATCATTTAATAGCCGATCTTTGCCTTGTTTTAGAATAAATAAATCAAAATAGTATAAAATACATTTCAGAGAAAGTTTTTCTCAATCTTTTCCACTGGCCAAATAATATTTTTAATTGCTGTAATTTTTTTATGGAAACGGATTGGTCTTATTGTGCATTATTGATCATTATATGCACAAAAATATTTTCTCAGACCATGAGTTCTGCTATTATCATGCGCTAAGCAAACTTTAAAACACAGCATGCCTCAGGAAAAGAGTTAAAAGCAGCGCATACACTATCTCTATTTATTAGAATATCTCTATTATTAGAATATAAAAAAGCTGCTCCTCGATAATGATTTCAAGAGCTCAACTCAATTAATGGGAATGGCATATTTAATCTAAATGTATATCAGATGTAAAACATAAAGTTTAAATCATTCTTTTATTTATTTAAACTGTTATTGTGAACATGCATTTATGATTAGGACTCATAATGAGGATTTAAAGTGGTTTCCCTCAGTCTCTCAGATCCCCATCGGTGTTGCCAAAATGTTTGTTTGTATGCAAATTTTCCCGTCCAGTTTGTTTTTCTAAATCACAACTTATGTGTAGGAAGTGGCGTACGGCTCTTTTAGGGCCTGTTTTGTGCGATGCTACAGTTATAAACGAGGCTCCTGAACTCTAAAGCTTGAGAATCTTCTGCAGTGTTTTAAATTAGACGGCTGGAGCTGCTGACAACTTGTCATTCAATGCCACCAGTAATTAGAAACGTCCAGACAACGCTGGAGACGTGTAATGGCAGCACCACAAAAACTGACATTTCTTAATTGGCTTACTCCTTTGACAGATTTGTAATCTCTATGCAAACAGTTCTGACAGAGGTTCTGTATTGTAATTAAAGATGAAAACCTTTTAAACGGCTTTAAAGGAACAGTTCGGTTTTGTTATCATTTCAAACCTGTGAAACACAAACGCAGATGTTTTGCTGAATGAAATTACACTACTGTTCAAAAGTTAGGTAAGATTGTTTTCTGGCCACCGAGGCTGAAAACAAATACAGTAAAATACAGTAAAAAAACGGTGAAATATTACTGCATTTAAAACAGCTGTTTTCTATGTGAATATAAAGTAAAGTGTAATGTATTCCTGCGACCAAAGCTGAATTTTAACATATGATTATATGAACATATGATTATTATCAATGTTGAAAACAGTTGTGCTGCTTCAGATTTATTTTCCAGAATTATTTGACAAATATAAAGTTCAAAAGAACAGCATTTATTTGAAATAGAAATCTTTTGTGACATTATAAATGCCTTTACTGCCAGTTTTGATCAATTCTGTCAGGACAACTATCGTCGAATACGATTGACAATTAGCATACAGTTTGGACTGGCGGTATATGGTTCTGTTCTGGGCAAGAACTCCCTTATATATGCTATATATATATAAAATAGAGCTTATATATGTATACAGTGATAGGCGTCGTAGTCCTATAGGTAGACGTGGATCAGCTGAGAGTCACTGATGAGAGCTTGACTAACGTGACCTGTCAGAACTGACGCTACGCTTGATTTTAATGCATCCTTGCTGAATAAAAGTACTAATTTATTTAAACAAAATTGTACTGACCCCAAACTTTTGAACGATACTGTATCCACACACACTTTACTTATGTTTGTTAACATCTGTGACTGACGATGAGAGAAAAACTGGAAAATATTCACCATTGAATTTCTGAGTAAGTTAAAAGTCTCAAAAATAATTTCTGCCCCTTTAAAAAAAAATTGCAGAGCAGAAATCTGTGAGACTCCCTTCGAAAAACTTGAAACGGTGTCACATATGGATGTTTTTAGCAGAGGCAATATAGTGAGTTCTAGTATTTCTGTCATACTAAGAGGTTAATTGCAGCCAACCGTGTGTTTTCTGACACAACAATTAACATTTAAGTGTGCAAATACATGCATGCCACAATAAATCACAATATGCATGTATTTTCAAAAGATAAACCACAGTATAAAAATGTCCTCTGGTTCGTCATTACCTCACCTCACAACGTTCGTTCCTGTGGTTCATTTGCAGACTGTGTTTTAGCAACGCTTGTATCTCCACCTGGACCTCATGCAAAAAAAAAAAAGCGTGTTCTCCTGCAGGGTGAGTGTGTGGTGAAGCAAATTGGATCGAATCTAATTCAGTTCTCACAAGGAATTAATCAATAATGCTGAGGAATGGCTTTCACCAGAAAGTGCCCATCTTGTTTGGAGTGTTTTGCGTCGGCAGTGCAATCTCGTCTGATAAGTCATGCATCTCGGGCCACGGTAATCAGATGTTTCTCTACTTTATGCCCCTCCATCATTCTCCTTGTTCTGATTTTTTGACTGTGCAGCACTTGAGAAAGAATAGCTTTTCCATTACAATTTCTCGATTAGGGCTGACACGCTCAAGAGGGAGAGCAGAACTCCCAACCCTCATGCGAAGGTGCAAAGCAGACAGATGGAAACGGCATCGAAACACATGCCATAACTCAGGAAAAGGCACCTGCTCGCTTACACTTAAGGAAGCTTTTCAGATGCTAAAGTCATCCATGCAATCAATGGTGAGTGCATCCGCAGATTCGCCGCTGCATTTGTTGTCTGAATGACATCCGCTGCAGAGATTCTTCCAGAATGCGCCACTTAAAATTGATTTAATCCTGTTTGCAATGCCAAAGAAACTGCTAGCTGTAAAAGCATTCAGATTTCTTTGCCATAGATGCTTCCTTGCTGTAAATGCATGACACTGGCTTTGTGTTGCCTTATAATGGCAGTGATGTTTGGGATTGAACGGAATATGTGACCCTGGATCACAAAACCAGTCACGAGTCGTATGTTTGTGGCAATGGCCAACAATACATTGCATGGGTCAAAAATATCGATATTTCTTTTATTTCAAAAATCATTAGGATATTAAGTAAAGATCATGTTCCATGAAGATATTTAGTAAATTTCCTACTGTAAATATATATAAAAATTATTTTTGCAGCACAATCGCGAACATAAACTATCCAAACAAACCATACATCAATGGAAAGATTATATATTTAGCATTCAGATGATGTATAAATCTCAGTTTAAAAAAATGTACCCTTGTGACTGGTTTTGTGGTCCAGGGTCACATTTGTGCCGTTGATAAAAGAACCACACGCCGTAATGCTCATGATTCCTACAGTGTGCATCATGGACTTGGAGCATTTCAGGCCCACTTTATCAGACTTGTTTGTGTAAAACGGACATATGGGAACCGGAGTCTTTTTCCCAGCCTGGCAGACGAGCGCTAAAACCATTAGTGACCATTAGTGGCAAGCTAAAGAAGCCTTGTTTGTGTTTCCCACTGATAAGACCCTCGCTGCTCTTGCACTTGGCGGATTGAGAAAGACCCAGGTTGAATGTTGCACGAGGGATAAAGTGGAATATCTCACCTTTGTCATTGTAGCCGTCTTTGTTTGCATTGGTCAGATTTAGGCTGGAAAAGGAGGCCTGCAAAAAACAAGTCAAGTCCGAATCCAGTGATCATGCTTTCTACTGAGATCATCCCTTCATCTGATCGTTTTTTGAAGGCACCATAGTTGTGTCCTTTGCTGCATAAGATATCCCACAATCCTGTGCATTCAATTCCATGACAGTTGATAAATAAATATGGCGTCTGAAAGTTGAGTTTGGTGGTTAGTTTGTGTAATTGTACCCTTTTGACCAACTTTTTCCACTTTTGATGTCATTTCTAGTGAGAAATTAGTATTTTAGTAATTAAATATTCACTTAGTTCTCACCAAAGCTCTCTCTATTGTATTGTAGATCATTAAATGCCTCATAAATCTGTCTGCATTTTAGCCAATCACAAATATGTTTTTGAATGTGTGAATGCAATGGCCAATCAGAGGCATTTAAATTACTCAGAATAAATATACACTGCAAAGTTTTGGGAGTGACAGCCATATTAAAATGTGGGACTGAATCTGAAATTGTGATGTTTGACACTGTGATAACCATAGCAATGGAAAGAAAGAAAAAAAATTAAATGTACTGTAAGTGTGAAGAGTCCTGCCACTTGTTCTGTAGCCTGTAACATGTTTATTTCTTTTTCATTAATTGGTACCAACTACTGAAATTGTTTGGTATCATAACAACAGTAGTCAGATTAATCGGTTCACAACTAGTCAGATTAATCGGTTCATGACAACACTAGTTAGATTAATCGGTTCATGACAACACTAGTCAGATTAATCGGTTCATGACAACACCAGTCAGATTAATCGGTTCATGACAACACTAGTTAGATTAATCGGTTCATGACAACACTAGTTAGATTAATCGGTTCATGACAACACTAGTCAGATTAATCGGTTCATGACAACACCAGTCAGATTAATCGGTTCATGACAACACCAGTCAGATTAATCGGTTCATGACAACACTAGTTAGATTAATCGGTTCACAATAACACTAGTCAGATTAATCGGTTCATGACAACACTAGTTAGATTAATCGGTTCATGACAACACTAGTTAGATTAATCGGTTCACAATAACACTAGTCAGATTAATCGGTTCATGACAACACTAGTTAGATTAATCGTTCATAACAACAGTAGTCAGATTAATCGGTTCCTAACAGCAGTAGTCAGATTAATCGGTTCATGACAACAGTAGTCATATTAATCGGTTCATAACAACAGTAGTCATATTAATCGGTTCATAACAACAGTAGTCATATAAATCGGTTCATAACAACAGTAGTCATATTAATCGGTCCATAACAACAGTAGTCATATAAATCGGTTCATGACAACAGTAGTCAGATTAATCGGTTCATAACAACAGTAGTCAGATTAATCGGTTCATGACAACAGTAGTCAGATTAATCGGTTCATAACAACAGTAGTCATATTAATCGGTTCATAACGACAGTAGTCATATTAATCGTTTCATAACAACAGTAGTCATATAAATCGGTTCATAACAACAGTAGTCAGATTAATCGGTTCATAACAACAGTAGTCAGATTAATCGGTTCACAATAACACTAGTCAGATTAATCAGATACAGCTATTCTCAATTTGGTGACAATGGAGAGAACAAATAGACCAGTTTGGACATCCTGTGAAGAACATTTTGTGACAAACAAGCCACGTCCTGCTGGTCGAAGAGGCCACTTCAAACGCCTCTGCCTCGCTTTTCGTGTTTCAGTGAGCATGCATGTGCAAACACCCGCGCAGACGACAAGCAAAAAAAAAAAAAGAGAAAAGCACACATCGTGTTAGACGCTGTTCTACCTCTCCTGCTGTCTCTTATAACAACTGACTTGAATTTAATGAGTAGCTCCCTCTGAATCAAGCCCAGAAACCCGCTCTCGGCCAGCACACAATTAGATCTGGTTGAGGAGCACTGATTTTCTGATGAATGCCTAGTTAAGTAGTTAAGGGCTAAGGCACATCAGGGAGGTTTTGCAATGTGTCACACCAAGCTTGAAGCCGCTACCTATGAACGTCTACACGCACTAAAAATAGACTTCTTTCAGTCAACATAATTGTGCAGTGTTGCAATTATCACTATGCTACATCTTTGAGGCATTGCTTTTCTTGTTGATGCCATCTTTGAAGACAGATGCACTTTATCAGGCACGGGCCAAATCAAGTTTCACACCAACAATGTAAGAATCACACATCGCTACACTGCACTTTGCTTGGTAACGGGGTGACCATGTTGAACTGTGGCCTCGTCCAGCCATGAATGAATGCCGGTCAATGCCGTTTTGACACTTTTCTGATCGTCTCCCATCTCTGGGGAAGTAGCGGACATCCTAAAGCACTGGGCTTTTCAGTGAAGTGCATTGTTAAAGTGTGACAAGATGGATGTTTGGGCCCAGCCTGGTGGAAAACATGATCCCATTTCACACTTAATGGACTGGCAATCCTGATCCTGAGGGAGCTGAGCAACTGTAAACTGCTGGGCCAAGATGCTTAGCCAACATTTCCACCATCAAAACAACAGGGCTCATTTTCAGATTTCAGATCGGAGATGAGTAGAAGAGAGAGCGACTGAGACATGATAATGTTGGTTGATAAATCAAATCAGCTTTATTGTCAGTGTTGGAAATGTCATGCACATTACATAACCAGATTATTGTTTTCAAATAATGAGTAAAGTAACACATCACATTTTTAAATGTACACCATAATAGCCAATACAGCCTTTATGAAGAGCACTGGCTCAAAGTTAGATGTAACTATCCCTGTTTTAAACTCAAAGGTGATTTTTATGGTAAAATATATTCTCTTAACCCTTGTGACTAATATTAATATGCCAAGTATATAAGTTTAGCTGCCCCAAAAGTGTAAACATTGAGCCTCCCAAGCACTATCAGAACATTGAGAGCATCCGCTCAGATCTGTCAATCACTTTCCAGCTCAACCAATAGCAAGAGTTTGGGGTGTGGCTACTTTAGCAGGTTTTATTCAGACACCTTCAGTTCCACTAATGCTCACAAAGCTTCAGCTTCGATTACAGGAGAGCAAAGCCAAAACTCATGAACATGTCAAAGTGAATGGGGAATTGCATTGCTATGCACTACAATGAGCGCTTCAATCCAGCATCATCATGCACCTGTTCAAAAAGACAAATGTACCAGTCTATAATGTTACCTTTGATTAGCTTCGAACAAATGTGGCGCATCGTCAAAAAACGTGTTCTCTTTAAACAGAATGTTAGCTACACAATTGCTTACTCATGAGACATAGAAACACATCTAAAATTATTCCTAATCTGTTGGACCTTTTATTGAAAGTAGCAACTTTTACCTGTTGAGAAATGCCTTCACAAGCACTGTCAGAGCTGTGATTGTGATGTTTGAGTTTGGGGAGGCGTGATGCGCGAAAGTGACTTCTGCAAAATATGCTTTATTTTTGTAATTGCGCTAGCTAGGTGCCACTAGTGTCCCAGAAACGACATACTTCTCATTTAAGAAAGTTTGAAAGAAGAACTCTGTCTTACTCAGTTCACACTTTTTTCTAGATGAGTGCGTCTGATACTAGGTGGAACTATACGTAGTACATTTGAGTTTTAGTTCAGAACTCGGGGACCATAAATTCTAGAATCAAAACGTCTTTCCCTCTGAGATCTTAAATCAAACTGTACATATGATTTGGTTCACCCCTGGAAAATGTTGAAATTTTGCCATTTAGAATTTTCTGGAAAACCTGCTTTTTGAGCTTCTCCTAGACTCTTGGTTCTATTTGCACAAAACTTCGCACATCAGACCAAGACTGTCATAACAAGAAGTTAACAAAATAATTGATCTATCGAAGTGTTGCGAATAGGCCAACAGTCTGGCGTCACCCGTTTAACGGACCTATATCTGTTCAATGAAATTGTCAAACTTTACCAAACTTAATACACATAGACAACAGGACATTCTGAGGATGCGCACCAATTTGCCTCCAAATCTGCCCATAGGGGGCGCTACAACTAAATCCCTGTCTTAACTGCTCAACAGTTTAATCAAAGAAAATTAAATGTACTCATCTTTAGGGATTTACTTTTGATCATAATCAGCAACTGCAATTTCATCTTGCATTGTAAAATTTATCATATTGAGGATGTGTAGTAAATTAGGTTAGAATCAGCCACAAGATGGCACTATATATTCCAAATGTAATCGCTCATTTCTTGGACTGAGAAAATGTCTATTGTCCATTTATGTATGAACTTATTGTTTGTTCTTTACTGTTATTGTGAAGCGTACTTGAGTTTGGGAAAGGCGCTATATAAATTAAAAATATTATTATTATTATCATTACTATAATAAACTCATTTACAATTTGGCAAATAACTCTGGAACCATACAAGTTAACAGTACCTTAACAGATAAAAATGTGTCTTTCCTCATATCATAGTGGATCATATCCGTATCCATGAAAAAAACAAAAGTTTGGAAATACTAAGACTTTTTATAATGCTTTTGAAAGTTTGTCTCTTTTGCTCACCAAGGCTGCATTAAAAAACAAAATACAATACAGAGCAAAAACACATATTATATACCAGTAATATTATGAAATATTATTACAATAATATTTGAAAATGTAATTTATTCCTGTGAATTTTCAGCAACCATTCAGAGATTAAAGACTTGAGTAATGATGCTGAAACTTCAGCTTTGCATCACAGGAACAAATTACATTTTTACAATATATTCAAATAGAAAAGTTATTATATTTATTTTTGCAGCCTTGGTGAGCATAAAAGAATTGTAAAAACATAAATAAATAAAAAAATTATTCCAAACTTTTTGATCTGAAATGAACGCCTCTCTCTTCACGTCTAACAGCAGGAGAACAAGCGCTTGTATGAAAGCTTGACAGCATTAGCAACTGTAACTACGAGTGACAGGCCAATAGAGCGCAACCGTCGGGCTCCGGAAGTAAAAATCACATTCATTTTCTCCATGAAGGAATTGATTTTTAACGATGACACACGTATAAACCTTTTCAAGACAGATCTACCATGAGCTCTGAGGTTGTTAAGAGATGATATATGCTTCTGTAGAAATCACAAGTCAGAGTGATTTCAAATAACTTTTTTTTTAAATTATGCTTAATAGCCGTAATCCTGAAGCGGTAGTTATTCGGATCCACCAATCAGAGAAATTGCTGTTACCATGGAAACGAGAACTGCATCAAAAGGGCTCATCATCCTATCAAGCATTGCTAATAATGTAACGAGTCGGTCTCTACACTTTTAAACTAAATGTAAAGTGACCAGCCAAACTCCACTGGTGTTTTGTATAGCCATGATGGAAATTATTCTTTGAAATTATACCAGAAAGGTTATTGTTTTAAACGTTATATTGCCCAACCCTATATACCATAACCTAGTGAGCTGCCCTACATAGGGAGCATTTCAAGGCATCATCAATGATGTGCTGCCGGATCCAGAAACACTTTGCCTTATAAGATCCTTTCTTTTGGCTATTATCTATTTTTAAAAAGTACTACTTCACCCATTATTTCCATGTGCAATGTACTGGTACTAATTTAGATTTACAGGATTAAATACTATTATTTTACAGTAAATTACTGTGAACATTAAGGGAACATTTCACTTTGCAAGCATTATTAAATCAAATTGTTACTTTTGAATGTTCACTGAACGTTCTAAAACAGAACGTTTGATCAACATCCAATTAAAAGACCAGGCAACATTGAACGAAGGCTCTATTAACGTTCCTGTAATAACGTTTGTTTATAACGTTGAGAGAACTTTGCCAGAACATTCTCTGTCAGCTGGGTAATATCCTAAATTAGCTAATCAGTTTATAAATTAAATATGAATGAACCTTCGTATTTTCATTTAATCGGGTCTCCAAGAAAGAGGCCATTACAATCGAAGTACTTTATAACACGGAGGTGATTTTAACGATGTGGTCATGAGGATTACAACAGTTTTCACTATAAAAAATTGTTGCTGCAATTAGGTATTACAACTTAAAATGATTTGAGAACTTAAATACCCAACTTAACTAAACTAAAGTCAAGTCAAGCATGAACATGTACTTTTTTTTATATTGAAACAACACATTATTTCTTATAATGCTGAATTTTAAGTTTGTGATAAATAATCACAGCAATCATTTTTCACAGTGTGTGTGCGTCTCGTTCCTCAGCTTCCCTCGTGCCAAAGCCGAGGTCGATTTCTTTCTGAAACATGTCGACCGTGAAAGCATGGAGTCACAGACCCCGGGCTCCCGTGAACACGGCCTCATTTACAGACTCTTTCTTCTGAAAGTCGACTTTTCCTTTTCCTCGCTCGTCTCGGTGGCCAGTGATATTCCCTCAGTGTGTGTTGAGGTGGTCAGCATTAAAAGCACCTCTCGTTCACACTGACCTTTCCTTGATTCTGCTCAGAAACTGAAGGGCAAATGGTGGCCTGACATAAAGTCAATATGGAGACAGCGGTATTTGAGCGTGTTGTCAGGTGACCTCTTTGTTTACACTTTGAATGAAGGTGGAAAAGAGAACAGGGTTAAAGACACGGGCCTATACCATGAAGCCGGTTTAGGTGGCTATAGTTAAGTTTAAGATTAGTTTGCGCCAACCCTGGGTTTTAGGTACTATGAAAGTAGCTCGGCTTTAATGTGGTTTTAAAGTAATGTGGCTTTAACGGTTTATATATAGGTGACGTAACTAATTCCCAGCGTCTGTTCTCTGTTGCAATGGCTTCACCTTTTCTTCCAAATCCTGTGGACATCTCCGCGCAAATTGTTAGACGAGCACTTCGTAGAGAAAGAGGTTTTAGGGACAGACAAAATCCCCTTGACTTTGTATGAAAGATACAGATTTTCCACAGAAGGAATGTCTTACCTTTGCGAACTTCTTGAGCCACACATAACAAATGTGACTCGTCGAAGCCATGTACTTACTGTACCACAAATGGTGTGTATTGCGTTGGGTTGTTTTGCAAGTGGTACATCCTCGTATGCGGTCGGTGATGCAGAGAATCTAGGGGAAACACGGTTTATCGAACCATTCGCAAGGTGGACCTCGCTCTGCAGGGGTGCATCAATAGCTTCATTGTGTTCCCTGTACATTTATCGACCATGTCCATAAAAGAGGGCTTTTATAAAATTGCCGGTTAGATATTGATAGGGTGACATGAACAAATTTAACCTTTCACATTCATTTTTTTTTTTTTTCAAAAAGCTGATTTCACTTAGAGCACTTAAATACAATAGTCTACAGTAGCTACATGTTAAGAATGGTTTTAAATATATATATATATATATATATATATATATATATTTAATTCCTATGATAGGATTTCCTAGAGTCATAGGAGCAATAGACTGCACACATGTTGCCATCTCCACAGCTCTAGGAGAACACGAGGCGGATTATGAGAACAGAAAGTCCTTTCACAGTTCAGGTAGGGCTACTATACATGTGAGATGATTTTTATTTGCATTGAGATCACTCGTTAAATGAATAGTAACTAACAGAAAGGACAATGATTTACTGTGCATTTCGTCTGCAGATGACGTGTGATCATGAATGCATGATCACAAGCTTGGATTCCAAATGGCCTTCTATGTTGTCAGAGCTTTGAGGAAGGCAAGTTAAATTTGGTGCAGTACAAAACACTTTAAAGTGCTCATTTTAATTGTGACACAGCAAAACGTACAAAATTCCCCCTTTTCTGTAGCCTGGATGCCAGCCGAACTTAGCTCCGCCCACAACATTTTTAGGTCGGGAAGTTCGGTCTGGACTTAAAGCCATTATGCTCAAACCAGAGCTGTTCGGACCAATCAAATTGTCAGGCCGGGCTTTATACGATGATGGACAGATGATCAACAGTAACGTAATCATCCACATCACCAACGAGCGCTTGGGTTGAATTCGTTTACAACAAAGATGGCTGCCGCTGGAGAACTGAGATTTCACGAGTTCACACTTACAAATAAGTCAGATAGAATAAATGCATATTTGGCGTGCTGTCTGAGGAGAGGCTCCGGGCTCAGTATCGGCCCGAACCCAAAGTACTCCTCCCGTATTCCCAGCTGTGGAAGAACAAGCCGAGAGTGAGTGGAGGGATGATGAAAACTGTCAATGAATGTTAGGTGAATTGACAGAGTGAATATATATATATGCTTCCTCTCATGCTGATATGGTAGACATGGTAATTCTTTGATGACAAGTTGATTGGATGGATTATTTGAACGTGCTCCTCCCGAACTTTATGAAACATCATGTGTAGATTCCGCCTTTGTGTCTGTTATAGAAGATATCGACAGCGCATTCATTTGAAAAGAGGAACAGAGAACCGCGATCAAGGCATTTGTCAATCGGAAAGATGAATGAAGAACATACGTCACTTACTCCGTTGCTCTGATTGGTAGTAGGTCTATCCAATTGAGTGCAGAGGCATTTTCTTTCCTGGTTCGGTTGAAACGCCCCATAATCACAGCCCAATGGAGCAGATCAGACTCACATTCTGAGTATGACGACCTCAGGCTACCTTTTCTGTTCTATGACAGAGCTTTTTGATGGCCTGTTGGTAGGAGACAGGGGTTATGAATGCCCGAGGTTTTTGCTAACCCCCTATCCTGACCCTCAGACAAAACCACTTTGATGTGGCTCTCAGTAAAACCAGGGTCAAGATCGAGATGACCTTTGGCATCCTAAAGGCACGTTTCAACCGCTTAAGAGTGTCACCAGAGCGGGCATCACAGATAGTGGCTGCATGTGCCATTCTGCACAATATAGACACTATCAGAAAGGAGCGAGAACCACCACAAAACCAGCTTCTCCCCGATGACACTGACCCCATCACAGCTGTCAGAGATGCAATCACAACACAGTATTTTACTTAATAAAAACACATTGACACTGCAGATAGATCTCAAACTGTTTTATTGGTCATGTGGATACAGGGAGGAAGAAAGAGAGCAAGAGAAAGGTACATTAATAAATATTCATAGTGTTCATACTAAAGGGTTACTTGGTTAAATAAGTTCACATACTGAGATCAGTTTTTTCCAGCTGTTTGATCTCCAATTAAATTTTTTTAATGTGAAGCCTCCTCAGCTCACAGTCCGGATCCTTTAGCGAACGGTCTAGTTCGAGACTCCTTGACTGAGTCTGTTTCCATCTGAAACAATTCCACCACAAACAATCATTACAAGTTTTCTGGAGGTTAATCAAATCACAAAAGTGGCATGACTTTCTACATAGGACTGACTGTAATTTATGTCAAGGGTTTAAAGCATTGCCTTGTTTACATTCCTTCTGTAGCCCATTGAGGAAGAGGCTTCAGTTTCTGGGCCAGGTTGTGAAAAATCCTACAATAAGGCCCTGTGTCCACCAAAGCATTTGTTCACGCAGCTGGTGTATTTTTCCAATTGTTTTCAATGGGAGCGCCGCGTTTTTTAAACGCCATGAGCGTAAGGAGGCGCTGAGCGTTTTATTCACGCTAAAGCACTGAGCACCCGGTGTCTTTTACAGGTCACCGAGAGTTGAAGAATGTTCAACTTTGGGTAAAACGCAGCGCTCATCACTGTCACTTTTTACCCAACCGTCCAATCACAGTGGAGGAGGGGCGGGACTAATACCACACCGACCAATCGCCACATTCTGCCTGTACAACGTCAACAGACGACAACAGCTAGCATATTAACGGAACAAAATCATTTAAAACAAGAGCCAGAGAAAATACTTTACATTGTATCGACATTTTAATATAGAATCAACACAGAAACAAAATATATGTGAAATGAGATACTAGTAACACTTTCGGGGATATTCCGTATCATAACAAGCAAAGTGTCTCAACTGAAAAAGATGATGCGCTGCCAAAACGCTCTCAAGCCCATAGCTAGGCGTTTAGCAGAACGCCTAGCGTTTTCATCTGGCTAAAAACACTTTAGTGGACACACGGCCTAAAAGAGATGTGTAAGGGCCAGTCACTTAATTATGACATTCAAATGTGTGCCATAATAAAAAGCCCAGTGCATTCACCTCAGCAACGGTCTCAGAACACACAGACAGAGTGTCTTCATCATTTGCTTCACCCTAATAAATAAAAGTAGGCCAATGAAAAGCATAACTGTTCTAAAGCAGGTCATGTTCATGGTGTTGTGTCTGCTGCACACTGACCTCTGTGCGGACTTCAACAGGGACACCGTCAAGTCAAGTCTCCTTCATTTATACAGCGCTTTAACAATATAGATTGTTTCAAAGCAGCTTTACAGTGATAATAGGAGATTACTGTTGTGATGTCAGTCTGTGTTCCCCTGTCTTTTCATGTTCAGCAGTTCCCTGTTATGTCTATTAGTCTCCCCAGGTGTTTCAGATTAACCACGCCCCCTTGTTATCTTGTTTAGCTTGTTTGCCCTTGTATTTAAGCCTTGTGTTTTAGTTCAGTCACTGTGAGTTCTTGGTTTTGTTTAGTGCTCCTGTTCCCGAGTCCTGTTCCCGAGTCCTGTTCCCGAGTCCTGTTCCCGAGTCCTGTTCCCGAGTCCTGTTCCCGAGTCCTGTTCCCGAGTCCTGTTCCCGAGTCCTGTTCCCGAGTCCTGTTCCCGAGTCCTGTTCCCGAGTCCTGTTCCCGAGTCCTGTTCCCGAGTCCTGTTCCCGAGTCCTGTTCCCGAGTCCTGTTCCCGAGTCCTGTTCCCGAGTCCTGTTCCCGAGTCCGTGTTGGTAAAGTCTGGAGTCTATTGAATAAAGTGTGCTGCATTTGGATCCTGCTTCCTCCTTGTCTCAACCGCATCGTAACAATTACAGTAACAGAGATTGTTTAGGCTTTACAGCAGCTCTAGAATAAAGTTATTGTCCAGCTAAAGTTAGTTTTGATTCACTTCCAATCGCAACAATCATTAGTTATTAACTTAGGGCCGCTAACACGACACCGTTCTAACAGAAAACCCTGCAAGCAATATCCGTCATTTCACTGTCTAGGTTAACTATAGACCCGATATAGTCCGGCTTTGAGGAACACACTTCTAGCCAAAATAACCTTGAATGTGGTTACATGTCGTTTTTGCCAAAATAACTTGCGATATGTATGACTTCCATCATGTAAGCAAAGTTAACAGTGATTACAAGGTGTTTGGTTTAATTTCTTTGACACGTTCTATGTGTAGCCACGATTGATGACGAGTCTATTCTTGGGCGATGGTCTAGATCAGGGGTGTCAAACTCAATTCCTGGAGGGCCACAGCCCTGCAGAGTTTTGCTTCAACCCTAATTAAACACACCTGATCAGCTAATCAAGTCCTTCAGGCTTATTTGAAAACTGCAGGTGTGTGTGTGTTGAAGCAGGGTTGGAACAAAACTGTGTAGGGCTGTGGCCCTCCAGGAACTGAGTTTGACACCTGTGGTCTAGATGTCTATTAATGTTCACTGACAGCCCAGATTGTGCCTTGTTTTAGCCTAGACGTCAGGGCTGTGTTTGGACGGCTATTAGACGTCTTTTAAACAAAATTGCTTGCTGGGAACCCTTAAGTTCTCTCTGCGCACACTTTAAAAATGCGAACCTGTGAGAACGCTGGTGTGCACGTGTATTACGCGTTTAGTCTATAGATATGCACGTTTAAATATATCTGTGCGCAGGCGTGTAGTCTTTCTTTACAAACCAAACCTCAACAAACTACATGTCTGGCCTTAAAATTTATAATACAGAATTTGTATCTTTTCCGCGTAGCCGTGAACCAGAATTATCCCGACAACGTTTTATCTGTACAGAGGTAAAGAGAGGGGAAGGAGGGAAACACAAATATTTTTATATAATTACATAATTTTACATTAATGGCCTATAGAATGTATGTTTAACTTGCGCATTAACGCGATCAGCAATCTTCCTCCAAGATTGTTCTCGTGCTTTGTCAGCAGAGACAGTTACTGCATGCTTGAAAGACACTTCTATATTCTTCGTATTTCTGAAGAATAATCTCTTGCTCCTCCGTGGAAAAATATATATCTCTCCAACGTCACTCTTAAGTTACTCTTAATCACAGCTTAAGGATCAAAGCCTGAGTTGACAGAGAAAGTTGATGAGCTGCTTCATGGTACCAATAAAGCCTGATTGCATCGGTTTGGTTTTGTCAACTCAAAACCAATCCTGTAACCTGGAGTTTGTTCAACTACCATCATGGTACAGGTCTAAGCATGACTCGGATTAAACATCTGCGTCCAAATATTGTTTTGTGTGTGACATCATTGAATGAGATTCAGGCTGCTGTGGTTTGTTTCATCACTTCTTCAGCGTGTTTCCACATTATTATAATCACACACTGATAAAGTGCACTTAGCACTGGCTGAAACATATTTAAAAGCATAAAAAATCAACATTAGTAGAAGACCTGGTAGTTCCCTTTCAGTCGTTCATCTTTGAGTATTGATTAAACGAGCCAATGCACATTGGCGTGCGAGATTTGCATCTCACGCTCCGTCCCGCAGGCTGGGCGACACCCAAAACGCACGTAAAAGTCCTGGCAGAAAGCGATGCATAAGGATGTAGTGTAACGACGAATTATTATTTTTTCCGAAGTGTTGACAACTTAGTGTTAACTAATAATTGTTGCACTGGAACTACAAACAAAATATTAGTGCATTCCTGGAACTGGGCGTCGTTACACTACATCCTTATGATTGCTTTCTGCCAGGACTTTTAAGGGCTTTTCCCAAACCACTGAAGTGACGTCATTGTCCGGGTTAGCGGAAGCATGAGCCGTCAGACAAGTGTTATTTAAATAAACTCCTGATGTACTTACAAACTTTCCAATGCCTCGTTTTATGAGTACAGAACCTATTTGTGCTACTGTATAAGTTTGGTGCCATTCTGGGCATTATTAGTGGGGTAATTTACCAGATACAGCCTTGGATCCGTTAGCGCCTGCACTAAGCCATCCGGCTGATATCTCTAGATAATCTCTAGCTTTAATAATGTTCAACCAAGGGAAAAAAGGCTTCTGGGGGGTGTTTGGCTCGAGGTCGTGGTGCAAAGGACCCTAGGTTGATTTTACTTCGAGCCATCCCTTTAATACAATTGATATTACAATTTTCACAAAAAAAAAAAATATATATATATATGCGTTTAAAATGAAGAAAAAAAAAGCTTCTATACTAACGTTACACTAAAAATGAACACGTCGCTAACTAGCTTAGCCGCTATCTGCAGTCACACCACGTTAGATTAAAAAACGTACCCTTGTAGTTGTGCAGATAACTCCATATGTAGAGTTTAAAGCCCCTGTCCCTCTTGCTTGTCGGAGCAGGGGACCATCCATCAACAATGCGATGAACATCGCTGACACTTATATTCGGAAGATCCTGGAGACATCCAGTAAAAACAGACATTTTGGGTGACGCGCAAGCAAACCGGACACAGATACGCCAACTTCTGGCGACAGCGGAGGTTCGTCACTACGCTTGTGCACAGAGGCTATTCACCTTTTCCACAGCTGTAAAACTGTTACTTCTGAATTCTCTCTCAAAATTCAAAACATCCATTTTTTAAACGTTTTAAAAACTTTGAATGTCAATGGAACATTCCAGTTTAGCATTTTGTAAGGGTTTATATATATATATATATATATATATATATATATATATATATATATATATATATATATATATATATATATATTCTTGAACATTCCTAAAACAAGTGGTGGCATTTAAAAAATAATGTTAGATGAAAGCCCAACTAAAACATTTCAGGAAAAAAAAAAAAAACATTCCATGAACGATGCATATATTTTTGTGCAAACGTTGAAAATATTTTTAAACACCAGATAACTCTGAATGAGCTTTACTGGAAGAAAGAAAATTTGTACATAACTTTGAGATCCTTTCCAGAACGTTCTGAGAACAGATACACAGATTTAACCAATTGAGTTTTGAATTGAGTTTGACACCCCTGCTTTAACAGGAAAATAAAGAAAGTTACACCCTCATCTGACAACAAAGGATCCGTTCGTTCTCACTGTATAATGCATCTCAGTGCAATCAGGATTCAGTGTTATTTCACTGCACTGTCTAATGACAGTAATGAGCTTCTCCAACACTTAAACACACTCGTGCTGCAGGGCTTCAGAGACACCATCCATTCGTCTGACAAATTAACATAATACAAAAGGAATTCTGTGCATCTTCATCGTTTGTCATCAAAAGCACCCGACGTGTCTGTCATGTAGGATAGAGATGATCATGTGTTACAGTAAACGTGCCTCGACTGGCCACAAGAGGGCGTTCATTCACAGAAATAAGAGTCTGTGAACTCATATTGATTGTGGTCATGTACAGGGTTAGGTAGAACTGTTTGATTTAATTGGCAATTATGCATTATTTATAGTTATACTTTAGTAACACGGACACTAAAATAAAGTGTTCCTGTAAACAGAGAAGTGATCATGCAATGCTGATATTTACTGTGAGTAATTTATGTCAAGCCATCGTAATGGAGTCAAATGTTGCTTCTAACTGATTATATAAGGCCTGTTTTACACATTAGCAGATGTTTATTTCAGCATCCATATTAACAGGTCGCAGCATTCACACCGTAGCTGTCGCAACTCCACAGTTATTCTGCCAAAAAGCCTGTTTCTCTATTAACAGAGAGTCTGTTCAACAACAAACACACAGCAGACGGGACAACAACAAAAATCCCTGTCGCTGTCACAGAAAAAGAAACAGTGGTTGCCTGAATAATTATGTATAAAAAAAAAAAATACAGTAAAAATGTAAACATGTTTATTGAGCAACCTGTACATTTTTCAAACTAAAACTGCAATTTATAGAAAATAAAAATACATTTTAAACCAGTGAATCCAACAGCCCTTTTCTGATGAATTAGAAATAAATCTGTTTTGTACCTTTAAAATATTCTGACATCCACCATAATAACACTGATATTAAGCAAAAAGACACGTGATGATGAATCACAAGCTGAGGTATATATATATATATATAATGTGCACAAAACAATACAGAACACCATCATGGTTACACACATGACACTAAAATAAAGCAATAAACACAAAAAACCTAAGATGAACATTAAACCATATTTTACATAAATGATTTTTTTTTTTTTTTTTTTTTAAAGAAGAAACATAATATTAAAATGAAAAACCATCAAGTGTGCCACACGGGGAATGTCAGTTCAGGGCTTTAATTGTAAATTCTAAGAGGTTTTTTGTTGTTGTTTTTTCACTTCCAAAAGCGGTACATTTAAAGGGTCTGTATGTAGAACCCAGAAACTCTTGTTATTAGCGACACCGGTGGCCGTTCAGTGAACTGCAGCAGTGATGTACAAGATACTGAGCGTGATTGAAGGCGAAGTTCTGTTTCGCTCTGTGCTTCAATGCTTTTGCAGTGATATTACGAACATCCAGGCGCATCTACACTGCTGAGAACGACGTTTAGATGAATATGTTAATATGTGCTGCATACTTTCTTCTCAATAACAATATAAACACATTAAAAATGGCAGCGGTGTGAAAACATCAGTTCAGAAAGCATCTGATCACAGAGATGTGGATGTTTGCACCAGCTCTGATTCACCGGCATCATGTCGACAGATGAGGGAATTAAAATTACACTGTTATGAAAGTTTGATTGTGATGTATATTTAAGACTATAGACTAAATAGATTTGGCTATGTAAGACTATAGGCTAGTCTGAATGAATTCATTTTCTTTGCACGACACATTGACATTCCAGTACAGAATGGCTCTTTCTGCATTATCATGAACATTGTATAAGCATTTGATCGTTTCATGTTTCACTGAACGGAAAAGAGGCTCTCGGACGCATGAACGTCACATGCTTTGATTTTCCCGCCAAAATCACCCCTTCACGTAAAAATCAGGCTACAGGCTTTTTCATATTCGAGTTACATTACCATGTGCACTTCCTCCTGTCAGTCCTACATTATTCCTATACATTATTCTCTAATGCATGATCACATGTGAATGCATGTGAGGCAAATCAAATTAATTTGTCACACTGACTGCAAAACAGTATCTCAGGCATGCAGCGAGCGATTCGGCAAACTCCAAGCTGTGATCCAGTTACAAGACTCTGAAAGTTCATCAAAACACAGCGTTTATGCTGTATCGTGTGCTTTTAGGGTCTTTATCTCTCAGTCCATGCCTCCTCCTTCTCCTGTTCTCGCCGTGAAGCGCCGTGTCTCATTCATTCTAATTACGGCCATTGAAATTGAATAGAGGCCGGTTTGTTTACGAGCGTCTGCGGCTGCTTAGCATTCAGAGAGTGAAACCAGTCGTCTTCACAGACAGCTCAAGGTTTACCTAAAGCAACTCCCACTAATTTACATTTATGTGTTTTTGTCTTGTTATTTCCATATCTGCTGCGAGGGATGTGAATGCAGGTGGAGGGACATCAATCATGTTTGCTCTCACCGTAATAAGGTTTGCAGACTAAAAAAATAGGGGCGGATGGAGAGAAGTGTTTGAAATGTATCTGGAATAAGCAAATTATTCAGCAGAATTTGTGGCATTTACGTTTCAGAGGCACATCTATTACTGTCTTCAGTCTGTTAAAGGGTGTTTCTTCAACCCTGTGGACTTAAGGAAATTGAACTTTTACACTCTCACTAGTTTGTCTCAGAACAATGTCCACATTGGACTCTTTTGATCAAGGGATTATTCTGAAGTCAAAACCTTCCTATTTTACTAGGTGGTGATTAGTTCGATATGATTCTTACAGAAACATGCAATTTGTAGACAAAACCATGAAGGTCCGCCCTAAACCTAACCATCACTGGGGCGTAAGCAAAAAAATTACCAATTAGGTTGTAGAAATTCATATGAATTAGTTGTGTGTTCATTCTAAAAAATCTTGGGTTATTTTTTTCTTCCCAAATCCTGAGTTGAGGTTATTTTTTCAGTGTTTGGGTAGTTTTTGTGTAACCCAGATCCTGGGTAAGATGTAACAACCCAATGTTTGAGTAGTTTTGTGTTATCCAGATCCTGAGTCAGACGTAACAACCCAGTGTTTGGGTAGTTTTTGTGTTACACAGATCCTGGACCAGATTAAACAATCCAATGTTTGGGTAGTTTTTGCATTACACAGATCCTGGGTCAGACGTAACAACCCAGTGTTTGGGTAGTTTTTGTGTTGCCCAGATCCTGGGTCAGACGTAACAACCCAGTGTTTGAGTAGTTTTGTGTTACACAGATCCTGGGTCAGACGTAACAACCCAATGTTTGAGTAGTTTTTGTGTTATCAAGATCCTGAGTCAGACGTAACAACCCAATGTTTAGGTAGTTTTTGTGTTACACAGATCCTGAGTCAGATGAAACAATCCAATGTTTGGGTAGTTTTTGTGTTACACAGATCCTGAGTCAGATGAAACAATCCAATGTTTGGGTAGTTTTTGTGTTACACAGATCCTGAGTCAGACGTAACAACCCAATGTTTAGGTAGTTTTTGTGTTACACAGATCCTGAGTCAGATGTAACAACCCAGTGTTTGGGTAGTTTTTGTGTTACACAGATCCTGGATCAGATGAAACAATCCAATGTTTGGGTAGTTTTTGCATTACACAGATCCTGGATCAGATGAAACAATCCAATGTTTGGGTAGTTTTTGTGTTACACAGATCCTGGGTCAGACGTAACAACCCAGTGTTTGGGTAGTTTTTGTGTTACACAGATCCTGGATCAGATGAAACAACCCAATGTTTGAGTAGTTTTTGTGTTATCCAGATCCTGAGTCAGACGTAACAACCCAATGTTTAGGTAGTTTTTGTGTTACACAGATCCTGAGTCAGATTAAACAATCCAAGTTTGGGTAGTTTTTGTGTTACACAGATCCTGAGTCAGACGTAACAACCCAATGTTTAGGTAGTTTTTGTGTTACACAGATCCTGAGTCAGACGTAACAACCCAATGTTTGGGTAGTTTTTGTGTTACACAGATCCTGAGTCAGACGTAACAACCCAATGTTTAGGTAGTTTTTTTTGTTACACAGATCCTGAGTCAGACGTAACAACCCAATGTTTGGGTAGTTTTTGTGTTACACAGATCCTGAGTCAGACGTAACAACCCAATGTTTAGGTAGTTTTTGTGTTACACAGATCCTGAGTCAGATGAAACAATCCAATGTTTGGGTAGTTTTTGTGTTACACAGATCCTGAGTCAGACGTAACAACCCAATGTTTAGGTAGTTTTTGTGTTACACAGATCCTGAGTCAGACGTAACAACCCAGTGTTTGGGTAGTTTTTGTGTTACACAGATCCTGAGTCAGACGTAACAACCCAATGTTTGGGTAGTTTTTGTGTTACACAGATCCTGGATCAGATGAAACAACCCAATGTTTGGGTAGTTTTTGTGTTACACAGATCCTGGATCAGATGAAACAACCCAATGTTTGGGTAGTTTTTGTGTTATCCAGATCCTGAGTCAGACGTAACAACCCAATATTTGGGTAGTTTTTGTGTTACACAGATCCTGGATCAGATGTAACAACCCAATGTTTGGGTAGTTTTTGTGTTACACAGATCCTGGATCAGATGTAACACCCAATGTTTGGGTAGTTTTTGTGTTACACAGATCCTGGATCAAATGAAACAACCCAATGTTTGGGTAGTTTTTGTGTTATCCAGATCCTGAGTCAGACGTAACAACCCAATGTTTAGGTAGTTTTTGTGTTACACAGATCCTGAGTCAGACGTAACAACCCAATGTTTGGGTAGTTTTTGTGTTACACAGATCCTGGATCAGATGAAACAACCCAATGTTTGGGTAGTTTTTGTGTTACACAGATCCTGGATCAGATGAAACAACCCAATGTTTGGGTAGTTTTTGTGTTACACAGATCCTGGATCAGATGAAACAACCCAATGTTTGGGTAGTTTTTGTGTTATCCAGATCCTGAGTCAGACGTAACAACCCAATATTTGGGTAGTTTTTGTGTTACACAGATCCTGGATCAGATGTAACAACCCAATGTTTGGGTAGTTTTTGTGTTACACAGATCCTGGATCAGATGTAACACCCAATGTTTGGGTAGTTTTTGTGTTACACAGATCCTGGATCAGATGAAACAACCCAATGTTTGGGTAGTTTTTGTGTTATCCAGATCCTGAGTCAGACGTAACAACCCAATGTTTAGGTAGTTTTTGTGTTACACAGATCCTGAGTCAGATGAAACAATCCAATGTTTGGGTAGTTTTTGTGTTACACAGATCCTGGGTCAGACGTAACAACCCAGTGTTTGGGTAGTTTTTGTGTTACACAGATCCTGAGTCAGATGTAAAAACCCAATGTTTGGGTAGTTTTTGTGTTACACAGATCCTGAGTCAGATGTAACAACCCAATGTTTGGGTAGTTTTTGTGTTACACAGATCCTGGATCAGATTAAACAGCCCAATGTTTGGGTAGTTTTTGTGTTACACAGATCCTGAGTCAGACGTAACAACCCAGTGTTTGGGTAGTTTTTGTGTTACACAGATCCTGAGTCAGATGTAACAACCCAATGTTAGGGTAGTTTTTGTGTTACACAGATCCTGGGGCTCGTTCTTCGTACGTCGCTAACTCAGTTAGCTGGATTTGATTGTTGACGATTTGGCATGATCTTGGATCGTTTGGTTCTTCGAAGCTCATCCTGGACTTGCTGTCATAGCAACACATGCGCAAGCTTAAACCTGCTCGGGAGCAGGCTTATTTCATGTAAACAGGATTAGATCGCGGCTTCATAAGCGGAGCTGATACGGGAAGTCCAGCGCAGCGCTATAGTGCACTTTCTGAGATGTTTTTTTTTCTTTCTCGTGACTCGAGATTGTCGTTTACATTATTAAATTGTTGGAAACGCACATTTATTTTCGACTTGTCGGAGTCTGGCTTTAAATACAGCACAAACTGTTTGCATTGCCCTAAGATTATTTGCGAGTGGCTCTTTCCTTTACACTATTGGAGATGCGGAGAAGTTGATGGAAAGGGCTGTCTGTCGTGTCATTTGGAGTTTACCTGGCGCTTTTAGGTTTAAAAAACAGTTTTTTGTTTTTTTTTGGCATTTCCAAGCCACTTTAGACCCAATGTTGTAAAGCAGTTTTTTTTTAAAGCAAATTTTTTTTTAGGCTATCATCATTTTTTATGAAGACAATCATGACCATGCCGATTACAGTATGTCACTCAGGCTTCACTAACGTGATTGGTACCATAGACTATAGGCTGCCATCAAGGCCTCATTGAAGGGGATTATGTGAACAGAAAGGGGGTTCACAATGTAAATGTGCAGCCCAGTTACAATTGGGATTCTTAATATTCCAGATTAATAATATTATTTCAAATAAAAAAAAGGCAGTTGACAAATCTTCCATAATCACAAATGTGAAAGCAAAAAGGTCAGGATCTGTGCATGACTTAAGAATTTTCAGAGATTCACATTCCTGCACATTATTTGAAAGTGGTAAGGAAAGTTCCACAATTAAATATCAAGCTCACTGTATTACATATTGATCCTAACAGAACTGCATTTTTCATAGGTGAATATGACATGTTCCTGCAGACAGGTGTTTTATGACCCCATTCCCTGACCCAAACCAGTTACAATGCAGCTCTAGCCAGGACAAGGGCACACAATAAAAATGAACTTCAGCTAACTAAAGGGAAGATTTCAGTGTCTGAAAAGTCTGAGGGTTGCACACCTGACAGGGCCTGTGACATTGCTGCATGTGCCATATTACACAACATTGCCAAAAAAAAAAAAATCATTAAATGTTTAATAAAAGACAAATATGCTTAGTTCCTTGAGTTTTATTTCAATTGTTCTTTGTAAAGAAAATCCAGTGGTCAAGTGCCTGCAACAAGATATTAGACACATGCCTCATGCAACAAATAAAAAGGAAAAGTTGGCTATACACTGTCCACCTGTAGGCCTGTGTCTCCTCTGACTGTGCAGACTCTTCTGTAGGCCTTTCTGTAGATGTGGAATCCTGCAACTTATATTGCAGCCATAAAGCATACAAGTATAAATTAAGTAAAGTTATTTATGCACTTGCAGGTAGGCTAGTTCCTCCATATGACAGTTATCTGAGAGGGGTTATTCAGTGCAATGGAAACAAATGGACATTACAAGGTCTTATACTTTCTTTCCTTTGGAAAGTTAGAGAATGTCCACTTACTGCACATATTTCAGCCACCACTTTCTTGGGAACAGATACAAGTGTTGGTGTATTATGTAAAAGTGCACAAAAGAGGAAAACACAGTGTCATTACAATGAACTACACTCGGGAAAATGTGATCAATAACTCATGGCAAAATATTTTTACATTAATATAAGTTTATCAGTTTTCACTTTCACAAGTCAAAGCAATTCATCATTACTTTTAATGCGACCTTCATTTAATGCAGCAATATTTGTACAGTTATTTTACAGTGTAGGCTACTAAGATCTTTTCTTTTTTTTTCAGCCTTTTTCTTGGTTGCTTTTATAAACAGACAACCATTTATTTAACAGTGCCTTTTATAGAAGAGAAGAGACTATAATATAACGCCTCGGTTACGACTGTAACCTCGGTTCCCTGAAGAGGGAACGAGCGTTGCGTCGAGAATGACGCTATGGGGAACGCTTTGCGTGATGACGTCTTGAAGCACATGTAAAATCAGTCCAATGGTGTGGCGGAACGTCAGAGGCGGGTGACGTCACGTACCAGGAAGCTATAAAAGCCGGCCCGAAACAGAAAACGAAAGCTTCGTAAAAGTCTGAAGTCGAGCTGACAGGCATGAAGGAGATATGGCAAGGCGACGCAACGCTCGTTCCCTCTTCAGGGAACCGAGGTTACAGTCGTAACCGAGGCGTTCCCTTTCAAGGGAACTCCCGTTGCGTCGAGAATGACGCTATGGGGAACGTCTATACCAACGCCTCCATAGCTACGAATGTCTGTCCTGTGTGAAATCTAGAGAGCAGCATTAGGAAGACAAAACATGAGACCCTGGAGCAGAGTCTAGATCCAGAGAGTAAAACCTGACGAAAGTGTGCGGTGAGGACCAGCCTGCCGCATCACAGACGTCCTGTAAAGAAACTCCTGAAATAAGGGCCTTAGAGGCCGCCATACTCCTCGTCGAGTGCGACCGGACAGCCAAAGGAGAAGGCTGCCCAGCCGCCTCATAAGCAAGTGAGATAGCCTCGACCACCCACTTGCTCATCCTTTGCTTAGACACTGGACCTCCTTTGTTAGGGGACCCAAAGCACACAAATAATTGATCACTTTTACGCCACAGGGCAGCTCTGTGGACATATGCGTCTAACGCCCGCACAGGGCAAAGCAAATTATTAGCCTCCTGGTCAGCATTTTGAAAGGGAGGAGGACAGAAGGCCTGCAGAACAACAGGTCTGACCACATTAGTGGGGACCTTGGGGATATAACCCGGTCTTGGATGAAGAAACGCTTTAACCATACCCGGAGAAAACTCTAAGCATGACGGAGCAACTGACAATGCTTGAAGATCCCCTATTCTCTTGAGAGAAGAAATAGCAAGGAGAAAAAGAGCTTTCAGAGTTAAAAACTTCTCAGGAACCTCCTCAATGGGCTCAAAGGGGGCCAGGGACAAGCCTTGTAATGCAATGGACAGGTCCCATGGCGGAACCCTAGAGCGAACTGCAGGCCTCAGCCTCCAAGTGCCACGAAGGAAACGAGATATCAAAGGGTCTTTCCCCACAGACATTCCACCCAAAGGAATGTGGTAAGCACCTATGGCCGCCACATAAACCTTTAAAGTGGACGGGGTCAGACCTGCCATGAACCGGTCTTGCAGGAACTCCAGCACTGTACCAATTGGGCAGTTAACTGGGTCCAACCGACGGTCACTACACCAAGAAGTGAAGACTCTCCACTTCAGGGCATAAAGTTTCCTCGTGGAGGGAGCTCTGGACTGTAGAATGGTCTCAACAACCTCAGTTGAGAGACCTGACTCTATGAGCTGGGCCCCCTCAGAGGCCAAGCCCACAGGTTCCACAGTTCTGGGCGGGGGTGATATATTGAGCCCCCTGCCTGGGACAGAAGGTCTCTCCTGACGGGTAACTCCAGAGGATGCCCGTCGAGGAGGGAGACCAGATCGGGAAACCATACTCTGCCCGGCCAGCGCGGGGCTATCAGAAGCAGGCAAACCCGGTCCCTGCGAACTCTCTCCAGAACTCCCGGGAGCAGAGCCACTGGGGGAAAGGCGTACAGACGTAGCCTCGGCCACGTCTGAACCATAGCATCCAGTCCCAGAGGAGCTGGATGCGTGAGGGAGAACCAAAGTGGACAGTGAGAAGTCTCTCGAGACGCAAACAAATCTACTTGTGCTTGGCCGAACTCCCTCCATATCAGCTCCACCACCTCGGGGTGGAGCCTCCATTCCCCGGGCCTCGGCCCCTGCCTCGACAGAGTGTCTGCTCCTAAATTCTGGACCCCGGGGATGTAAGCTGCCCTGAGTGACAGTAACTTCCCCTGGGACCACAAGAGGATATGGCGTGCCAAGTTGGATAACGGGCGCGAGCGCAAACCCCCTTGGTGGTTGATATAGGCGACTACCGACGTGTTGTCCGTATGTACTAGCACATGGTGTCCCCTGAGATCTGTGATAAAGCTCCTCAGAGCCCGGAAGACAGCTAACATCTCTAGGCGATTGATATGCCAGGAACGATGATGGTCTTCCCACAGACCTTGAGCTGAGCGACCCTCCAGGATCGCTCCCCAACCCGTGAGGGAAGCATCCGTCGTTAGCAGTTTGCGACGACAAGGAGCTCCCAACACTGGGCCCTGGGACAGGAACCAAGGTTTCTTCCACATAACCAGGGCACGTAAGCATCGCCGCGTGACCCTGATTGTGCGAAATGGGTTGCCCCTCGGGGAAAACCCCCTGGTCCTGAGCCACCACTGCAGGGGCCTCATGTGTAGCAGTCCAAAAGGTATCACGTTGGACGCTGCTGCCATGAGACCCAACAGTCTCTGGAACTGTTTGACAGTGAGTAGCTGGCCTAGCTTTACACTTTTCACAGCTGCAAGGATGGACTCTATACGTGGCGGTGACAGGCGCGCCTGCATCGACACTGAATCCCAAACTACGCCTAAAAAAGTGGTCCTCTGGAGTGGAGAAAGCACACTCTTCTTGGCGTTCAGCCGTAACCCCAACTCTTTCATGTGGGCGAGAACAACATCTCGATGTTGAACCGCCAACTGATGCGACTGAGCTAAAATCAACCAATCGTCGATGTAGTTCATGATGCGAATACCTTGGAGGCGCAGCGGCGCCAGAGCTGCATCCATGCATTTGGTGAAAGTGCGGGGTGATAAAGCTAGGCCGAATGGAAGAACACGATATTGGTATGCTTTGCCCCCGAAAGCAAACCTCAGGAACTTCCAATGACACGGACGGATGGAAATATGGAAATATGCGTCCTTGAGGTCTATCGTGACAAACCAGTCCTCGGACCTGATCTGTGGCACGATCTGTCTCAATGTTAACATTTTGAACTTGAGCTGCATGACTGACTCGTTCAGAACTCGAAGATCTAAAATGGGACGCAATCCCCCGTCCTTTTTCGGAACTATGAAATACCGGCTGTAAAATCCGGTTTCCCTGTTGGAGGGAGGTACATATTCTATGGCCCCTTTCTCTAACAGAGTGTTTACTTCCTGTTCCATAACCAGAACCTGCTCGGGGCCCACCACTGTGGGCAGGACCCCCATAAACCGAGGTGGGCGTTTTTTGAATTGTATCTGATACCCTTTTTCCACGGTCTGCAGGACCCAACGAGAAACATTCGACAGTAGCTTCCACGCTGTCAAAGATTCTACTAGAGGTACCAGCCTCTCGAGACTGGTTTCTGGATTTCGTTGTTGTTGAGTAGTCAATTCGTCGCCCTGTAACGGCGCACCGGCAGGGAATGACCGAACAGACTGCTCTAACACCCTCCTCGGAGGGGGCGGGCATCCCGAGGCCACTACGTTTCCGGGTGGTCCTTGAGATATATGCTCGCCGGAGACCGCTGCGCCCTGTAACACCGGAGGCGGCAGGGTTGGCAGAACGGTCCCCTGAGGGTACCGAAGAGAGACGGGCACCGTAAAAAGAGGTGTTAACCGCTCTGCTTCGGGGGGGACTACCCTCATTTGTCCTGAGCCCTCGGACGTCAGGACTTTTTCCCAGCAGCCTTCTTGGCGGTAATGACGGTCCGCAGATCCGTCCTACCCCTCGAAGACTGCTGGGTTTGAGCGCGCCCTCCGTGTCCCCGTGATTTTTGTGGGGGAGCACGGGAGGACACGCTCTGTTTTTGAGTGGCACGATGTTCAGCGCTCTTTTTAGAGGAGTGAGGCTGCTCCCGCTCAGCAGCCTCAAAGTGTAGGAGTCTTTAGGGAAGATGCCGTTGCTGGAGAGAGATAGCTCGCAAGCGTCTCTTCCACCTTCGGCATCTCCCCATAACCATGCTCTTTATATTTGTGAATAGAAGAGTAGTGGGATGTGTTTGGTGTAAAAACTCTATATGAAACTGGTTTCCCCCACGATCTCGACACCTCGGTGTGGAGATCGGGGAAAAACGGAAGACTCCTGCGCTGGGGCTGCGCACGAGATGGCAGGAAGCGTTCGTCGAGCTTACTTTTCGAACGAACGTCCTGCCTATCCTCTGGCCACTCAATTGAAAGTCTGTCAACAGCTCTAGTAATAACATCAAGCAATTCTTCAAACGCATGAAACTGAGGTGGCGAATCCTCAGACTCAGCATCAATACTCACAACATCCAACTCCTCAGAGCTGGATAGTTGCAGTACTGGTGCCTCCATCGGGGGGGAAGAAACCGCAGCGCGTGCTTCCACACCCTGATGAGAGGCACTGGATCTGTCAGTAAGAGGCTGAGATAAGGCAGAGCCCGTCTCAACATCCACTGACAGATCCATTTGCGAACCCCAGGTCTGAGATCGCCGCCGAGCCTCAGCCGCGGCGGGACCCGAGCCCTGGGGAACGTGGTCGGGATTGAACCGAGCCAAACGGGATCGGAGCGTCCGCAATGGAAGCGCACAGCAATGCACACAGTCACCACCCTCGAGTGCTGACTGGGCATGCTCCTCTCCCAAACAAACAACACAAAGAGTGTGTGTGTCACCTCCCGTTAAATAACGCGGGCAGGGATGGACACACACTCTAAACTGCTGCTTGCTCGCCATACTGAATAATATATATATATATAGACAGACAACACCAAATAAACGGACAGATTCAACACAGAGCGCAACTGAAGACTCAGAAAGCTTTCGTTTTCTGTTTCGGGCCGGCTTTTATAGCTTCCTGGTACGTGACGTCACCCGCCTCTGACGTTCCGCCACACCATTGGACTGATTTTACATGTGCTTCAAGACGTCATCACGCAAAGCGTTCCCCATAGCGCCATTCTCGACGCAACGCTCGTTCCCTTGAAAGGGAACTAAAAATTACCATTAGGCTGTGTAGAATATTTTTGTACTTCACTTTTATTTGTTCCCATGTTCTAGTGTGGTGACTCTGACATTACAATGAACAAAGTAGCCTAATTATGCAATTATTAAAATACAAAAAAGGCTAATAAGTGATAAAAACATCTAACATGGCCACTTCTAACAGATTTAAATTGTCTGCTACTTTTTGCCAGCCCTCTCTCCTGGCTTTTGCAGACTTTGTGTTCCCTGGCGTTTTGATTAAACATTAAAATTCCGAATAAACTTCGACTATCTTGCTCTGTTGAGGAGAAAAACTGTGCGTGCTCTTTGGCCACGCTGAAGAGCCAATAGCAGCGTTGCTGATCAATGTTTCTACGATCGATACATATCCCCTTTTAAGCCAGCGCATGAACGCGCAGTTATCTCAGATAACTCAATCCAGCGATACTAATCATAAACAACAGGTGAGTTCGAAAAACCCAATTAGCCGGATCATGATTAGCACGATGATATCATCTTGGATGTGTCATTTGATCTCGGATGTAATAAGCAACGTACGAAGAACGAGCCCCTGGACCAGATGAAACAATCCAGTGTTTGGGTAGATTTTGTGTTACACAGATCCTGAGTCAGATGTAACAACCCAATGTTAGGGTAGTTTTTGTGTTAAACAGATCCTGGACCAGATGAAACAATCCAGTGTTTGGGTAGATTTTGTGTTACACAGATCCTGAGTCAGATGTAACAACCCAATGTTAGGGTAGTTTTTGTGTTAAACAGATCCTGGACCAGATGAAACAATCCAGTGTTTGGGTAGATTTTGTGTTACACAGATCCTGAGTCAGATGTAACAACCCAATGTTTGGGTAGTTTTTTTGTTACACAGATCCTGAGTCAGATGTAACAACCCAATGTTTGGGTAGTTTTTGTGTTAAACAGATCCTGGATCAGATGAAACAATCCAGTGTTTGGGTAGTTTCTGTGTTACACAGATCCTGGGTCAGATGTAACAACCCAATGTTTGGGTAGTGTTTGTGTTATCCAGATCCTGAATCAGATGTAACAACCCAATGTTTGAGTAATTTTTGTGTTACACAGATCCTGGATCAGATGAAACAACCCAATGTTTGAGTAGTTTTTGTGTTACACAGATCCTGGGTCAGACGTAACAACCCAATGTTTGGGTAGTTTTTGTGTTATCCAGATCCTGAGTCAGACGTAACAACCCAATGTTTGGGTAGTTTTTGTGTTATCCAGATCCTGAGTCAGACATAACAACCCAGTGTTTGTGTAGTTTTGTGTTACACAGATCCTGGATCAGATGAAACAACCCAATGTTTGAGTAGTTTTTGTGTTATCCAGATCCTGAGTCAGACGTAACAACCCAGTGTTTGGGTAGTTTTTGTGTTATCCAGATCCTGAGTCAGACGTAACAACCCAGTGTTTGTGTAGTTTTGTGTTATACAGATCCTGGGTCAGACGTAACAACCCAATGTTTGGGTAGTTTTTGTGTTATCCAGATCCTGGATCAGATGAAACAACCCAGTGTTTGAGTAGTTTTGTGTTACACAGATCCTGGGTCAGACGTAACAACCCAATGTTTGGGTAGTTTTTGTGTTACACAGATCCTGAGTCAGATGTAACAACCCAGTGTTTGTGTAGTTTTGTGTTACACAGATCCTGGATCAGACGTAACAACTCAATGTTTGGGTAGTTTTTGTGTTACACAGATCCTGAGTCAGATGTAACAACCCAGTGTTTGTGTAGTTTTGTGTTACACAGATCCTGAGTCAGATGTAACAACCCAATGTTTGGGTGGTTTCTGTGTTACACAGATCCTGGATCAGACGTAACAACCCAGTGTTTGGGTAGTTTTTGTGTTATCCAGATCCTGATTCAGACGTAACAACCCAGTGTTTGGGTAGTTTTTGTGTAACCCAGATAATTCATTATTGTTATGTATATAGTTTAATTTCATGCAAAACAACATACAGGGGCACGATGTGAGTCACCTAAACAAGGGTCGTGTCAGCCTTTTCGCGTGATGGAAGCGCCTTGCATAAAATTTTATGATTAAAAAAAATAAATAAATACAGAATATAAATGTTCAACAAATATTAGAAGTAAAAATTAAATTGTCTCTATAAAATTAAGTGTCTCTATAAACTCAGTGGCACCAGAGAATGTCTAATAGGAAGAGAATTGGCACTCTCTGGTTATTTCCGTTTTCTGGACTGGCTGCAGTAACACGTCTCTGTCCATGCGGGGGCGCTCGCAGGCGAGTGCAGAATGAATGGGAGTCTATGGGGTTTCACCCGCAGAATCCACTTTTCTCAGGATGTAATTTTTTGTCAAGTAATTTTAAAGTTGCATTCAAAAGGGGGGGCTAAGATAATACACTCAGCTGAAAATTGCATTTTTAAGTTCACTTGAAATCCGTTCAAAAAATGTGATGACGTCACATATTTTCATACTGCCAGAGGTGCTGCTTTACGCTCTCCAGTTTTTGCCAACATTCCCTCCCAGGTGCAGCCCTCCGGTAACCTATGACCATTCATACAGGAGCAAGAAAGAACATTACCTTTTTTGTCCTTGGGGAATGAAAAGAAGGACAATCCATTCCCACTGTTGGAACAATGTATTGCTGCACACATACGAGGCATTTTCAGTCTTTATTTCTAATTTATGCTATGATCAATGAAATGTTATTGAGCGGGATATTGACTGGATTATTTAAGGTTGTCATACCGTACCATGTATATAAACACATTGAACATTGAACACAAGAATAGAAAAAACACTCAAATTCCATTTATACCCATGTACTTTTTACAATACATATATAACGATATGAAAATAAAAGTGCCCGCAGGAAAATATAAATACAGTACACAAAAATTAACTTCGACAGAAAGTCCTCCTTAAGATAATGTTTCTGCTTTAGCTTCAGGTGCCATCAAACGGGGTCTCTGGTCCTAATCAGTCGCAAGTCCGTCACTGACCAATCAGCGTTCATTAGCAGAATGCTAGCGTGTTCCGGCCAACAACGGCCCAACCTGTAAGAAATCGAAAGGACATAAGTACTCATTCATTCGACTTTTGAACTATAATCTATATTGAACTTGCGGAATCAACAATAAAATCTACGTTGATTCAACGACAAGCAGGAGAAAGAGATACATTTAGCCGTCTAGCTGCATAGACTCCCATTCAGTCTGCGCTCGCCCGCAATCACCCCCAGTGGAATTCTAATGGAACTGCAACCAAGATCTATACAATGGGGCTAATAGGAAGTGCCAAGGCTCTCTGTAGACGGGCTCTGGTGGCGCACACAGTGGACATGATACTTCAGCGTTATATGTGCAAAATACATTTCTTTTTAAGAAACATCAGCCAAACAAATGATGCTTGACGTTGAAGAAACATAAAACTGCAAAGGTTACACTTTATTTTAAGGTGTCATTGTTACAGTGTAATTATATATTTAAGTACTGAGTAATATTAAGCAACTACATGTACTTACTATAGGATTAGGGTTTGGTCAAGGGTTAGTTGCATGTAATTATGCATAATTTACTGTTATTACGATAGTAAGTACATGTAACATTTGTAACAATGACACTGTAAAATAATAAGGTTACCCGGTCTATTTTTTATGTTTTTAAAAGAAGTCTCTTCTGCTCACCAAGGCTGCATTTATTTGTTTTTTATAAAAAAATCAATAAAAAAAATATATAAAATAACTGTTTTCTATTTGAAAATATTTTAAAATATAATTTATTCCTGTGATCAAAGCTGAATTTTCAGCATCATTACTCCAGTCTTCAGTGTCACATGATCCTTCAGAAATCACTCTAATATGATGATTTGATGCTCGAGAAACATCCATTATTATTATCAATGTTGAAAACACTTGATTCAAAAAAATGTCAGGATTATTTGATGAATAGAAAGTTCTATTTCATTTATTTGAAATATAATCTTTTGTAACATTATAAATGTTTTTACAGTAACGTTTGATCAATTTAATGCATCCTTGCTGAATAAAAGTATTGATTTCTTTTATATTGTCATCAGAATATTTATTGCCTACTCCATCGATCTCAAAATAGCGTCGGATTACTGAGGAAATGCTAAAAAAGTGAATATTTACAGCGTGAAGAGAGCTCTGCAAGTTCGTTTGCATTGAGGAGAATGCTTTGCTCCTGTTTCATTTTATTCTTCGCTGAAGGGCATATGAAAAATATATATTCCTCCTTGCTTTGAGCAAATCCTGAATATGGATGTCTTTTATTTTCAGATGTGTCTCTGATACAGTTGGAAACTCACAGACAGAGAGAGAGAAACGTACAGTGTGTCATTGGGCAGAACGGCTCTTTACTATGAATAATGAGTCGGTGATTCAACAGAGCATTTTTGCTTCTCTTGACCAAATAAAAAAGGTTTTGGTTGGGTGGATTAAAAGTATATGGAGTATTTGATGGATCTGTTGATGCAGTTGCAGACTCGAGAAACGAAACGGGCCACTTCAGCAGAACTGCTGTGCTAAATCAACGTTTAGATCCAATGCATATAAGATGAAGAGAAATGCAAGAACCAGCTGACATATATCAGATGAGAGTTAGTATTCCTGAGCATCTCAACTTCAGTCTGCATGCTGATATCTTTACGTCATGATCACTTAGTTCCAGAAATTAATGAGCCAATCATCAACACACAAGCATTATTGAAACTGCTAAAGTCCTTCTGTGGTGAAAATCCAGCTTTTAATGTTGTTTATGTGGTGTTTTTAATATGCTTTAAGTCAAACCATGTGTGAATTCATAAGTCAACAGCATTGCTGAGTATTTCCTCCTTAAAACTGCAGTGAACCAAAGACAGTCTCAAAAACACGCTTTGAAATCGCTGGTGTTTCTGACGTCACAAACTACCTTGTAACCAATCAGATCAACGTGTGATCGTCAACCAGTGGATCTCTGAGCTGAGTGAGTGAGTGGAGGCGGGGCTCATTTGCATTTCCATAGAGCCGCGCATACTAAATGAGGAAAGGGTGTCGAGTTACATTCAAGACTTTAAGGCATGAAGAATATTTTTCAAGGAAAACAAATTTAAATATGTAATTTTGGTGATCAAAGATGAGTTTTAAAGTATAAAACTATTGACTTTTTAACTCTTTCCCCACCACTGGCACAATGTTCCTCTATTTTTACTGTTATACAGTAGGGGGCGCTGTTATGCATCTTCTGAAATAGCACAGCGACACCAGATCCAAGGATGGTCATGCATGTATTTCACTGCACAAACTCACAGGTCAGAGTTCACCAAACTCAAGCCTTGGTGCACAGCTACAAACACACGTGTGAATGGAAGTGAATGAAACTCAAAGTCTGAAGCAATATCAAAAGTAATCACTTCAGTTCCAGAAGTTTTACTCTCCCTAAAGTTCATTTGCTCTCTCATTCCTGTAGGATGGATTTTCTTCTGATTTTGCTGTTGCTATTGACACGTTCCCTCCATCAAGCGGAACAGAGGCTTAAGAAGTAATTTACCAGTAAGACTGAGCAGAATAAAAATTCAACGTGCTCCACTGCACTGCTGGAAGACCCAGTCGTTCAGACTTAATGGACTGATGCTATTAATAAAGCTTTGTCTGTCATATGCTGAGCGTCCGGTTCGAAATTATTTTGAAAGATGTCGTCTGTATCTATTCATTCAAATAAATCTGTCTCCATCTCAGTCACTCAAACCTTCCCCTGGCACCGATCTGGACAGCTGTCCACACATGTCAGAGGTGGAGACAGAACGTCAATAGCTGACTTTTCTCCTTTCAGAGAAGGAAGGATGTGTGGATTTTCATGTTTTGTTTTTCTGTATTCGCCGGATTTGCTAAAACACACGTTGAATCATCCAGTCATGAATCAAGTCTTTATGAGTGAGTCACTGAATCATTCATTCAAGATATTTGTTCAAACACGTTGAATCATCCAGTCAGGAATTTTTGCTGCGTTCCAGTCCACTTTTAGACACGCACTTGCAAACTTCCCTAAGCACTTCCCCTTGGGGGAATCCCTGCCGCCATTTTGAAGTGCGTTCCGAGGGAAGTTTATATGGACAGACCCTCGTTCCCTCAATTTTGACCGAGGGAACGAGTCTGCTTCAAATGTACACTTCAGGCACCTATATGTCCCACAATGCAGTATGATTGTGACGTCACCACATATCTCGTCTAATCACCACCACAACAGACAACTCTATGATATATTAATTATCATTTTTTTTATTTAAAACAACCCAAACACACCTATAAACATTTGGATGCTGCATTAAACAAATTCTTAAAGGGAAAAAAAAAATGTAAATAATAAATCAACTCCACAGCTGATTCCAAGTGATCAAGGGCTTAGGACGTTCCAAATCAGCCCATTGCAGTATTCGCTAGTAGTGGGCACTCGTGCAACGTAAGCAATGACGTACATCCGAGTGAACGAGACGGAGGGAAGTTAGCGAGGGAAGGGCATGACAATTTTGGACTGGAACGCAGCACAAGTCTTTATGAGTGAGTCATTGAATCATTCATTCAAGAGATTCGTTCAAACACGTTGAATCATCCAGTCATGAATCAAGTCTTTATGAGTGAGTCATTGAATCATTCATTCAAGAGATTCGTTCAAACACGTTGAATCATCCAGTCATGAATCAAGTCTTTATGAGTGAGTCACTGAATCATTCATTCAAGATAGGGGCTGCGTTCGAAACCGCATACTCAATGAGTAGGTACTTAATTTCAATGAGTACTTACTTAACGAGCGCTAAAAGAGTAGATACTTTATAGCCAGATCTCGTTGAGTATGAATGAGAACCGGACATCTGCCATGTTGACGTTATCATGTGACCTACGACGCGTTATCACAAGCGCAACAACTTAAAAGATTTGAACGACACGCTTAATTAATCTGTCTGTAAATATCATGATATTGATTAAACTTGCTCATTTTGTGGTCTTTTTGAAAAAACTGCTTCCCATTTATTTTGTGAGTACATTTAGGGTTGATTTAAGTTCTTATATTTAACCCTACTAATGTGACCCACCGTTTTATCCTTAACGATATTTATTTTTATTACGAAATCCCAAAATTGTCATCTCTTGAATATGTTGTTAATTTCTTTATTTTATATCCAAACATTTTCATCCATAAGCAAAAGTGGCTTACTGCTTTGTTTTCCTCTTTTTCTTGTTAAATTTAACTCTCGTTTCATCCCTCAGGCCTATAAATAACAGAAAATGCTTTTTTTTTTAAATGTATTATATAATTAATTATTTAAGAAAATAAATATTGATATTCAACCTTATAGGTTTTTTCCTGTGTATAAAATATCATAATATGTTTGCAAACCCATGATTGATATATATATATATATATATATATACATACATACATAGCCTACATGATATACCTCATAACATCAGTAACTCGACAGCCCTACCTAGAACGGTTTTCCTCAGCGTTTGTAATGTCTGCACAAAGGGAGATTCACCTTTGGAGAAAACTGTTGATTTTATACTCGAAAAATTTAAGTATCATTATTAAAAATTAATATTACCCCAGAATGAATTGCATTGCTATTCCAGCCCCAAAACATACAATAATAACAACGATAAATGCTGATCAATTAATTATATTACTTTTTACTGTAAATTATATAATTCAATAAAACAAACAAAATGTAATGTATGTCATTTGAAATAGCTATGCATGAATACACTCTAGATGTGTATATAGTGAACATCTACATTTTCATTCAAACAATAAATAAAGCATTAATTAATTGTATTTTATTTACTGACAACAATGAGAAATATTAATAAATTAGTAAAAGAATGAATCAAAGTCACCATCACACAATAAACAAATGCATATACAAGTCAACACATGAAACAAAGCTTTATTAAAACTACAGTCAATCATGTATGTATGTAGGCTACAGGCGCTGAACCACATCCTTCTGCCATCTCAACACAGCGGTTCCCATTCTGCGGCTCTGATGAATCAGCTGACCGCCAGAGGTGAGCCGTGCCTTCGTGCCGGAGGTTGTTGCGTGATGTGTTGTGCTTCACAATCTGAGGCAATAGAGCTTTTTTTCCACAAATGCCGCCACATCATCTTTCCTTGCAGGTCCTGCTCCACCACAAAAGCTGTGCAGCAAATGCACAGAAATCAAGAATCAGAAAAGTGCTGTAATAGCTCTGTTTGAAACTACAATAATTAAAATAAACTACAACTTAATATTTAAATAGTTGTTGTATTCATTTCTGTAATGTCACAGAGCCTTTGATTGTAGCATTCAGCTTCATGAGCCACTCTCCACCGGATAAACACACATCTGTTCATCTGTCCCTGTAACATCCAGACCAGACTCACATTACCTCTGTGATTTATGAGCTCAACACTACATTTACATGTTGAGGTTGTTTTAACTTTTTATCCTACATAAATGTTCCTTAATTTATCAACAGTACTAATGGACAAATAAAATAGATAACTTATGTTTAGTTACTTTATAGATTTGTTCTACATAATAGCACACATACATCACTCAGATGCCTATTTCATATCTATATTAGACGTAGTAATCTGCAATTCTTATAGAAGATTTTCTTGCCAGATATTAAATAGACATTTAGTAATTGTATTTAAGATGTATACGGTTTAAAATGTATGCAAATCCACTTTGGAGACGTATGTGTCCTTACTGGAGCTTCTCTGTTAGCTACATAATAAAATGTGATTTACAGCAAAATCACAAATATAGCGTCTTTACATCTTCAACAATTCAACAGTTTATTGTACAGTAGTTCAACACATGCGATCATTTGATTTGTAATACTCACATTTGAAAACAGTCTCGTCCGTCATCCTTTCCGTCACGTTCGAGTATGACCTATCCTTCTTCTTCTTTTTTATGACGTATCCTCTCGCGTGGCCTCCTGGGATAGAAGAGTATCCATCGTTGAGCACTCAAAAATCTGGGCGGAAGCGAGTAAGCCATCCGGGAACTTCTCGCCTACTCTTTTATGAATACTGATGTTTCGAACGTACTGCTTCCTTCACGTACTGTTTTCGCCTACTATATAGTAGGAAAGTAGGCATATTCGAACGCACTTAAGTCCGAATCTCGCGATAATTAGTACGTCACCCAGGTAATTCTCGCCTACTCTTTTGGATTCATACATACTTTTTCGCTCGCCTACTCTTTTTCCCATACTAAATAGTAGGGAAGTATGCGGTTTCGAACGCAGCCCCTCATTCTAACACGTTGAATCATCCAGTGATGAATCAAGTCTTTATGAGTGAGTCATTGAATCATTCATTCAATATATTTGTTCAAACACGTTGAATCATCCAGTCATGAATCAAGTCTTTACGAGTGAGTCATTGAATCATTTATTCAAGAGATTTGTTCAAACACGTTGAATCATTCAGTCATGAAACAAGTCTTTATGAGTGAGTCATTGAATCATTCATTCAAGAGATTCGTTCAAACACGTTGAATCATCCAGTGATGAATCAAGTCTTTATGAGTGAGTCATTGAATCATTCATTCAAGAGATTAGTTCAAACACGATGAATCATCCAGTCAGGAATCAAGTCTTTATGAGTGAGTTAATGAATCATTCATTCAAACCGATTTTTAATTTTTTTTTAAATAATTAATTTGAAGTAATTCAACATTTTTAAATAGACTGCATCAAATAACATTTTGTCAGAACCTCTGGTGCTCACATTTTGTTTAGTGATCTCTATTTGAAATAAACAAACAAACAAAAAATCTAAATTTATCCAGAATCGTGCAGCTCTGTTTACTATATTAGAGTGTAATGTTTTGATAGTGCATAATAAGTGTAGTCTTCACTAATCTTTCATATTAGTGCTGACTACTGAGGAGTCTGACTCCTGGCTAGAATAAATATATGGTTCATCGATCAGTGCATTTTTACTTTTAATACCTAAGCACATTAACTTAATGTATACACTAATTTACTTTTACTCAAGAAAAACTGAAAATGATTACTTTTACTGGAGTAATGCGATTGATTTGTAAGTCTGACACCTCCAGCTGATGTATAATGTCTTGTGTCACATGACCAAACCAATATTACACAGCAATAATGCAGCATCTGGCAGGTCTTGTTGCTTCATGCTGTACAACCGTTGCACTCTTCACCTCCTCTCACACACTCCACCGCCTGGCTTATACAGAAAAGAAGTCAGGTTTGATGTGGCACAAACACTTTTATATCCGCTTGCGGCTGCGTGGAGAAAACGGAGTGTGTGAAGGTTGTTTGTAGGCTGATCAGATGCATAGAAGGAGATCATTATGCAGCACTTCAGGCTGAGAGTACTGTAATACACACACACACACACACACTGCTTCCCACACACACTCTCAACTCATACATACACTCGCATTCTCCCTCGAGGGAAGGTTATTATCTTCTCTATAGCTTTGGCCTAGTTTGCTGTTCAGTGTCACACACATGACAGGCCGGGTGACACACGTTTCCTTTTCCCAGGAATAATCCAAGAGCTTGTAGAATTCCGACTCTTGGTGATGTGTGTGAAACGGTGACAGTGGACGTATCTTTATTATGGACAACTGTAAATGGGCAAAATATAAACGATTTTCCTCATATTTTGAGTATTAAACTTGTATTGTCATTAAAAACAAATATGAACGTTTTGAACTTTTCGAAGCATATATTGCAATCCTATTAAAGCAGGGCCGGAGTGGGGCCACTTTTCAGCCCTGGAGTTCATGCCCAAGACCGGCCCACTTTTTCCACGGTGGAATTCAAAATTAGCACTTTTTCCAATTTGGATAAATGAAGCAACAGTTCAGTTGTTACTATTGTGTAGTTGGTATTAATACCATAGTTCAACAAATAATGTAAAGGTTAAATAATAATTCACTTAGACTTTATAAGAAGCAATTGCGATTTTATATCACACAATTCAGACTATATCTCGCAATTCTGTATGACTTTAAAAAGAAGCAATTGCAACTTTATTTCACGCAGTTCTGACTTTATATCTTGCAATTTCTGACTATAAGAAGCAATCGACTTTAATTCACACAATGCTGACTTTATAACACGCAATTGCGACTTTATATCTCACAATTTTGACCATCTCGCAATGCTGACTTTATAACACGCAATTGCAACTTTATTTCAGGCAATTCTGACAGTTATATCTCGCAATTCTGACTTTATAAAACGCAATTGAGACTTAATATCACCCAATTCTGACCATCTCGCAATGCTGACTTTATAACACGCAATTGCAACTTTATTTCAGGCAATTCTGACAGTTATATCTCGCAATTCTGACTTTATAAAACGCAATTGAGACTTAATATCACCCAATTCTGACCATCTCGCAATGCTGACTTTATAACACGCAATTGCAACTTTATTTCAGGCAATTCTGACTTTATAACACGCAATTGAGACTTTATTTCACGCAATTCTGATGTATTCTGAAATGTAAACTCGCAAGTGTGAGATAAAAGTCGCAATTATCTTTTAAAACGTTTTATTCTGTGACGCAAACAAGCTTCCATACCTCCTGGCCTCTTCCTCCCAGCCATCCTCCCTGACGCGTACCGTTACGGTAGGGCCGGCCAGGCGCGGTAGGCGCCGGCGATGCCGCGGGCCCGCGGCCGCAGTACTAGCCTACCTAAAACGTTTTGGAAAAGACTGGCTGTGGACCCAACCAACTCTATAGTAGGGGAGGGGAGGACTCCCTCACATGGTACAACCCATGCAGAGGCTGCGCGCTGCAGTGTCAGAAGGCGAAACGTGTAATGTTACTAACGTGACATTGAAATGTGAAAAAAAAAAAAAAAATCCTCGACCGGCCCAAAAGTGAAGCGGCCCACCGGGAATTCTCCCGATTCTCCCGATTACCCAATCCGGGCCTGTATTAAAGATATTATTTATGGGATAGAATGTTAATGATCAGTGACATCAGCCTTAACTTTCCCATAATTCCATGGGAGAAATCACCTCTGAAACTCTTTTAACATTCCAATACACACATTGTGTTCACATCTTTCAGCGTTAATTGATTTTAATTTCACTCGTTTGTAATTAATACGGTGCGTGGCAATAGATCCTGCAGGATTCAAGCGTAGTGTGAGTGAGACTATAGCAGCGAAAAGACGCTCAAATTAACTTCAGAAACAGTGTGTGTGACTTTCCTCCTGAATCTACTCACATTATTTGATTGGCTAACACTTTACTTAAATGTCACATGTACTTACCACAGTAATAACAGTAAATTATGCATAATTGGAAGCAAATAACCCTCAACCAAACCCTAATCTTAACCCTCTACACCACATGTGTCAAACTCAAGGCCCGCGGGCCAAATCCGGCCCGCCAAGTTATTTTATATGGCCCGCGAGAGCATATGGAAATTTAGGCTGCCGAAAAATTTCGGCCGAAAATAACATTTTCGTTTTTTGGCCGAAAGATACTAAAAAGCCGCCGCGCCCCTCCGTGTTCGGCGATGGTTTGACTGGCTCAACGTGTTTTATGACTTTGCGTGCGAGTCCGCTTCCGAAGATGCATAACTTCTAGGCGCGTTCCGCTGTGTGTGTGCGCTGTGCTCTCCGCTCCGTGTTCACAGCGCGTTCTGCTCAATGTTCCGCAAGCAACCTCCGTGTGTGTGTGTGTGTGTGTGTGTGTGTTGCGAGCTCTGCTCACGCTCACCGGAAAGGCAAAGTCCGCTAAAAAAAACGTGCCGACATGAAATTTCTCTGGACTTGTTTCTTTTTGCAATAGCACTACTGTGCTGTAACATGTGTATAGTCATGGTGTGTATAGCCGTGCTGGGCAACACTGGTAAAATTACTCTCGTTCACTGGTCCTCTCCCTGCTCTGCTCATGGTTTGATTAAAAATAGCTTTGTAGGACTATACTTTATTTTGACAATTGGTCAAAAAATAAATCTGTTAAATCTGATTCTGCTGCATAGAACTGATTGAAGAATAATATATTGATATTTTATATTATTTTAATATATTTTAATATACTGTATACTTAACCTTTGCACCATTTGGATCACTCCGCTTATCTGTGTTTGCGCCACTTGCATCATTAAGCCAGTAGGTGGCGACAAATGACTGTCTTTATGAGTAAACAATTGAACTTAAAACTGATTAGTGCCAAAAACAATGATTAACTCAGGAAAGAAACAAGTTGCTGAAACCAATCTTTAATGCTAATATAAATTGCTCATTTGCCTCTGGACACAAAAAGATTGCACTGGTGTTCGATTGAAATGTAACATCTATGCAAAATAATCCTTGAAAGATTTCTCATTTAAGGCCATTCCTGTTTGGAATATGTGATTGTGTATTGTCAACAATAAGCAGAAACATTCTGCATTTCCATTTTGTAGTGTGGATCATTCATTGCAATATTTATCCTCATTCTCATTTTTAAGAATCTGTTATCTTGACAAATAATTTATGCTACTGCCCACTGACATGCTTTTAAAGCTATTGTTATCAAATTTTTTGGCCTTTAAACACCTTAAAATGCACATATGTAGGTCCGAGAAATCCAAATTTTCTCGGGGGAGCATGTCCCCGAACCCCCCTAACTACCTCACATTTGAATGCGCGTGTCTGTGTGGTAATGTGTGCTGGTGTGGCTACAGTGCCAGGGCTGAATTTTTGAGCCAGTTTACCCTTGCATATATACAATAATACATTATTCTCTGTATCAAATCATTATTACCCAGCCCCTGATGTTTCGGGCTCATCCCCTGATGTTTTTAAAACCTAGAAACACCCCTCCAAATGCATATACAATATTTGTAACTTAAATAAGTAATAATCAAATAAAGAGACACTATATTAACATTTTAAAAGTCTTACAGTTACAACCGGCCCTTTGAGGGCAGCCATAATGCTGAAGTGGCCCTCAGTGAAAATGAGTTTGACACCCCTGCTCTACACTCTTCACTGTAGTTATATGTAGAACTGAAGTGTTCTTGACTCAAGTTTTAAGAACGCCGTATGCTGCATAAATGTCTTATATTGCTGATAAAGTATGTTTACGAGCTGTTTAATACATAAGATTTTGTTTGAAAAGTTTGAAAATGCATTAAAACAAAAATAATTAATTAAAACTAAATAATTAAAACATAAAATAATAGGAACCACTAACAGGTTGTACATATGAAGCGCCTGACGGAACCCTTCTTATTACTCAATACTTAATACAAGTGTGATAATGTGATACTTAATACGAGTGTAATACAAGAGTTTTAACACTTTATTTTACAGTCCTTAATATGTTACATGTATTTACCATAGTAATAACAGTAAATTATGCATAATTACATGCAACTAACCCTCAACCAAACCCTAATCCTACCCTAACCCTATGGTAAGTACATGTAGTTGCTTAATATTACTCAGTACTTAAATATATAATTACACTGTAACAATGATAGCTTAAAATAAAGTGTAACCAAAGCATCTCCTGGATGCATAACATGCATAATTGTTAATATTTTCACTGTAAAGAAGAAATTTTGAGAAATGTCTGTGTTCTTTGTTCTTACACTCTTCGTTTGTGTTCCATGCAGGTTTGGAACGACTGAATTATCTTTTTTAGGTGATTAAAGAATCAGCCATTGAAAAATGAAATATTTGTTGACCTCTGATGTGAACATGTTATGGGTTTTGTGATAGTACTTTGACTTCTTGAAAGTATGAAGCATGAACTTTTTTTAAATGAGATTGAGAAATGATTGTCCAAAACTGTCATGATCCTGGTATTCTCTCTCTTTCTCCCTCTGCTGGTCTCATTCACTTACAGTACACACACACACACTCACTTTGACTCATTACCTGTTGCCATCACACTCATCCATTCCACACCTGTCCCCTCTTTCTCTCTGATTAGCTTCTCTACTTCTAGTTCTCTTCTTTCCTTTGTTCTCTGCCAGATTATTAACATTGAATACGTATGTGTCTGATCTCTCTACCACCAAGTCTTGTCTTGTCCTGTCTGGTCTACACGACCATCTCATCTACCTCCACCGCCTTAAGTGTTTGTGCTAAATCTGTGCTCTGCCCAGCTCACCTGCCGCTGAATGCTGTGATCGGTTCCGTGAGTACACTTGTCTACGGACCTGTTTTACCCTGCCTTGGGTCTATGTCTGCTTTTGTTATTTATCAGAGACTTTCTGTTTGCAAGCCTAAGCGGCCGATTGCCTAATTTCTATTAAAAGACATTATTACCTGCTTTCGCTTTTGGGTCGTCTCTCTCAACTCTCGAGAGGTCAGACACTCCTCATGTTACGGACAAACGGGGATGTTTGGGAAGCTTGCAGCAGAACAGAGATGAGGACGTGAACCATAAAGTGTTCATGTTTATCAATAATAACTCTGCTTTATGCATGTATGATATGTCATAATAGCAACACTATGAATGCAAATTGAATGATTTCACTCAACTAACCTATCGGTTTTAATGAAAGCAAAGAAGTCTGAAATGTACATCTAATTCATGGAAACACTTTTATTAATCTTTTAATGTTGTTTATATGTCTATATGGTGTTTTTAATATGCTTCAAGACAAAGCATGTGTGAATTCATAAGTCGACACCATTGCTGCGTATTTCCTCCTTAAAACTGCAGTGAACCAAAGACAGTCTCAAAAACACGCTTTGAAATCGCTGGTGTTTCTGACGTCACAAACTACCTTGTAACCAATCAGATCAACGTGTGATCGTCAACCAGTGGATCTCTGAGCTGAGTGAGTGAGTGGAGGCGGGGCTCATTTGCATATTCATAGAACCGCGCATACTAAATGAGGTAAGGGTGTCGAGTTACATTCAAGATATTTTAAGGGCTTAAACGGGTGGTAAAATGCTCTTTTCACAAGATGTAAAATAAGTCTCTGATGTCCCCAGAGTGTGTGTGTGAAGTTTTAGCTCAAAATACCCCACAGATATTTTTATATAGCATGTTAAAATTGTCACTTTTTGAGGGTGAGCAAAGACGCAACGTTTTTGTGACTATCCAAAGCAAATGAGCTGCTGCTCCCGGCGCAGGGGGCGGAGCTTCAAGAGCTCGTGCCCTGAAAATTTAAAAAAACTTTTAGCTTCAGACAAAGAAGTGACAACATGTAGAAGCAACAGGACATTTCTGAATGGTTAGTTGATGAATTTATGTTGCTTATGTGGAGTTATCTTCTAGTCATCGATTAGCATATTCTGTCTTGATAATCTATAAATCGTGTTCCGGGGGCGGGGTTTATGTAAATTTTAGGGTTTGTGATGTCACTAACCCGGGAGGAATGTGGTGTAGTCTCTACCAGCCGTTTGTTGTTGTCCTTACAAAGTGATTTCTGTTAAAGCAAATATCTCCCTTTGCTTTGAACTTTGAGCGTTGTAACTTTGCAGATGTTGTTATGCTCAAACAGCAACATTACACACTAACTAAAGTTAGAAAAGTGAAATCATAATCAACTTTAAATATGTCATTTTGGTGATAAAATATGAGTTTTAAGGGATAACATTATTGACTAAAGGGGGACTTTAATAATAACCCCATTAATTACAATATAATAACACTAGTAACAAAATGCCTCCTACATTTTTACAAAGATTATCAAGATTATTAATAAAATGCTTATTACTAAATGCATTTTAAACCATATCAGGGATATTTTTTCCCTGATATAATAACTCGTCTCTCCAGGGCTGAATGGAAGTGCAGACTGACTCAAGATCAGCTAGTCATACATGAATCCTCCACAGGAGGGCAGAAGGAGTCATCAACACGAGTCTCACGAGCTCAACGTCAGATTCACTGCTAATTAAACAGCCTGCAGTTTATTAAAGGCTCTGTGATTAATATTCCCTCTCTTCACCGGGCATAAATGCTGCTTTATTCCCAGGGAATAAGAAAGACGTGGATTTGCTGCAGCATCATATTTCCCTCACTTCCATTCGCGGTCTCCTGAATGTGAAATGAAGTTCATTAATAAGAAATTATGAATTATGAATATCACAGACGCCGCATGAGGTTGATGAAAACGTGCTTTATTTGTTCCATACAGACTGATGATATATATGTGAAAGATGAAAAATTTCAATTACAGGACAAGGCCGTAAAGGGGAAATAAGCTGCTTATGAATTATAGCCAGGGCAATAACAGTCATTATGCAGCATATGAGTTTCTAATGGACTTTCAGAAAATAAACTCTCTTCAAACACACTTTCAGTCTCTTTTACTTCATGTGTCTATACTAATAACATCCAGCAGCAGACAAATATAATCACAGCAGAATTCTGACATTTTCTTTCTTTCTGAAAGTCAAGAAGTCATTTTCACTGTTTCTATCACATTTTAAGATATTAATAACACTCTAGATGAAAATGTATTTTACACAGTTTTGGGAATAGCCTAAAATGATTGACTTTTGTCTTGCTATATGTATCCAAATTAATTAATATTTTCACACTTTTTGCATCATTTGTCAATATAATAGTTTGATTGGAAATGATTCAGTTCAGGATATGTTTACCTCGACTCTGGTCTGTCACTCAAACACGGTTTTGTTATAGTAACCAAACACACTTTTATTAGAGGCAAAGTTATTTATTGTGGTTAAAATGAAACCACAACTGATTTGTGAAGCACTTGTGCAAATCATAAATATTTAAATTTCATTCTTTTGCTTATATAATCAAAGTTTTAAACATGCAATAGTTATTTTTTATGATGGATTTTCACATGTTGAATGTTGTCTGTTTTAATATAATCAGTAGTTACACTTTATTTTGATGGTCCACTTTAGACATTCTCCTTTAACTTTGCAACTCCATGTCAACTAACTCTCATTAGAGTATTAGTAGACTGTCAGGGTTCAGGTTAGTAGAATAAGTTGGCATGTAGTTGTAAAGTTACTTAAAGGGTTAGTTCACCCAAAAATGAAAATTCTGTCAGTAATCACTCGCCCTCATGTTGTTCCAACCCTGTAAGGCTTTCATTCATCTTCAGGACAAAAATTAAGATATTTTTGATTAAATCTGAGAGCTGTCTCACTGGTAATTGACAGGCGATCTGACCAATCATAAACAATCCGCCATTTTGTCCGACACATTAGTCAGGAGAGTTAGTAGATTATCGTTGGAGGATTTGAACTTGAATAACGGTGTGTATTGACGTCTTTCCACGGTTAAAACAACATTCGTTCTGATGTTCATTCATGTTTATTTGATGCTATAAACGAACTAGAAGGAAGAGATGATCGGTTCAACTGATCGATCGGTCACAACACATTAAAGAGCCACAAAACGGTTTAAATTTCTTTATAAAATGACAAAATTTGAAAGTTGGACTTTGTTTCATATCAAATGCTGGTCTGTCCTGTCTGTCTGCGTTGTCAGCGTCATCACATGGTGTGGCGTGAGAGAGGCGTGGCTTGTCGGACATAGCAACAGTAACTAAAGGCCTTTGTGAACGGTCAATTGCAATCTGCTGGCCCAGAAAAGGTTAGTAAAGACATCGTTAAAATAGTCCAAGTGACTACAGTGGCTCAACCTTAAAATTATCAAGCGACGAGAATACTTTTTGTGCGCAAAAAATAACGACTTTCTTCAACTATTCATTTTCTTCGGTGTGGGCCTCTGACGCGAGTTCAGGAGAGCAACGTGACGCATGCGCGAGAACTGAGAAGATGACGCTAGCGATTATTTGATGGGAAAGTGTGAAAGGTAAGGCACTTTTACGTTTTCTCGTTGGTTCCTCGACATCCAGGAAATGCACAGTTTAGAACTATTTTAAACATCGAGACCGATCTGCGTCATCTTCCCAGTTCTTGCGCAAGCGTCGTAGCGCTCGTGAACTCACGTCAAGGCGGAAGAAAATTAATAGTTCAAAATTAAGTTTAAATTAAAAGTCATTTGGGGGGGGGGGGTTGGTTGGCGCAAAAAAGTATTCTATGTAGTATGACTATTTTAAACATTGTCTTTACTAACTTTCTTGGCCGACAAGTTTTGATCCCATAGAAGCCTATGATGGAGTTATTCTATCTATCTATCTATCTATCTATCTATCTATCTATCTATCTATCTATCTATCTATCTATCTATCTAAACTTTAATCACTTTAAACTTCAAACTACTTTAAACTTCAAACTACTTTCAATTTTAAACTACTTTAAACTTCTTAAGTTTAAAGCTCCCAGCTCCCAAGCAACTCCATAGCAACCAAACTTGACTACCCTAGCAACCGTTTTGTAAGACCTATATCTCTGTATCAGAACATCATATAGGGATGAGGTTTGGCTCTTTTGACTCATGCTAGCAAACAGCACTTCCAACATGCTACACATGCTAGCAGTGAATAGCTACATGCTAACAGCGATTAGTTAAGTGCTAAATCATGCAAAGATCATGCTAAGAACTCTATAAAAACTCCATAGTAACCATCTGTGACAACTACCAACCACCTAGTAACACGTTAGCAACCGCCCTGAACAGCCTAGCAACCCCCTATAAATGCCCTAGCAACCACCCAAAATACCCTAGTAACTGCCTAGCAACACAATAGTAACCACTCAGAAAACCCTAGCGACCACCTAGCAACCACCCAGAACACCATTGTAACACCCTAGCAACCACCCAGAACACCCTAGCAACTGCCTAGCAACCACCCAGAACACCCTAGCAACCACCCAAAATACCATAGCAACCACCCAGAACACCATAGCAACCACCTAGCAAACGCCTAGCAACTTTTCTGGGATGGCAGATATCGATTACCTAGCAGGAGTGAGACAGCTCAGATTTCATAAAAAATATCTTAATTTGTGTTCAGAAGATTAACGAAAGTCTTACTGGGTTGGAACAACATGAGGGCGAGTAATTACTGACAGAATTTTCATTTTTGGGTGAACTAACCCTTTAAGGTTAGTAGACTGTCTGTTGAGGAGCATCAGTATAAAGTGTTAGCTAATCAGCCTGTGGGACGCCCGTCAGGAGAAGTCGTGCTGGACGATATCAGAAGAAACGTGTGTGTGATACCGGCTGTCTGTCGTCTTTATCTCTATGAGAAGCTGGATTCGTGTCACTTTCTCGTCTGTTTTAACTTCCCTCTGTCTGTCGCTGCAGAAGGTTTGGATGAATCTCACACTGATAATGACAGCACTTCTGATCTGGTCATTTCCCATCATCCTCTTGATATGGCGTCCAGACTATCATGTGTGATAAAGTGTTCATGTGGGTTATCACTTTGGGGCCAAATCAGGATAAAAGTGACTTACGAGATGTTCTGGGTCCGTGGTCAGCGAATGTGCGGCTCCAGATAAGGGATCTGGGTGTAGTTTTAGACTCATCCTGAACATTTGCTGCTCAGATTAAGTAAAATGAAATATTTTTGTCTGCTTCTGATCTTGAGACAGTGACTCACGCATTTATTTCGTCCCACTTGGATTACTGTCACACAGTTTATTTGGGAGTAAATCAATCTCTTATTTCAAAACTACAATTGGTCCAGAATGCATTTAAAGGGAGCATATTTTACTCAAGTTGTGGTAAAGCTACACTGGGTTGGGTTGTGTGTGTGTGTGTGTGTGTGTGTGTGTGTGTGTGTGTGTGTGTGTGTGTGTGTGTGTGTGTGTGTGTGTGTGTGTGTGTGTGTGTGTGTGTGTGTGTGTGTGTGTGTGTGTTTCCCTACTGTCCACCACATCCACATTGACCCTCAGTAATGTGTGTGTGTGTGTGTGTGTGTGTGTGTGTGTGTGTGTGTGTGTGTGTGTGTGTGTGTGTGTGTGTGTGTGTGTGTGTGTTTGTGTGTGTGTGTGTGTGTGTGTGTGTGTGTGTGTGTGTGTGTGTGTGTGTGTGTGTGTGTGTGTGTGTGTGCGTGTCTGTGTGTGTGTTAAAACACTGTGGTATATGTACACTCATATTTGAATTTGTTACTGATACTCATACTGTTAATTTGTACATTTAAATTTGTTATAATATTTTATTATTTTGATGTCTTTATAATTATTCTAATGTAATATTGGCAATATTGGAGAGAGAGAGAGAGAGAGAGAGAGAGAGAGAGAGAGAGAGAGAGAGAGAGAGAGAGCAAATGAGTGAGTGTTTGTGTGTGAGTGTGTGTGTGTTTGAGTGTGTTTCTCCAAATTCAACTGAAAATGAAACTTTTAATGTCTTCTGCAAAATGAGCCCCTGAAATGAATCCCTCACAATAGCACAAATCTGCAGGACAGGACTGGCGTCGCCTCACTAATCAACGGCTTCATTAGTTGCTTGAGCTAGAACAATTCTTATTGCTCAATCTATTTGCCACACACTGTGTTTTATGGTTTTGATGTTGAATTTTTGCCAATACAGGTTGATTGTAGTAGATTATTATTAAAAAGATCACAAATCAAAAAGATTGTTGACATTCAATTTTAGTAGATTAATTCCCTTTGAAATGTGATTTCCTATCGGGAGCGTGATGTGTGATGTGTGATGATTGGTTGGGTTCATTTGTGTAACACTATGAGTTCAATCAAGACACACTGCATGACTACAAAAAGTCACGTTTAGATTTAAATATTGCATTATTGCCAGGATTAATATATGTTGTTTGTTTGGCAACGGTTATTTTAACCCTAACGTTTCATCTGTTAATCATCCATGTCGGAGGATGTTTCCCATGGCCATATTCCAGGATCACAATGCCAAGATTCTTTGGGCTCAAATTGTGAAAGAGTGTGTCGGGGATCACGAGGAATCAGCTTCACCACTGAGTCCCGACCAGAACTATATGTGGCCCTGGACCACAAAACCAGTCACATGGGTCAATTTATTTGAAACTGAGATTTATACATTATCTGAAAGCTGAATAAATAATCTTTCCATTGATGTATGGTTTGTTAGGATAGGACAATATTTGTCCGAGATACAACTATTGAAAATCTGGAATCTGAGGGAGCAAACAAATCGAAACATTGAGAAAATCTCCTTTAAAGTTGTTCATTTATGTTGGCGATTGTGCTGCATTCACTCACAGAAATAATTTTTTTTTATATATATTTACTGTAGGAAATTTACAAAATATCTTCATGGATCATGATCTTTACTTAATATCCTAATGATTTTTGGCATGAAAGAAAAATCGATAATTTTGACCCATTCAATACCCGTGCGACTCGTGACTGGTGATATGATCCAGGGTCACATATTAAAAGTCTTGGGATGCAACAAGGAAGACTTTACAGAGCGCTTGAACTCTCCCATCGTCAACACAAGATCTGAATGCAACTTGTCAAGTCACCGTTATTTATATAGCAGTGTTTCAAAGCCGCTTTACAGAGATAACAGGAGAATAATGCAACAGAGTTTTTGTCTAGAAGAAAATAGCGTCACAGTCCAGCTTAAGTAAGATCAGTGATGGTTCATATCTGTTGTAAAAAAGTTATAAATTTAGTTCATATATATATATATCGCCGCTCTGGAGAAAACCGTAATGTCATCGTCCAGCTCAGTTCAATTCTCATATAATGGTGTCAATGCAGGAGATCAAAAATATTGTTGAATAATAAATATTAAATGTCCCCAACTAAGCAAGCCGAAAGCTAAAGTTGACATTTATTGATGGAAATAAATGCTGTGATGTTGCATAAGGTTGTCAAAACAATGCCAAGATAAATGCACATAGTAATCAAAGCTAAAGTACAGTAGTAGAAAGTAAGTTTCTTTCTTTCTTTCTAACTAATCTTTCTTTCTTTTTAACCTTTCTTTCTTTCTAACTCATCTTTCTTTCTAATTAATCTTTCTTTCTAACTAATCTTTTTCTTTCTAACTAATCTTTCTTTCTTTTTCCTTTCTTTCTAACTAATCTTTCTTTCTTTTTCCTTTCTTTCTTTCTAACTAATCTTTCTTTTTCCTTTCTTTCGAACTAATCTATCTTTCTTTCTAACTTTTCTTTCTTTCTTTCTAACTAATCTTTCTTTCTAACTTATACTTCTTTCTTTCTTTCTTTCTTTCTTTCTTTCTTTCTTTCTTTCTTTCTTTCTTTCTTTCTTTCTTTCTTTCTTTCTTTCTTTCTTTCTTTCTTTCTTTCTAACTAATCTTCCCTTCTTTCAAACTAATTTCTTTCTTTCTAACTAATCTTTCTTTCTTTTGGTCAGGCAGTGTAATATACTGTATATGTGCAGAACAGAGTGAAGTTGGACAAAACTTCTGCTTTCACTTCTTTTGGCAGTTCTGCAATTCCCAGAACCGGACATTCCCAGAACATCACCAGAGCAGCAATAAATAAACTGTTATGACATTTGGAGGCGTTGTTTTCATGATTTAATTTAAAGTATGTCAAATTGGATTAAAATAATTCTTCAAAATGGGGAAAACTGAACAAATATGACCAGATAATGACCGTTAGGGAAGTGCTTTAAATGGTAACGTTCCAGAGAAAACAGAAACATGCAATACAAATGTTATTTATAAAAGTTGATATAACAATGCAGTATAAAACAGTTTACATACAGACACAAATAATTATATGAACATACAAGAATACCACAGATATTGCACCAAATGCTCAAGTGGCATTTTCCTGCTTTTCACATCCAGCCAATGTTAAAGGATCAGTTCACAGCTGTGCGCTTCATATACACACCACACACACACCACACACTGAAAGTGATTCAAATTTGGCTCTGTTCCTCAATACAAAACGATCAGATGATTTCAGAAGACGTGGGATGTGGTGAATGAATACTTTTATGCTTTTTGACGCTCGACAGCCTCTGTCTGCAAAAGAGCAGCGTGAACATTGTGCTAAACGTCTCCTTTTGTGCTCCACCGATGAAAGAAAGTCGCGCACACACACACACACACACAAATAAAATTAATACAAATATATGAATAAATTCACATGAAATGCATAGTATACAGTATACTGTTGTAATAAGCTACATCACAAGAGTTTTTGGTTTTGTTGGGCTCGTTTTCACTTCTTCAAATATAAAAACTAAAATATGAAAACTTCAGGCCAACTGCTGAAGTTATGAATTTACTATATACTGAATCTACAGCATAATGCATATACTGTACATATAATAGCCACACACACTTTTTTTGAGGTAACGTAGTTACATTGTACTTGCTCATATAAGTATTCCGAATATTAATTAACCATGTACTTACGATAGAGTTACGGTTATGGTTTGGTTTAGGGTGTTACTTGTAATTATGCATAATTTACAGTTATTAAAATAGTAAGTACATGCAGTAATGTGTAACTGCGTCACCTCAAAATAAAGAGTTACAAAAAAAAACTGATCTGAAGTTGCTTAATTACTATTGCTAATAACCACATATTCATGACAAAGTTACAAAATGTAATGAACAAACCATTTGATCTATGATGCGTTTGATTTCAGAGAAAAATAAAAAATAAAAACACCCATATGAATCTCATGAAAACATCTTGGGTCATATTTCACCCCATAATCAAAAGAGAGAGAAAAAAAAAAACATTTTGCATAGAGAAAATATAGGATTATTAATGTATTATTTATTACAGCCATAATATTTATATTGAAATGAACAATTTTCAATTTAGCAATGCAACAAAGACTACTATGATCCAAAAAAACTCTTCAAAATTTCAGTAATAAGAATGAGATTGCAATACAAAAAAAAAGTATTTGTATTGATTTGGGGATTAAATATGTAAATTATTTCATGAGATTCATGCAGCCACTGTTCCTAGTTTTGGTCAAGCAAATATTTAACAAATCTACATCCATAGAGACTCGAGGTAGCCATTTTCCAATCTGTCCCATGCATGTGAGAGTACAGTAAGAACTCTAAAAATAAAAATCCTTCATTTTATTATCGCTGTTTTGATTTGTTTGAATGCTTCATCATATCACATCATGAATGTTATGGGATACGAGGCAATCTGTCTGTCTGACGTTTGTTTGTTCGTCTCTTTGAGCCGCGAACTGATGCGTCATGAGCTGTTTGTCTGTGAAGTCTTCTGTCGCCTCCATCAGAGAGGCTCCGGCACAAGAATGCCACGAATTTCCTGTTAGTTCCTGGGGGTTATGCGTTGTTTTTCCTGTCTCTGGGAGCCGAGCGTTTTCTTTTTTTATTCTTCGTCCCCGCTGACTTCCCGTAGCCGGCGGAGCGAGTAGAGTGTGTGAGGTACAGGGAACGTTTCTCTGGCTTTCTCCCGGCGTGGAGAGAGACGGCTTGGAGAGGGACGTTGTGGTTGTGTTATGACGTTATGCCATGCTGCTGGTGGGTGTGCTCTGGGTGCTGCCGATGCTGGCGTTGGCACTGCTGTCCTCAGACGGAGACGGGTGGGTGGGCACGGGCTGGCGTTTGGTCAAACCACATGGGCATCCGGACAGAGAAAGCACTGGACAAAACACAGGGAATATTCAATTCAGTTCACATGCATGTGTATAGTGCTTTTCACAATACACATCGTTTTAAAGGGGTGATATAATGCCCTTTTCACAAGATGTAAAATAAATCTCTGATGTCCCCAGAGTGTGTAAATTAAGTTTTAGCTCAAAATACCCCACAGATATTTTCATATAGCATGTTAAAATGGTCACTTTTTGAGGGTGAGCAAAAACGCACCGTTTTTGTGTCTGGCCCTTTAAATGCAAATGAGCTGCTGCTCCCGGCAAAGGGGGCGGAGCTTCAAGAGCTCGTGTGTTTTCTGTGTGTGTCTGTGTGAGGTAATCGGAGCTGCTAGCACACAAACACACACGGAAAATTTCAAAAACGTTTAGCCTTTTATGTTCATACCGGATTCAGACAATGATGGAGAGACGTGAAACATGTAAAATGCAACATGACATTTGGTTAGTTGATGAATTTATGTAGCTTATGTGGAGTTATTTTCTAGTTATTGATTAGCATATTCTGTCATGATAATCTATAAATCGCGTTCCCGTGAAAATGCATGAGTCTAGATTACAATTAAGGGCATTTTTGAAACCTGAGAGTCCGAACCAAAGTTCATGTTTTGATACATTTTACATATTCGGTAAGTTTTGGTTTGGTTTCACATTGCAATTATGCGAGCGCACTAAAGAACTGTACATGACACACTTGCGTCCTGTCGTCATCATCTATATGGGCTGCATCTCGACATTGATTGGTTTGTAAACGGACGTGCGTCTGATGTCAGCATGTCAATTCGGTGGGAAACTTTGACAAGAGTGAATGAAGAGATGCATATCGTTGCCACTATACTGTTATTATTATAGCATTACGACCTGCAGCACCAACTATACTCGAGGCTAGTTCAAACTCGCCAAATGAACGTCCTGGTTGTGCGAACATTTTATGGTCGCCGGCAGGAAAGGAGGAGAATACTGCGAGCAATCCTGCGGGAACCACCGGATCTTCCTGTAAATGGTCTGAAAGTCCAAACCAAACAGAAAATACGTTCACACTAGAAACGAACCAAACCTTTGTTCAGTTTAGTCCGGACCGTGGTCCGGGGGAGGGTTCACACCTGTAATTTTGATTCGGATCAAACTGAAAAGTCAGAAAATCCGGATCAAACAAGGTAGGTGTGAAAGGTACAGTCAAACCAAAAACTAAAACTCAGACAACAGATACAATTTTTTGGGCGTTTGGTCAAATCACATGGGCATCATGAGAAAGCACTGGGCAAAACACAGGGAATATTCAATTAGTGCTGGGCGGTATACCAGTCCACAGGGGCACCGCTAGCAGTTTTGGGTCCTATGAAAGAATATGAGGTTGGGCCCCTACCGCACCCATTCTATTAATAAAATCGATCTCTAGGGACCCCAAAAGCCCTTAAATTCATCCTAATGTATTAGTTTAAACAATGTAATAATTTAATGCAGAAACAATGAGCTCATTGAAGTAATGTTTGTTAACAATTGTGACCCTGGATCACAAAACCAGTCATAAGTCGAACGGGTATATTTGTGGCAATAGCCAACAATACATTGAATGGGTCAAAATTATCCATTTTTCTTTTATGCCAAAAATCATTAGGATATTAAGTAAAGATCATGTTCCACAAAGATATTTTGTAAATGTCCAACTGTAAATATATAAAACATTTATTTTTGTGAGTGAATGCAGGACAATCGCCAACATAAATGAACAACTTTAAAGGAGATTTGTCTCAATGTTTCGATTGTTTTGCTCCCTCAGATTCCAGATGTTCAATAGTTGTATCTCGGCCAAATATTGTCCTATCGTAACAAACCATACACCAATGGAAAGCTTATTTATTCAGCTTTCGGGTGATGCATACATCTTAATTAAAAAAAAATTTACCCATGTGACTGGTTTTGTGGTCCAGGGTTACAAATTATTATGCCATTTAGAAAAATGCAGCATTGGTGCATGTTGATTCAGAGTTTGCGTCATCTGAAGTCTTCGCAGGAGTTGGCGCCGTCTCTCATATATTGAGCGCAATCCACGAAAACAAATAAGGACAGATTTCCACAGCGACTATCGTGCGAAGCGATCGCACCTCAAGGAAATGCGACAGGAAAAGAGCAGAGGAAGTGTGCAGAAGAAAAGATTGAGGTTTACCTGAGAGTTCGGCCGCTGTTGATCTCATTCCCAGAGCCACAGGATGCCCTGAAACACATGCACACATTAGACCACGAGTCTAGAAGCTCATGAAGGGATCGCTTATATTCAGGACTTTTCCAAAAGTCCAGGGGTCTCATTTATAAACGTGGCGTACGCATGTTTCCAACCCTACTTCCCAAGTAAAGGTCGTGATCTATTAAAAACAAACTTGTCGGAGAATGCGCATCTGTAAGTAAACTCTGAGCCATGCGTACGAACGTTTTGGAGACGGAGTTTGGCGACACCGATGGTGAACTGAGGAACTGACGGCAGATGCTTTACATCCTCATTATGATTCCTAATCATTAATTCAGTGCATGTTCGCAATAACAGTTTAAATAAATAAAAGAATGATTTCAACTATGTTTTACATCTGATACACATTTAGATTAAATATGCCACTCTTATTAATGGAGTTAAGCTCTTAAATGACATGAAATCATTACCGAGAAGTTACAAGATTTTTTATATTCTAATAAATAGAGATATTTGTAGTGTATGCGCTGCTTTTAACACTTTTCCTGAGGCATGCTGTGTTTTAAAGTTTGCTTAGCGCATGATAATAGCAGAACTCATGGTCTGAGAAAATATTTTTGCGCATATAATGATCAATAATGCACAATAAGACCAATCTGTTTCCATTAAAAATATAAAGCAATTAAAAATACTATTTGGCCAGTGGAAAAGATTGAGAATAACTTTCACTGAAATGTATTTTATACTATTTTTTTTTTTTATTCAAAAACAAGACAAGGATCGGCTACTAAATAATTTTTAGCAATGTAATGTGACGCACATCCGTATCTCATATTTTCTCGTACTGTTAAACATGGTCTCACGTGGATGAATAATCATATGCAAATGATATGCAGATGAAAATATGCATAGTAAAACGAGGCGTTGTAAGCTCATATATGGCTATTTCGGGTTGGAAACGCATGTGCACACAATCTTCCGCTGACTGGAATTTATAAAGGGAAATTTGTGCAGATTCTTGGCGTATGAACAGTTTTATAAGTCTTAATGCTTAATGTAGCTACACTTTCAATAAGGATCCTACGCACAGTTTTATAAATGAGACCCCAGATCATCAGTCTGGAGATACTGCGGCCTTACTTAACTGCTTCATCTTATTTCTAGTGGCAAATCATCGCGAGGCTTGTTAGAGCTGCTCTCTCCACCTCTCCCCTCATAAGCTAAAGGAGCAGAGAAAACTCTACCAAATACATCTTCTCACGCTTGAGTATTCATGTAAGTCACACATAACTCATTCCCCACGAGTGTTACTCACCTGTGCGAATCTTGATGAACCATAAAGCTCCGGTGAGGAGAACCCCGATCAGGAATCCTCCGAACGCGATTCCCAGAACAGCCGAGAGTCCGAACTCAAAACACGGATCTGAAACAAAGCAAGCGAGCATTCAGTTTTCCTCATTCAGTGGAAGACAATTGCATTGTTTATGTCTGTGTAAACCCATTAACTTCCCCATGGATTAGCAACATGAAAATGAAAATAATCGTCCGGGATTTGAAGACAAGAATCAAAGTTACAAGAGTCAGGAAAGTTACTTGGAAACTCTAGTTTGCTAAGCTACATGCTACACATAATGCAGGGTACTTAAACTACAGTGAAAATACTCTGAAAAATACACTAAACGCTAAACTAACGTTATTGGAAAGTGTCAAGATTAGTCATTTCATTGATATAGTGCTTATAGAGTTAAAGAGACTTGGTATACAGTATATTTCAGGGTTGAGATTACACATGCGATTATATTAATACGTTCATCATCATTCAATTTATGATCGTTTTAATAAATGACATTATTTTCAAACCTGATCAGAACATTTGGAGTGGATCAGACCTGCAGGAACTCTCGTTACTGATCATTTATTTATAAATCAAACCCAGACTTGACTAAATTAAAGCTTTCTTATTATAGTGAAATTTTAAATCTAAGCTCAACAAGTGAAATATCCCTTATCATAAAACATAAAACCTAATGATCATTCAATCGTTCATGTCTCGGACGTCTGAAGAAACCGTTTCCTTCACGTCATGAGGATTATTGCCTTGTTTGTTCAGCTGTGAAGTGTTTCGTCACTACTCGTAGGAAAACACAGCTTCACTGTCAGAAAAACATGCAATAAACTTTTAGGGTTTGAATATCACGCACTGGGGAACAGTAGCATTGTTAGCCAACACACTAACCCTGTTTGAGGACCCCTGTTGACCAAGCTATTAAACCAGTCGATGACCACAGCGCTGTTGACCTCATTTATTACTACATATAAAAACTGCTTCTGAAACCAAATTTAGAATCAGGCAAACATTGTTCGCTGATCAGTGTTTCTATGTGAATAAGCCTAAACTAAATCTGCTCATCATTTAAAGCAACCGTGTCTCTTCTTGGATTAAACTGCTTGATTCATGACTCTTGAAGGGTTAGTTCACCCAAAAACTGTCAGTAATCACTCACCCTCATGTTGTTCCAACCCCGTAAGACTTTCGTTCATGATGAAATCTGAGAGCTGTCTCACTCCTCCATAGGCTTCTAGGTAATTGCATTTGTTTATCAACCGTAACCTTAAGTTTATCAAGCGACGAGAACACTTTTTCATGATTCAGAAATCTCTCAGATTTCATTAAAATAAGCTATCTTCAAATATGGGTTCTGAAGATGCATGAAAGTCAAATGGGTTTGGAACGAGGTTGAGTAAATGATGACATTTTCATCTTTGGGTGAACTAACACTAACCAAATCGGCGTGCATGCTTTGGCTCAGTGCTTGTCATATATCACAACTGTGCAGTTTTGAAAAAAAAAAATCATATTTGTGACGCTGGACCACAAAACCAGTCACATGGGTCAATTTTTGGAATTTGAGATTATTCATACATCATCTGAAAGCTGAATAAATAAGCTTTCCATTGATGTATGGTTTGTTAGGATAGGACAATATTTGGCCGAGATACAACTATTGACCATCTGGAATCTGAGGGAGCAAACAATCGAAACATTGAGAAAATCTCCTTTAAAGTTGTTCATTTATGTTGGTGATTGTGCTGCATTCACTCACAAAAATACATGTTTTATATATTTACGGTAGGAGATTTACAACATATCTTCATGGAACATAATATCCTAATGATTTTTGAAATAAAAGAAAAATGGATAATTTTGACCCATACAGTGTATTGTTGGCTATTGCCACATATATACCCGTGCGACTCGTGATCCAGGGTCACATTTAGTTTGTAAAATGCACGCTGATGTCTATGTAAGCGGCAATTAAAACCGATTTAAATCGAACCAACTCTGTAAACATTGAGATTGGTGCAGTTTAATAGAATTTTTTTTTTTTGTGGCCCTTAATGTGTATGTATGTTTTTATTGAAAATTAGCCTTTGGCTAAATCCGGTACAATGCATGAAATGGAAACATTTATGTTAAAAAATTGTACATGGTCCCTTTATAATAAAAAATAAAAAAACTATAAAAAAAACAAAGTTGCATGTTAGTACCGTACCCTTAAGGTATGAACCATTTAGGGGGAAATAAAGTACAAAGTTGCCCCAGTTATACCATTAAAGTGTTGTTGCTGGAAAACTACTCATATGAAAACAGCAGAACTACCGTCACGCTACCGGCAAATGTAGTTTAGCCAGTCAAGTCAAGTCTCCTGCATTTATACAGCGCTTTAACAATATAGACTGTTTCAGAGCAGCTTTACAGAGATAACAGGAGATTACAGTAACAGAGATTGTTTAGGCTTTACAGCAGATCTAGAGTAAAGTTATTGTCCAGATAAAGTTAGTTTTGATTGATTCACTTCCGTCACAACGATCATTAGGGGCCACTAAGACGACACTGTTCTAACAGTTCAGTTGCTAGTGGCATGATACTTTTAGCTAGTTACTCGCCAGCACTGACAGCACTTCAATGGTCCAGGCCAGGCATGATGATGCATGTGCGTTAAAGGCTGATCTTCTGTCTCCTGGGTGGATTGACTCCTGTGGTTTCCACTCTTGAATCCTCTCTAGTTACACATCCAGCGTATGACCTCCACGTCCCAGTGTTCAGTGTGCCGCTCCACACACGCGCTCATCTTCCCCTCCGTGACAATGATGGGAAGCAGGAGGGTCAGCGGCAGCGGCTTGTTTTCGCTCGAGTCGTCCGTCTCTCTGTAATCGTGCACTTTGATGGCGAGGTGTTAGCTGAAGGCCAAGAGACGGCGAGAGTGTTTATCAAAAACACCTCGGCTGCTCAAATGATGCTTCCCGAGGGCCTTGAAGAACTCTTGGTTTGATGCCACAGGAAGGGTCTGTTTTATGTCCCTTTTTATTTGTTTTCTTCCCCAAGTCTGCAGCAGAGCTTCCACCAAACATCAGCTGCATTTGTGTGTTTGGTCAGAGAGTCTGAGCTGAGCAAACAGAGGCCGGAAACTGCGGAGCAGGGGGTCAGGAGGGGATGACCTTCGACCCCTCAAACAGGAAGGACTGGCATCCTCCAGAACACAGCGACTCCTGACAAATCACACGCAGTGCCGATCCTAGACTTCTGTCAGTGCGTTCATAAAAACCCCAAAATGACCCTCAAACCATTAATCTGTGTTTTCAGGGCAGTTACACAGTCAACAAACAACAGTGAGATGACACAGTCAGGCATAACATGAACAATAGGACACATACAAGATAAAAACATACAAATTAAATAAACAATTTAGCTTATAATAATAGCCAACTATACAGAAATTGAATAAAGTAATCAAATGTAAAAATAATACTCTGTATAGACTTCACCTTATGAATTAAATATACACTGATTCTTATTAAAGTTACCAAAGTTCTTCAGTGACGAGCAGTGAGAGATTCTCTCGTTTTCTTTTGTTGTTTGATTAATGACTGGGACAGTAGGTTTATTAGGCTGCTGTCACTTTAAGACGAAACGCACAGGTCTAGTATACTGACAAGGCTAATTTGCATATTCATAGAACTGCATATACCAAATGAGGCACGTGTGTCGAGTTACATTCAAGCTATTTTAAAGCATGTAGAAATTTAAATGTGTAATTTTGGTGATCAAAGATGAGTTTTAAGAGATAAAATTATTGAATACAGGGGGACTTTAATATTGTGTTATTTTAGACACAAAAAAATAACACAATATTAGACACAATATTGTCTATTTTGCCAATGAAAAAAATGACCTATAAAGCCGGAGCAGAACTGTCGTGCATCTCCGAGCAACACACAGCGGTGATTCGTTTCTGAATGAATCTGCAGTTTGAGCGAATCAATCGGGTGAACCAATGATTCAATGATTCATTTATAAAGAGAGCCATTTACTTCTGAATGAATCTGCAGTTTGAGCAAGATTCAATGACTCATTCATAAAGAGAGCCATTTACTTCTGAATGAATCTGCAGTTTGAGCGAATCAATCGTGTGAACCAATGATTCAATGACTCATTAATAGAGAGAGCCATTTACTTCTGAATGAATCTGCAGTTTGAGCGAGATTCAATGACTCATTCATAAAGAGAGCCATTTACTTCTGACTGAATCTACAGTTTGAGAGAATCAACCGGGTGAACCAATTATTCAATGACTCATTCATAAAGAGAGCCATTTACTTCTGAATGAATCTGCAGTTTGAGCGAATCAGTCGGGTGAACCAATGATTCAATGACTCATTAATAAAGAGAGCCATTTACTCCTGAATGAATCTGCAGTTTGAGCGAATCAATCGGGTGAACCAATGATTCAATGACTCATTCATAAAGAGAGCCATTTACTTCTGAATGAATCTGCAGTTTGAGCGAATCAATCGGGTGAACCAATGATTCAATGACTCATTCATAAAGAGAGCCATTTACTTCTGAATGAATCTGCAGTTTGAGCGAATCAATCGGGTGAACCAATGATTCAATGGTCCATTCATAAAAAGAACCATTTATTTCTGTTTATAGCTGTTAGAACAAATCGAATGAATGAATGATTCAATGACTCACTCATTTAGACATTTTCCGCCACCTACTGTCAGTTTTAGTTTCATATTTAGAGTACCATTTCATGTAGAAAATGTATTCATATTTTGCAGATAGTTTGCCCAAAAATGAAAATTCAGTTTATTTACTGTACATTTACTCATGTTGTTTCAAACCTGAATGACTTTATTTCTTTTGCGCAACATAAAATAAGATATTTTAAAGAATGTTAGTAAGCAATTCAGATGCAGCTTCTGATAAATAAAATAAAAAAGACCATTGTAGCCTAAAATTCTAATTCTATGTTGATTCAAATATTTCTTTCTATAAAATGATTGACTACAGGGGGACTTTAACCATATTTAAGCAGCAATGGAACGCAAAAACAAAACACAAACACATGATATACCCTACTGTTGACCACGACCTGTTCCGGATGAGCATCAATGCACTGGACAAACAAAAAGAAGAATAAACAAGAACTTCAGACGACCCGTCCATTGTCTCAGATGGAGGAAAAAACAACGAGTGCGTGAAGACGGGTCCGGCACGTACAGCCCTGCAGAAACACGACCCCGGCCGCCGGCGAGGAATGCAAGGGTTTGTTCTCGACTCATCTTCCCGGGAACTGTCTTCCCTCTTGAAGATCAACACCTTCCCTTCTTTGTGCGATGCTGACAATAGAGACCCGGGCCCGTGTTTCGGAAAGGCCATGCATACCAGACCTCGGACACAATAAATCCCCCACTGGCTCATTATTTCTGATTGCGGCCACAAGGTCATCGAGCAGGCCTTCCTATAAACACCCCCTTCCCGTTCTCCTGTCCTCGCATCCCGACCTCGTCACATGACGACTGATGACGTCACCACTCCAGAATAAACCCGCTTTGCTGAGGCGAGATGGGAGTTGTTGGGATCGGGGACAATGGCGTGTCGTCCAGTTGTTGGGCGCTCAGATCAATGCTGTGCAACCAATGGGAGGATTTATTTCCGGTATGTTTCCAAATCAGGACTCAAGGTTATCCAGCATGACGGGGTTCAAGGTTACAGGGCATCATACGTTTCCTGAATATCGTGTGACGCACACAGATGACCCAACAAACCTGTGTTTATAAAATTGATGTCTCTGCAGATTTCAGCTGCGATTGTGTGTTTATTTTTGGGAGAAACTATACTTGGAAAGACTTAAACTTGGGACGGTGTTATTAATTATTGTAACTATTAATTAAACATTAGTGTGCATCATACTGCCATTTAATAAAAGCAATTTAAAGTTTGTTAAGGACGTTAAATGTTGTGAGTGGCTAATTTCCGTAATTAACAGGATAAACAATAGTATTTGAGCACAAATTTTAAAAAAATTAATACATTTCAGAAATGTTTGTGGACATCTCATTTGCTACTATTGTATTATACAGAAGTCGATCAATATGAATTTTTCTTAATTACCAATGCCGATATACATATCACAATATTTAATTTAAAGATAGCAAATAATAGTTGCAGTGAAACTAATACTGTACTTAACATAATATTTACTAAATTAGAAATAAATAATTAGAAAATGAATCAATATGAAAACAATTAATTTGATCTTGATGGAAAAAAAAAACAGATTTGCAACTTCTTGATTCTGTAATCTTATTGTAATATTTTTTTTATGAATGAAGAAGTTGTAAAAATCTTGACTAGAAAGGATCATGTCAAAATAAAAGTCCCGTTTCCAACACTTATAAGCAAACAGAAAAACGGATATGCTGATGCTGATAATTAAAAAATCAGCTGATCACTAGTATTAGTACTATACCAAACCAGTAGTTATTGACATAAGCCACCCCGTGTCATTTGAACACTGAGCATTGCGCTTTAAATGGACTTTTAACTTTTTTTCTTGGTGCACTTCCAAAATATTTGAGATGAAATGAGATGTTTTGTAAGTCGTACTCACTTGGGTTTGGTATATATGGCTTGACCTGCAAGTTCCTCTTGACTTGTTTTTCTACGTCACAATGCTAAAATCACAAAAGAAAACAAGAAGAGATGATTGTATAATATGGGCTTTGGAAAAAGTCATGTTTGCACAACAGATCTCCACAAACCTGAAACTCGGGAAAACAAAGTCTAACTGCACATTCTAGGTCCCACGAGCGGGACAGCAGGTCCGGAAGCATCTCGAAGGAGAACCTGAGTTTATTGGGACAGTCATTCGAACACGACTCCTCTTTGAGCAATATGTTCCTCACCACTGGCACGGATCGAACCCAACACCTGCTGACCTTGATGCGGAACAGGATCCCTTCAATGGGAGCATGGGAGATCTGGTGAAGAGAAAGACATGCATGTTTAAACAAACTCAGAATGTGGTATACATGCATACACAACCTCAATTTGATAAACTCCACTTAATAAAGGTTTACAGGAATTAGGAATTAGCGCTTTGTAAATGAATGGGGAGACGAATTTTCTCTAGTGGAAGCGTTTGGTACTGCAGCCAAACAAAATCTTATTGAAAGCTCATTTTTTGAGATATCAGGCTCAAATTTTGAACATTTTTACTTTTTTTAAGTGCAGTTTAAAAAAAAAAATTCACTCCAGCAATAATCTGTCATGTGTCGATCAAACTTCAGTCTGTTTGCTCTAAAGCATTCAAGATTTGCCACAGTTTAAGTTGGAAATGTAATTTTCAGGTCTATGCTCAATCATTAAACCAGATTTTTGCATTTTTGAATTGCATAAATCCAAGGAAAATAATAGCCGTCAATAATTATTATTATTGAATATTTGTTTTTTATTTGACAGTACAATTGTATTATTGCAACAGTAGTATATATATTTATTTATTTCTTTAATAAATAATAATTTAAATAAAATGTAAATAAAATATTTTTTGAATAATACAAATAATAACAATACGCAAAGTAATTGAAGGCAAAGAAATTAAGACAATCATAAATATTATTATTTTATTTGTAATGTTATGTAAAATATTATTATTATTATTATTATTAAATAATAGTTTTGTATTTGAAAGTGCAATCATATTATTTCAACAGCAATATATTTATTTAATTAAAATGTATTATTTAAATACTAATAAAATAATACTAAATACTAATAAGATAAAATATTATTTTGAAAATAAAATAAAAATAATAATAACAATAACCAAAGAAATTAAAGGAACACGCTGACTTTTTGGGACTTTAGCTTATTCACCGTATCCCCCAGAGTTAGAAAAGTCCATATGTACTTTTTTCATCTCCGTGCGTGCCGTAACTCTGTCTGACGCACCCACCGCTAGCCTAGCTTAGCACAAAGACTGGAGGTAAACGACTCCAGCTAGCATACTGCCTAGAGCCCTGCACGGGGCAAAACATCCAGCCCTAACCGAGACCTGGCCCGTGGTGTTCAAGCCCTAATCCGGCCCCAGCCCGAAAACGTCTGCAATTTTTCAGCCCGAATCAAATTAATTTTTATAATTAAAAAAAAAATATATATATATATATATATATATATATAATTGGTATAATAATAATTATTGTATTATTATTAACAACAACATCAATAATAATGGGAATGCTTGTCACTGAACGCTGCAGCGATGGGTCATGCATCTCAATGCAAGTATAATAAATGTAGAATATGAGCCTGTGAACACACGAGAATGACCTACCTCCGCATAGATCCTCTTGTCACTCTGAACTCTGCTGCAGGAATCCAGAGGTGACCTGAAGTCTGGAGACGTGAACAGCAGCATCTCGAAAGGAGCCGCTGGAGAAGAAGTGGGTGCCGGAGTGGTGCGCTCCACTTCTGCTGGTCCTGCAGGCACAGAAACAGAGACCACACAGTGAGATTTAATAAAGCTTTGCAGGAACACTTGAGCGGCACACGTGTGTGTGTGTGTGTGTGTGCTGGGGCTGAACGACGACAGCAGCAAATCAACATGCATGTTTTCATGCATGTTAATACGCATTCAACAGGTTGACCTTTTTTTCATCAGAATCGTACGAAACTTGGTAAAGGTTTTGGCACTTGCCATGTGAACATGGCCATGATTCAAACAGGTTAAATGGCTCTCTTTATGAATGAGTCATTAAATCATTGGTTCACTCGATTGATTGACTTATAGGTAATATTTTCATTAGCAAAATTGATATTAAAGTCGCCCTGTAGTCAATAATTTTATCCCTTAAAACTCATCTTTGATCACCAAAATGACATATTTAAGCGTTTTTTCCTTTTAAAAAAAAATTCCTCATGCCTTAAAATATCTTGAATGTAACTCGACACCCTTGCATCATTTATTATGCGCTGTTCTATGAATATGCAAATTAGCCCCACCTCCACTCACTCACTCAGCTCAGAGATCCACTGGTTGACGATCACACGTTGATCTGATTGGTTACAAGGTAGTTTGTGACGTCAGAAACACCAGCGATTTTTAAAGCGTGTTTTTGAGACTGTCTTTGGTTCACTGCAGTTTTAAGGAGGAAATACTCAGCAATGCCGTCGACTTATGAACTTACACATGGTTTGACTTAAAGCATATTTAAAACACCACATAAACATATAAACAACATTAAAAGCTGGATTTACACCACAGGGGGACTTTAAAGGTGCTGTAAGCGATTTCTGAAAACCGCTGTTGATATTTAAAAATCACCAAAACACGCCAATCTTTACAGCCCCGCCCCCAAATTCACAAACATGCTATGCAACATAGGCACCTCCCCCTAATGAGTGGACACGCCCCTGGCTTGAAGTGTGCTAGAATCCGCTTTCTCAGCAAATCGCTTACTTCTTGTTTATTGAACTGTTCTATACAATCAATATCACATTTGGACATGCTATTCGGGACAAAAACAGCACTCGTGTGATATTGCTTAACCATATCATATAATATGAGACACAAATCAGACAGAGGCATTTTTGCCCTAATATCTTGAATCGGTTACATAGAGCACTCAAATATGGTAAACAGAAGCTAAAACGTACTTGATTTATGGGCGAGGACCAATGAGGTTTGTTCTCACATGTCAAGCAAGCAAGTAATCGTCCGTTCACCATATTTGAGGGAGATGGTAAATCCACATCGCATTACCTGAGGAGTTGGTGGTGATCCACAGCTCGATGTGTGGCGCGTTCAGACGGATCTCAGAGTAGCTGCTGATGGACGTGCTGTTGAAGTATGACAGAACCTTCTGTCTGATGTCTCCAGCGTCATCTGTCACCTTTCCACTCGGGGGTGATCTCAAGTTATTCAAGATTATTGGATTGTTGGACTGTAGGAAGGAAAGATGCATCAGAAGCTGATTTACAGGATGCCTGTCACCTTTTTACCATAAAAACAGTACTTATTTTGTAGTTCATTTTTGATGATCATTCTCACCCAAAATTGGAAGATGTGACTCGGGTGGATTTCCCACTCAGTGTTTGGTGGACCTCTGATGAACAGTTTAGTCTCGGATGACAAATGCACAATCACACGGCTGAAAGGAAATGACACATTTGTAATGTTTTTGAGAGATGTCCTTATGTTCAAGGCTGCATTTATAGTGCCCCTATTATGCGCTTTCAGATATGACGTTTCATGTAGTGAGTATTAAAGATGTTTGTGAATGTAAACGTTCAGAAAATTTTCAAAGATTAAAGTGCAGATAAATGGAGTTTTTGTCTCCTAAAAGAAAGAACCGATCCTGAACTGAAACGAGTCGTCAGTAATTCCAGTCTCACTTCATGTTACATACCTACGCAACAATGTAACAAATTTGCAGTCTGTGGTCTTGATTGGCTGAACAGTGTCTCTTAGCCCCGCCCTCAAACACTGTAGTTTATCTGAGACTGGAAGAGTTTGGTTCGTGTTGTTCATGTCGAGAAGACGCTGTTTTCTGCTGCCAAAGCAAATCCACTTTGATGAGATTGATACAGTAAAACCCACGCTATCGTTAATGTTCGTATCACTGTGTATCAAGAGCTGAGATTCAGATATGATAATGAGTGTTTGCTGTCTGACCAATCAGAGCAGAGCAGCTCTCAGAGAGGCGGGGCTTAGAGAGACTGAATCCTTGATCGAAGCGTTTCAGACACTGATAGGAAAGAGTTGATGCTGCAGTGGAGATTACGAGAAATTTAAAGTGTTTTTTGACCTTAGATGCATTTAAACATTTTGTAGGAGATCTTTAACACAACATGAGGGATCTCTAAGATAGCATAATAGGGGCACTTTAATTATTTAAAACTTTTGACTGGTAGTGTAGACCGCGAGATTCATTGAAAGATGTGATAGGAGGTCAGATGGAACTAAAAGGTACAGTGCTGGTAAACATTTTGGACCAATGGAAGGTCATACAGGAATAAAGGATGCTTATTTTGGCATGGCATTTTTAGAAACCTCCATGGTGAAGTTTACAAGATGACACTGACCTTATTTTGACGTCGTCAGGAATATTAATCACGTGCAGCTGTTCTCCAGGATGCTTCATGTAACAGGATCGCAGCTCATTGGATGTCTCGAACAGGTCCAGCTTGATGAAGTGTTTCTCTGCTGGTGTTTCCGGCTGCAGGTCACATGTGGAGGGTCGCCGGAAGAGCTTGCCTGGAAGAGGCAGCGTTTCACAAAAGATTGGATCACTGATAACACACACGACGTCAGAGCCAATGAAGCAGCAGAGAGTCTGATCTTACCCGTCATCCCAGTGAAAGTGATGCTACGGGGATGTTGTGCCGTGGTGAAGGATGTGACTCCACCATACTTGTCTGTGGCCCATTTCAGAAGTTCAGAATCTCCGTCTGCCGACGGGACAACTTCTGGGATCTGAGATCCTCTTCCCAAAAACTGTATTGAAGTCTCATTCGTCACCTGTGAAATAGATGGGAGTTTCCTTTTAGGATAAGACACAATATAAATCTGCTTCAGTCTCCGCATGCAGGCCAGTCTGGTTCTGTGGTGCAGAGGCTCAAAACACTAAACGCAAATAATAAAACAATTACTTGATATAAACTTTTTCATAACACTACCTGTACTACTGTTTAAAGCCTGAAAATTACAGTCAGGCACTTTCTCCTAGATGTCCGTGTCTGTCTGCTTCGTCTAACCAGAAGAACATTTGAAAAGGAATGTCTATTAAGTTCCCTTTCGAAAGATTCGGGTCCCGTTCACGCTGAGGTAGAGCGGAGACTCAGACCGTGGAGATCCATGAGGAGTGCTCTGCTGGAGTAGGAGATGGCTGATGAGGGTGAAGAGGATTTACCACCTGAACCCTCACAGCCCTTCAACTGCAGTGGGAGCGTGTGAGGGAATGGACCACTCGTGGCAGGCTTGACGAACGGTTCCTTTCCGACCATAATTCCCCAGCTCCCGTGAGCCTTCCATTCCTGCCCGATCTACCCACTGAGATCAATAAGGCCTGGAAGAATTCATATTCAGCACGCATCTATCGCCATCAGCGAGCAAACTATGCTGATGTTGAGGGGATGCGTGAACATGGGTGTGTGTCGATGCCCCCAATCGACATGACGTTCACGAACTATCCTGCCGCTGGAGAGGCATCGACGCTGAAAGCTCCCACCCTGCCTTCCAAGCCACTTAAGATGACATCTTGCTTGAATGGCAGGGCATAGGTGATGGCGGGTCAGGCTGGGGCTGCTTTACACACAATGGGCCCTATCTTGCACCCAGCGCAATTGACTTTGTACACCGACGCATGTATCATTCCTATTTTGCATCCGCGCTCCCGGGGGCGGTTCAGCGAAAAGAGGAGGCGTGTTCCGGCGCAAACGTTCCCTGGTGCTATTTTGCAGTTTCAGAAAACAATTCCGCCACAGACCAGGAGAAACCTCGTCTAAAGTCAGTGGCGAATGATATTCAGATGCTATTTTAAGGGCGCATGCTTGGCCACACACACTTTGCTTATCTCATCTACACACAGACGTAGCAGTTCTCATTTTTAGAAAATCATACATTATTACAAGGAAAAATATTCCACACGAGGGAAATCATTGTGGTGTCCATGAAGATGTGAAAAAATAGGCATAAATCTAGCTTACACATTTACCCAAATTTTTATACGCCTGTTTAACGAAGCTAATTTGAGTGGGTTTCTCCATCCCCAATGCCACTTGTGCCCATCCCCTCCTAGGAGCAGTTCGCAGAGAAGGCGCGGTTCTATGAAGAAGGATTTGAGGGAGGTGATCCAGTACAGACGTTCTCAGCGTCAGTGAAGGATCCCCTTCCTCTGAGGGTAAAAAACAGCCACCCACTCCTCTCTTCTTCCCTCTCCCCCACTTCTTTTACCCCAGGCGCTTCTTACATCAGGCCTGAGGCTGGACCTATGATGAGTTATTCCTTCAATATGGAACCCTTCTGAAGGTCTGGCGTCGGGCTTGGTAGTGCAACCCTTTCAAACTCTAAAGCCCCTTTCACGCAGAGATTCCGGAAAATACACGGATAAAGTGACCCGGGATTTGACCCGGGTTCGTTTGATTTTGGTTCATTCACACTGCCAGTGATTTTCCGGAATCAGAGAGTGCGTTCACACACAACCCGTAAAAATCCCGTGAAGACACGTGACATCGAAGTGACTTCTTAGCAATGTCTTAAGTTTGCTTATGAGCTGCGATTTCTCTCTCGAGAAACCACGCTTGTGCATTTTTTTTCTCTGATTCGATCATAAACTTGCGCATTACGTAGCGTTTCACAGCTGGCGAACGATCCCGGCTTCAGCGTCATCACTACGACACGGCATTATTACGGCTTTTTATTCACACAGTGCGCATTCCAGGACTGAACACGGCAATGTTACTAGGTCCCCAACCCGGCATCGATGCCGGCATCAATCCCGGTCGTGTTTGCGTTCACACAGAAGGCGCTCTGGCAATTTGCCAGGATCATCACGCTGTGTGAAAGAGGCTTAAGGGTGGTAGGCTTTCATTCAGAGAATAGTGTTTTGGCCACCGCTCTACAAGCAGCAGGATGAGCTTGTAGGTCACCTCCCTTTACGAGAGTTAGTAAGGTAAACAGTAAACCTCGGTTCCCTGTTTAGAAAGTATTAAGGGGTGTGTTGGTTAGGGTTTCTTATAGGAGTATTTGTGACCAATCTGTGGTCACCCAGTAGTGAACAGGTTGGCTTCATCTCATGGAGAATTCTCTAGTGAGGCCACCTTTCATCCAAGCATCAAAAAGATAAACTCTGTGTGGCGTGAGATGGCTTCCTCCCAATCTAGAGTTATCCTACTGAGGCCACCGCTCTGTACAAGATCCAGATAGACTACAACACCAAGGCCACCTTGACAGCCAGATTGTAATAAAATAGCTGGTCCCTTCTCACTTTAGAGAGTCGTTTTGAGATTATAGCTCTGAACTTCAGATATATATAATTTTTGTGTGTCTGCCCTCATTGGGCCGCCTCGAAATCTGGCTTAGGCTTTATCTTAGGCTTTAGTACTAGGAATTGGGTGGCGGTCTGCAAAGCATTCTCGCCTCGAGCCTCTCAGTATCTGAGTGTAGGTTCCTTAGAGCTGGAGCCCATCAGGAGATTTTATTTCTGTACAATCTAGTTTTTCCTAGTACTGGCCTCCTCTTACTACAAGAGTCGTCTACCCAAGACCTACCTTCTGCATTAGGTGTAAACATGCTAGTGGTGTTACAGGGTAGATAGCAGCATAGGTAGCAGGCTATCTTCAAAAAGCCTCCCAAGCCGATATCTCATGGGCGTTGTCAGGCCCTTCTCTCGAGAAGCAGTTTGCGCAGGCGTCCACCCTTTAGAGCTAAGTATAGTAGCTAGTCTATCCAGCTAGGCCTTAAGTTGAAAAATAGTCATGCACTCAGTTAAATTCACGCATGCGCAACAGAACGCTACTGTATCCATAACTGCTGCAGTCCGTAACTTTTTGTGTTCAAAATGAACAAAATTTATATAATGAATGAGTACATCATCAGTCCATTTTCCAAACCGTGTTCTTGTCTTGACCGGGGTCGGCTCGGCTTTGCTGCTCCCAGTACCTGCGTGACTCGTCATAGACATTAACAGATAGAAGTAGCTACAATGTTCTTCCGCAAGACACATGCAGTTCTGTTTATTAACCGCTAGAGAGCATACGTACACGCGCATTGCACACTGATGATGAAACGCACCAATGGACTATATGCACAGAGCGTTCTTTAAAACTTCCATATAAGCCAGCTGGAAAACCTCCAGTGAAATGTCACTTGCTGGTGTGTTGGTATCTTCAATGTCCTGAGGTAGCTTTAACAGCATAAATATTGTAATACTTAGTTTATAATCAGAATATGGTCACTTAAATAGACAGACCTAGCATTAATTTCGTTATTCAAATGTAAGACGACATAAAAAAAGACGTGTTCCTCAGCAAAATTCGATCATCGTTCACACTTTCGGTTGAAAACAAAGCGTCAACACACTGTAAAAGTTAAAGATGGTGTGTACTTTAGTTAGATTTATTAAACAAAACTGGAGTTTTCACAAGTGTGCCGAAATCAGTGAGCTTGCGCTTTTCATGAGACTTCTGTGAATACTTTATTAATAAGTTTATTTTTATAATATTTATTGGTATATATTTATAGTTTTTGGTCATCACATTAAAAATAACATTTGAAGTGCTGAAAAAATGTCGTGTGTCCAATTACAGGCATTGCATTTCTTATTCCAACGTTCACATTAGTCTTTATTGCAATCAATAAAACTGCTTTATTGGCAAATTAGGCAAGTGTGATAATGGCATTAAAATATAAATACAACATTAAAAAGTCAAGCATTGATGGTTTTGTGTGGATGTACAGTGAGTACAGAATGTTCATTGGAAATGCCCGAGCTGGCTTATCGAAAACCAGGAAGTAACCGTGCAAATTGTCCATTAGGAATTCATGAAATTTTGCAATTACGTCATATAAAAAAAATTTGAAACTGCCCATAGCCTGTCCTAACCTGACCCATTATTTTGTTCATGCTGTCAATACAGGCTAGTTAAAGACACCAAATGAGAGAGATTTGAGGTTAAACCTGTGCAGATATATTCTGTGTATAAACCGTACAACCTACACTGTTAGTAAATGCACTGGAAAGCAGCTTTTGGCAAGTTTTTGGGAAGATGTGTTTTAGCAAACGAGTCGTGATGGATTCAGGCTTGAAAACGGTCAGCTGTGTTTCTCTGTGTCTCATTGATAAGAAGATGTTGTTTCTCCAGACTCAAGACAGCGCATGTCTCCTCCAGGCCATCATAACACACTACATTTTTGATATTTTGCAGCCTGGCTTTGGAATTCATTCACATTCAGAGTTTAATTTTATAAACATTGTTCACTCCCATTCGGTTTTGCACTGTAACTCCAGTGTGGTTTGTTTCTCAGCAATCTAATAAAGGTTAACAAGGTTCGGCGGTGGAAAGAATAAATTGAAGAAAACAAATTGTCATATCGGGCTGTTTTGTTTCGAGTGCTCTGGCACATCTATATTCTACACTAGTTAAAGTCTGTTTGCAAATTCCCATGGGATCACAGGCTAAACAAACAGGGTTAATTGCCTCTCGAAACAGAGCTGGAATGCACAGCTGTAGCTGGTTTTATTGTCAGACACCTGCCAGCGGATCCCACGCGACGGGCCATTAGTTCCACTGTTCAATATAAAGACGTGGATGTAAGAGTCTTTGTGCTGGCAGCTCGTCAACAAACATGCATCCTTTGCCATGTACAACATCTCTTATTTTTAGTGATGTACAAAGGAACTGTCTTCATCTAGACTGAATGCACTGGTACTCACGATGATCTCCACGTCAGGATTCTTCTGAAGCACGACCTTGATGGTTTTTGTGGCTGTAGATCTTATGATCAGCACAGACGGGTTCGCTTGAGTAACGTTGAGGGAGAAGAACATCTGTTCATCCTGTGGAAATACAAGAAAGGTTTCTGAAATTAATATCTGAGCCCATTTGACCAGAAAAATTTACAAAATAACAGAATTTTTATCTCGTAATTCTGACTTGTTTTCTTGTAATTGCTAGTTTAGATATAAGCACAGAATTGCGAGAGAACATAGTAGTATGTAAATAATTTAAAATGTATGTCAATATAAAATGTATGAAATATTTAAATGTTTACATTTCCAAACATTCTTCTTGCCATTAATTGTAATAATCCAGTGAGATTTGTGTATGCACAAGGAGTCTGACCACAGCCGGTATGATCTGATCTCACCATCATCGAGTCCGTCTGTGATTACATGAAGAAACAGAAGAAACTGAGACAGACTAAATCCAGAAGAACAGCGGGAACGTCTCCGAGACACTTGAAGAAACCTTCCTGCAAAGCTCCCTGAAAAACTATGCGCAAGTGTACCTGGACAAAAGCCGTTTTAAACGCAAAGGGTCCTTACACCATATATTGATTTGAATTCATTAATAGAAGTTAAATCATAAATAAATTCAATTTGTGATTTTATTTTTGAAAGCATTCTCACTTTACAGCATTTTAACACGAGTGCCAGTGCTTTTCACAGTAGCTTTGCAGGAAGGTTTCTTCAAGTGTCTCGGAGACGTTCCCGCAGTTCTTCTGGATTTAGTCTGTCTCAGTTTTTTCTGTTTCTTCATTTAATCACAGACACACATGCACAGACACACGCGCTCACACACACACACTCACAGAACACAACAGTGATTTTTACATGGGCAAGCCTCAGAAAACACTAGTTTGCTGTTATAATCTCAAGTGTACTGGGCGATTGTGAAGATGTTTGTGTGTACTCTTGTGTAACGGTCAGAGCGTCACTCAAACGAAAGCACAGTTCAGTGATCCGATCCACATTTCACGCGTTTCTTATCCCACACACTCGCCACAGATCATGGAGCTCTTTCTTCACCAGCTGAGGATCTGAATCTGAAGACAGAGTAAAGCTGGAGTAAATGAGACACAATCTGATCCAGGCGGCAGAAATTCCCACAGGCTCTTTTCCTGTGATTAGGAAGCACAGAAATCACGCACCATAAACATTTGTGCTGGTCTGGCAGTGGCGTTGTTGTTTTGCAGACATTCAGACGCGCTGAAGTGAGGACTGGAAGCCTGGGCTCTGCCTCAGCACAAGCTTTACCTTTATCTTTACCTATGCTTTACTATGGTAACACAGTGTACAACTCAACTAAACCTGTGTCTCAAACCATGCACTTATACTATATACTCAACTGCCTATACTAGTAGTGCATTCATTGTATAAGGTTATTCGACAAGGCTTCAGCGCATGAAGTTTCCAACATTCCACACTTCCTTTTTCCGGTTAATTAAGTGCATCATCCGGGATTTTCAAGGCAACTTTTTCTTTCTGGGACTCTATTTATACTGCACAATGGAAAAGAATAATGCAAACCTTAAGACTTAATCAAGCCTGTCAGTTTTTTTCCATAAAAAGAAAGTAGAATTTCCAAAATTTAACAAAGTAGAATTAAAATGGAGACATGTGTTAATACATTTAATTTTGCAGTATGTTATCAAGCACTCCATCCAATTAAATTTAAAATATGTCACGGCCGATTTCATTCGGTTTCTTTTGACCTAAGATGAAGATTAGTTTAGAAATGCTTTTTTTTAAATACACAACATTTTTATGTTTTTTAACATTCCTGCAGGGTTGGTGAATTGGGTTGTAAAAACACAAGACTTCATGAAGTGAAGAAGATGAACAGAAGGCGAATCCCAGCACAAGTGACCCGGAGAGCAGCACATCGACCTCTTCAGCCATGTCTGAGAGAAACACTTGTTTAGTAGAATAAGTTTGTAGAAACAAGTTCGTTTCTACCATGCAGCGAATGTTTCGACAAGACCTTGAGCAGAGAACAGCCGTGAATGTTTCATGGAGGAATAAACAGAGTAACGAGAGTTCAGTATCTAGAGCCGCTGTATCATCGACATCTGACTCTACGAGACTGAGACTCCACTGTCCACTTTACACCGTCTCTTAACCAGACACAACACCACACGATTCCAGCAACAGGCAAATCTGTCCACACCAGATGCATCAAGTCAATCAAAACTCACAGCCAATCAGAAGAGAGTATGGGCGGAGTCTCCTTCCAAAACGCTGCACTCACAACCAAATCAAACAAAACTCACAGCCAATCAGATGAGAGTGTGGGCGGAGTCTCTCTGAAAGCGCACTGCACTCACAACCAAATCAATCAAAACTCACAGCCAATCAGAAGAGAGTGTGGGCGGAGTCTCTCTGCAAAAGGACAGCCCTCACAACCAAATCAATCAAAACTCACAGCCAATCAGAAGAGAGTGTGGGCGGAGTCTCTCTGAAAGCGCACTGCACTCACAACCCAATCAATCAAAACTCACAGCCAATCAGAAGAGAGTGTGGGCGGAGTCTCTCTGTAAGCGCACTGCACTCGCAACCAAATCAATCAAAACTCACAGCCAATCAGAAGAGAGTGTGGGCGGAGTCTTTCTGTAAGCGCACTGCACTCGCAACCAAATCAATCAAAACCCACAGCCAATCAGAAGAGAGTGTGGGCGGAGTCTCTCTGTAAGCGCACTGCACTCACAACCAAATCAATCAAAACTCACAGCCAATCAGAAGAGAGTGTGGGCGGAGTCTCTCTGAAAGCGCACTGCACTCGCAACTAAATCATTCAAAACCCACAGCCAATCAGATGAGAGTGTGGGCGGAGTCTCTCTGAAAGCGCACTGCACTCACAACCAAATTAATCAAAACTCACAGCCAATCAGAAGACAGTGTGGCGGAGTCTCTCTGAAAGCGCACTGCACTCACAACCCAATCAATCAAAACTCACAGCCAATCAGAAGAGAGTGTGGGCGGAGTTTCTCTGTAAGCGCACTGCACTCACAACCCAATCAATCAAAACTCACAACCAATCAGAAGAGAGTGTGGGCGGAGTCTCTCTGTAAGCGCACTGCACTCACAACCCAATCAATCAAAACTCACAGCCAATCAGAAGAGAGTGTGGGCGGAGTCTCTCTGTAAGCGCACTGCACTCACAACCCAATCAATCAAAACTCACAACCAATCAGAAGAGAGTGTGGGCGGAGTCTCTCTGTAAGCGCACTGCACTCACAACCAAATCAATCAAAACTCACAACCAATCAGAAGAGAGTGTGGGCGGAGTCTCTCTGTAAGCACACTGCACTCGCAACCAAATCAATCAAAACTCACAACCAATCAGAAGAGAGTATGGGTGGAGTCTCTCTGTAAGCGCACTGCACTCACAACCAAATCAATCAAAACTCACAGCCAATCAGAAGAGAGTGTGGGCGGAGTCTCTCTGAAAGCGCACTGCACTCGCAACTAAATCATTCAAAACCCACAGCCAATCAGAAGAGAGTGTGGGCGGAGTCTCTCTGAAAGCGCACTGCACTCACAACCAAATCAATCAAAACTCACAACCAATCAGAAGAGAGTGTGGGTGGAGTCTCTCTGTAAGCGCACTGCACTCACAACCAAATCAATCAAAACTCACAGCCAATCAGAAGAGAGTGTGGGCGGAGTCTCTCTGAAAGCGCACTGCACTCACAACCAAATCAATCAAAACTCACAACCAATCAGAAGAGAGTGTGGGTGGAGTCTCTCTGTAAGCGCACTGCACTCACAACCAAATCAATCAAAACTCACAGCCAATCAGAAGAGAGTGTGGGCGGAGTCTCTCTGAAAGCGCACTGCACTCGCAACTAAATCATTCAAAACCCACAGCCAATCAGAAGAGAGTGTGGGCGGAGTCTCTCTGTAAGCGCACTGCACTCACAACCCAATCAATCAAAACCCACAGCCAATCAGAAGAGAGTGTGGTGGTAGTCTCTCTGTAAGCGCACTGCACTCACAACCCAATCAATCAAAACTCACAACCAATCAGAAGAGAGTGTGGGCGGAGTCTCTCTGTAAGCGCACTGCACTCACAACCAAATCAATCAAAACTCACAACCAATCAGAAGAGAGTGTGGGCGGAGTCTCTCTGTAAGCACACTGCACTCGCAACCAAATCAATCAAAACTCACAACCAATCAGAAGAGAGTATGGGTGGAGTCTCTCTGTAAGCGCACTGCACTCACAACCAAATCAATCAAAACTCACAGCCAATCAGAAGAGAGTGTGGGCGGAGTCTCTCTGTAAGCACACTGCACTCGCAACCAAATCAATCAAAACTCACAGCCAATCAGAAGAGAGTGTGGGCGGAGTCTCTCTTAAAGCGCACTGCACTCGCAACTAAATCATTCAAAACCCACAGCCAATCAGAAGAGAGTGTGGGCGGAGTCTCTCTGAAAGCGCACTGCACTCACAACCAAATCAATCAAAACTCACAACCAATCAGAAGAGAGTGTGGGTGGAGTCTCTCTGTAAGCGCACTGCACTCACAACCAAATCAATCAAAACTCACAGCCAATCAGAAGAGAGTGTGGGCGGAGTCTCTCTGAAAGCGCACTGCACTCGCAACTAAATCATTCAAAACCCACAGCCAATCAGAAGAGAGTGTGGGCGGAGTCTCTCTGAAAGCGCACTGCACTCACAACCAAATCAATCAAAACTCACAACCAATCAGAAGAGAGTGTGGGCGGAGTCTCTCTGTAAGCACACTGCACTCACAACCAAATCAATCAAAACTCACAGCCAATCAGAAGAGAGTGTGGGCGGAGTCTCTCTGAAAGCGCACTGCACTCGCAACTAAATCATTCAAAACCCACAGCCAATCAGAAGAGAGTGTGGGCGGAGTCTCTCTGTAAGCGCACTGCACTCACAACCAAATCAATCAAAACTCACAGCCAAGGAGAGTTATCCACTGTTGTTTTCAATACGGCTATTAAGGTCATCATGCAAAATTATATTTAAACTCAAAATTAAATCTTTTAACATTAAATAAAACACACAATCAGTAACTATTGTCATAGTAACAACCCATCAATCAGAGATCATTTTAATGCTTCCTCAAAACAACACAGTGAGTCTCAGATGGTCAAATCTGTGTGTCCTGTGTCCGTCTGGCGGCAGAGCTTCCATCTGGAGTAAATCTGACGAACCCGGACTCGCTCACACTGAGAGCAAACCCACTCGTAATCTCGACACTTTCCTCGTCACCAAAACAGCACAGGAATGAAGTCTGAGTAAATGAAAACTGCAAACTGCCCCCTGGAGAACAACAGTTCATCTACGATGCCAAAGACATTAATGAAAGTCAGATGTAAAGGAGAAGAACAATGACTGTAATGAGCTTGTTGTTTTAGACCTCCATTAGTAGATCAGCGATCATAAAATCAACTGTGCAACAACACAAGAAACTTTCCACACAGATTCCTAAAGTCAGTGCAACTATAAAGCCTTCCTCCAAATACTGAGTTAAAGAAACATTGCCAATCTGCCCAGAAGTGCCGTAAAACTGAGAGACCTACAGCAGTGTTGCAGGAGTCTATGACACATCAATAATACACACTTCATAAATCTGTCTGAAGAAACACTGAATTGGCCAGAGTTTGGTCTGCAATGAAGGAAAAACTACTCTCAAAGTAATTCAACACAGATAGACAACATGTCAATTTCATTTACACAAAACAACAACAATTCAATTACAATCTTACATGAATGTCATTCCCTTTTTTTAAAGTTAATTTCCAGTTTCTTAATTATGAATTCAGTACCATTTTTTTCAAAGTCCATCATTTGAACATTGAGAAAATAAAGTACATTTAGCACACTTTTATGTTTTCTGACACATTTGCATGTTAATTTCAATTAAATAAAAATGTGATAGTTTAAATAGTTTATATACGGAAGCCCTGAACCGCAACGTAAAAAAAAAAAAAAAAATAGGTAAAAAAATAATAATAATAATCTAGCATTTCGAGATTAAAGTCGAAATATTTCGAGATTAAAGTCTATGCACCAGTGGACGCGCGCCGTTATGAATGCACACACACACAACTTCTACAGAAGACTGTATTCTGATAATGTTTCGACTTTAATCTCGAAATGTTTCGACTTTAATCTCGAAATACTAGAATTTAAAAAAAAAAAAAAGTTTAACGTTTAACTTAACATTTCTCTAGAGGATAGTTTTAGTTTACCAATAGTTTTGCGAGACAATGCAAATGTTTTACTTGTTTCTCGGAGGTACACAATTGTTTTACGAGAAAACACAAATGTTATTCGAGCGGACGCAAAGTTTCTCGGGGGAACTCGATCATTTTGGGAGCAATCACTGAAACATTGAAGTATAATTTTTCCTCCCATCTCTTATTTTTTCAGTTACCATATCCCTTTAGTATTTCAACAAGGAATAGAGAAAAATTTAATCATAAAAAAATAAAAGTGCTTTCCTGGGGCCTGTTTCAATAAGGAGGTTCAACCAACTCTGAGTTAAAACTTGAACTCTGAGTTGACTTACCCTGAGATGGGAAACTCTGAGTTTTTGGTTTCAGAACAGCTGAAATGAGTTAGTTCAATCAACTCTGAGTTGACTGACTCTGAGTTAAGCGCGTGCACCACAACTATAAAAAGCCATTATCAATGGAGCACAGATATTATGAGTCACCATGGCAACAGCGGCAGACAAAAAGAGGTCTTCATATTTCTTCACATTTTAATTACTGTTATACAGTGATGGGTGTGATTAATTACAAAGTAATCTAAATACTGTAATTTAATTAAAGGGATTACTCTTAATTCTTCTGTAATTTAAAGTTAAATCTGATGTAATTGCATTAGACTATAGAACAATTCTGTATAGCCTATTTAACATACATTTTTAAAAGTTATATTTTTAATGTAACCTTCTCCCTCTACACACTTTGGTCAATTCAAGAATAATTCATGGAATTGTATATTGTTTATTTGAAAGCATTAAAAGTGCTGTTTCTTGTCTTGTATTGTTCAAGTGTTTAAGGTTGACATGGGATTTAGTAATTAGTAATAAGTAGACCAATAATTTCTAAAGATAGTCATTATTACATTAATCTAATTACACTGTTGAAGATGTCATTTGTAGTTAGTAATACAAGTAACTTGCCCAACTGTTATAATATCAGAGGTGAATCTGGAAGAACAGTATGTTATTCAACCTAATTTTAATTTTCATGTAGGTGCATTAAAAGAACATGGCAGCAGCTGAAATTTAAATATAAAAACATAATTTAGTCAAGTAAGGCTTGAGCATAGTATGGGTGTAGGCTACCTGACTTTACAAACATGTGACATATTAAATAACTAAATAGCATCCAGTGTCTAGCAGTGTAGCAGCATTTCTGGATGAGGGAATTCCAGGACGGACTTCAGAGCCAGTCCCAAAGATTCAAGGGCCTTCATAAAATGTAAGAGGTTTACATAATGTGTTATTTTTTATATAGGCTATTTTTGATATTTCCATTTATTTTACTTTGGGTTGGGATTTTTGTTGGTCCCAATAGATTATGATGGTAATATCTGTCTTTTGGAGCCTCCTGTCCCAACAGAACCCCAGGCAGTCGTAAGTCGCCTACTCAATACACCAGAAATTATGACAAATAGTGTTATAATGTGCACTCGACCAAATGCTCATCACATGGGGATGAAGAGTTTCTGCTGCCACAGAGAGGCCTACAGAGGTAATGTTAATATTATGTGTCTACACATCAAACAATCTACATTTTTATGTGGAGTAGCCTATAGAATCTAAGTTTAAATCTAAGTATAAAGGGGTATTCTTATCTCCCCCACCGCGCCCCAGGGTGTGGAAGAACAGCAGGAGGACGGTCCATCAGCTTCTGGTGCACAGATGAACAGTTCAGTGATTTACAGTAAATGCCACAGTTTAATTCTGTAGAATTTGTTTAGAACTACATTATGTAACTCTAATCTACTACTGTGTTTTCAGTTGCCAGTTAAGGAGTTATATAGACTTCATCTTATTTAAAAAAAAAAAAATAGCAATATTTTATTTATTAATAAAATATTAATTTTATTAATAAAAATGTACTGAAAGAATGAATGAGGTGTTTAAACACCACTTCCTCTTTAAAAAAGGGGAGGAGACCGAAAGAAACTCTGGGTTTACCGAAGAAAACCTGCTCCCGACCAGGTTAGGTTCACAGAGTAAGTTGCCATGGTAACTGACTCTGAGTATAAGTTACCTCTCTTTCAGAAACGGGCTTGACTTACTCTGCTTTCTCAGGTTTGACATACCTCCCATTCTGAAACAGAAAACCCAGAGTTTCCCTCATTTCAGGGTTAACATACTCAGAGTTTTCACCTAACCTCCTTTCTGAAACAGGCCCCTGCTTGCAGCTATATTTATTATTATTATTATTATTATTAATATATTTCCCTATACTACTAGATTAATTATGTTGATGGAGTTTTGGGTCTGTAAGATATTGTATGTTTCTGAAAGAGTCTTCTGCTCACTTAGGCTGTGTTTATTTGATCAAAAGTACAGTAAAAACTGTGAAATATTATTATAATGTAAATCAGATGTTTTCTATGAGAATATATAGTGAAATAGAATTTATTCCTGTGATCAAAGCTGAATGTTCAGCATCATTACTCCAGTCTTCAGTGTCACATGATCCTTCAGAAATCACTCTTATGATCTGATGCTCAAGAAACATTTATGATTATTATAATCAAAGTTCATATTATTGTGGAAACTGTGATACATTTTATTTTCCAGGATTCTTTGATGAATAGACTCGAAATGTTTCGACTTTAATCTCGAAATACTAGAATTTAAAAAAAAAAAAAAAAACGTTTTTTTTTTTACGTTGCGTTTCAGGGCTTCCGTATCTCTATAATAGAATTAGCTGAACTTTAAAGTGTTTTTTAGAACTTCAGTACATCTTTATTTGTAATTTCATAATTACTTCTATTGTCTTTGGTTTAAAGTGTCCTGACAAACATTTATGGTAAACTAAAAATATACTTTAATGCCATTTCTATTGAAACCTGTATGTCACACATTTGTAATGATGAAGCTATAAACTAGTATATATATTAAATGTAATATTGAAAAACACTCTACAGATTAAATTATAACTAAGTACTTATGAGCTTTAGCATGTTAGTCAACACATCAAAATACTGTAAGTGCACTTCTTTAAAAGATTATTAAAACACAATGATTTCAAACATACTTTAAAGTGAAACTGTTAATTCGACATTATTATAAGTGAACTGTTTAAGAGTGTGTTAAGAAACAGTCATGAAAGTGTAACTCTCTACGTTTAACATTTGAAGAACATTACAAGTGCATTTAAACAAAAATGAAGCACATCTCTTTTTTCACAAGAGAAAAGCTGAGAGAATGTAGAAAACCCTGTCCAGAACTTCTGAAGCCTAGTCTCCAGTCAACAAGATCCGCAGTAAGACCAGCACACACACACACACACACACACACACACACACACACTAACAGCGCACACACACAGTTCATAAATCTGACTGAAAAAACACGAGCATCACATTTCAGCTGGAGTTTCCCAACAGAGACTGGAGACTGGGATTGATGGGATGAACTGAACCTCAGCACAGCGGGTCAAACCAAACACTGAGAACCGTCCCTGCAGAGGTGCATGATGGGAGCGTGAGCTCTGGAGATTCATGAGTGCAGGGATTGATGTGCTAATTACAGCTAAACCCTAGCCTGGGAAAACCCAGACTACTTCCGGCGAATCTTAATTCTCTCTTCAGGATAGTCTGGAGAAGAGCCCATTCAAACTCATTACTGTGCCGCCGAAATCGCGGCACCAATCAGAAACGTTTGGGGAGGGATTTACATGATGACGACAGCGCAGCGACGCTGAAGGAGTTCTCACGCAGTGAAAAATACATTGCGGAGCAGAGAGGAGACTGACGACACGCTGGCAGACAGGACAGACCAGGCTACTTTTCGGTTACGTTTGATATTAAACATATTAAACAAAGTCTCAGCTTTCAAATTTGGTCATTTTTTAAAAGAAATTTAAACAATAAATACCGTTTTGTTGCTCTTTAATGTGCCGTGACAGATCGCTGTAGAGCATCAGTTAAAGCTGTTCTTGTGAACCGATCATCTCTTCCTTCTAGTTAATTTATAGCCTCAAATAAACATGAACAAACATAAGAAGGAATGCTGTTTTAACCACGGAAAGGCGTCAGTACACTCCAATCCTCAAAGAAGTTCAAATCCTCCTATGTTAATCTACTCTCCTGACTGCTTTGTCGGACAAAATGGCGGATGGCGAAGTATGATTGGTCAGATCACCTGTCAATCAAGCTGAGCTACGTCGGTTGGTGACGCCCCTTTGGAAATGATTCGTCTACATAGCTTCCCCAGACCCTTCACTCAGTTTCAACTGAGAAGGGTCTGGTTTTAACCAGGCTAGCTAAACCCTGTGATGCGATGCACAATAACACTCGCAACAGGACACTGACCTGAAACCTAGTGCCATCCTTCCTGTCTCTCTCTCTAGAATCAACACTGAAGAGAGTTAAACTGCAGTTCATCCACTGGCCACTAGAGGCCGGCTGCAGAAGAGACTCAATCCCATAATCCCTCATGTTAAAATGGCCAACTTTACAGCAGAACAAAACATGTTTACAGTCTGGTGCAAAAAGTGGTTTTGGTCTATTTCGCTAATGTTGTCCTTCATGACAACTGTGAGGGGGTGATTTTTTTTTTTTTATAACTTGTCTGTGTAAATTATATTAAGCCTTAAAGTTGTGCATAATTAAGGGCGTGGCCACTTGAGTGACAGGTGGATTGCCGCTGATGTCACTACTAGCCGTTTGTCTGCTAGCATTAGCGTCACGTCACCTCAGCTAATCCGCCTCGCTGCACATGTTCGTTTATCCGGGAGTGACGCGCGGCCAAGATGGCGACGGCCGGCTCCGCCCACTTTGGGCTTCAGAAACATACGGGTGACGCCACGCACACTACGAACATATTTATCACAGTCTGAAACCCCTGCAGTCGTCCAATCAAACCTAGGCGGTGGTCAGAACAGTAAACCACTCTTACTATTTCTACAGGATGATATTTTTTGCATGCAGGATGCAGGTAATGTACACAACAGCATGCTGTACTGTATCCCATAATGCAATCTGCTGGACTTGAGCTTCAATTTCCAGTGTGTTGCATCAAGTAATATTAACCGCGATGCTCATGTGTATGTATGTACTGTATGCATATGTATTTGTATGTATATATATATGCATATGTGTCTGTATTTTGTTGATGCCATGTTTACTTTATTATTTATCTGTACAGCGACTCTGAGGTTGGAAAAGGCACTTTATAAATAAAACGTATTATTATTATTATTTTGCAAAAGAACACAAATGTTATTTGAGTGAACATAACATTTCTCTAGAGGATAGTTTTAGTTTAGCAATAGTTTTGTGAGACAATGCAAATGCAGTAATGTTGTGAAATATTATTATAATGTAAATCATCTGTTTTCTATGTGAATATACAATAAACTGTACTGTAATATGATGATTTGATGCTCAAGAAACATTTATGATTATTATAATCAAAGTTCATATTATTGTGGAAACTGTGATACATTTTATTTTCCAGGATTCTTTGATGAATAGAAAGTTTTAAAAAAATATATATATTTTGCAACATTATAAATGTCACTTTTGATCAATTTGATCAATTAAATGCTGAATAAAAGTATTAATTTCTTTAAAAAAAAAGAATGGTAGTGTACTGTACAGTATATTTCCAATATTTGTAGTTTTCTCATATACATTTATTTAATGAAGGAAAATAACAACTCTTCACCTTTGGATCAACAATTTCAATCTGTTCTGTTGTATTTTCATTGCAAACGTCTTGAGTTTGATTTCCGAGCTTCTATATTTAATATGGAAACTGCGTGCTGAAGGAAACAATCCAGCTATGTTAATAATTTGCACCAATCCTCAACGGTGTTTACACACACACACACACGCAGGCCTCCCATAATCCATCGCTGTCCGCCTCACTCCGCTCGGGTCAAACAATGTCTGATCACTCGCCCTGGCTATTTTTGTTCCTGTGCTTTCAAGATACAATTGTTTTCCTTTTGCGCATTTTTTTCTCCAGAGCACTTTTTTTCAGGACTTTGCTGATGCATAACAGTTTCCGGTTATTCTTCGTCTCTACCTCGGCCGGGTCGGCTCCAGCTTACACTGTGTGTGTGTGTGTGTGTGTGTGTGTGTTCGTCTCCCCTCGACCGGGTCGGCTCCAGCGCTCCAGACAGTGACATCACTGAAGCTGAAGCTCCGCCCACTCCGACACAACTCACTTACACTGTGTGTGTGTGTGTGTGTGTGTGTGTGTGTGTGTGTGTGTGTGTGTGTGTGTGTGTGTGTGTGTGTGTGTGTGTGTGTGCGCGTGTGTGTGTGTGTGTGTGTGTGTGCGTGTGCATGTGTGGTGGCTTCCTCCAATGCATTAATGGGATTATTTACATAAAAAATGACAATTCCGTCAGGAAAGTTTGAGAATTAAACTTTTGTTTTGATGACATGCATCTGCCTGGACTTAATTTCTATTGGAAAAAAATGTTTATTTACACATGTTTATTGAATAACAATACTGAATTACACACTAACGTTAAAATTAATCAAGTGCTTTACATGTGCTTTAGTCAACACATCAAAATAAGTGCACTTCTTTAAAGCACAACAAATGATTGTTAAAGGGGATCTATTATGCAAAACTCATATTGCATATTGTTTGTTGTCTTCTCCATTAATCTGAAACTGTCTCAAAATGAGCCGTTCAGGAATGTGCTGCTAATATTTAGTTTAATGACGTCCGTCTGACATCCAGCTTTCTGTGTGCGTGATTCGGATGTGTGCGCTCAGAAAACCACAGATAGAGATCAAATCAAAACCAAACAGATGTTTAGTTTTTGGCAGAGTCTCTGAGGCACGAGTGGTGCAGGCTCCGCCCTCTTCTGGAAAGGGGGCGGAGCAGCAGCAGCTCATTTGCATTTAAAGATACATGCACGAAAACAGCATGCTATTCCTTCAACTCAAAAATATATAATTAATGATAAGTGGGGCATATACTTATAATAAATGATCTGTGGGGTATTTGGAGCTGAAACTTCACTGACTTATTCCTGGGACGCCTGAGACTTATATTACATATTGTAAAACATAATGATATATAATGTACTTTAAAGAAAAACTTTTAAAACTGCACTTCAATCATAGTGATGAAAGTGAACTATCTTTAAGTACAGTTAAGTGGCCTTTTATTTCATTAATATTATATGATCTGCAAGTACAGCTTTTTAAAAAATATTCTTTGAAGATTTTAAGTGCACATTCAGGACAATTAAGTGCAAAATATAAAGTGGTTTGAAGATCTCCTCTATTATCAGTGTGTTTGAACAAAGCAGTTTCTTTCATAAACGCTCTGCTTTCATCAGCAGAGACAGAAGGAAAGGACGCTCTCTGTCTGCGTTTCACCAAACTCCTCATGAGAAATAAAACTGGACACAAACGAGTTGTTTCTGCAATCAGTATTGCAGAATAGAAAATATGTTTCTCTTTGTCCTCCAAACCATGTGTCAACTCAACTTTTTAATTCACTCCAGAAGATAAAGGACAGGACGTTCCCACAGCTTTGTGTTGAAATTATTATTATAATCAATTCAGTCATACAGCAGAGATGAAGAAACAACCGCGTCTCGACCGTGTATCATCCTGAAACCGTCAGACGCTGATTATTAATCATACAGTCGACATGATGAGTGTCTCTGAAGAGCAAACAGTCTCATGAAAGATGACGCTGACACACAAAACCCTCCTGCTTTGAGTGTTGCATCATGGGAGATGCTCACTAATGCTCTGTGTTGGTCTTTCTCAACCCCACGTGGAGAAACCAGTGTGTGTCGAGTGTTCCTGCTCAAACGAGACGTCTCAACACGGGAAATCTGCTATTCATTGAACTGGACTATTCTGGCAGACTTAAAGTCAATCATTTTATCCCTTAAAGCTCATCTTTGATCACCAAAATTACATATTTAAACGCTTTTTCTTTGAAAAAAAATTATTAATGCCTTAAAATATCTTGAACGTAACTCGACACCCTTGCCTCATTTCTATGAATATGCAAATGAGCCCCACCTCCACTCACTCACAGCAGCTCAGAGATCCGCTCGTGTACGAACAATCAAACCCTGTGATGAAAATCAAGTTTTTAATGTTGTTTATATGTATATTACCCCTTTTCCACCAGAACCGGTGCTAGTTCAGAGCCAGAGCTATTGCCAGTTCGGGGTTGGTTCGACTGACGAGCCTTCTAAGAACCGGTTTGCCTTTCCACAGGCCAGAGAGCCAGATCTTACGTCACTGTATACATCTCGTGTTCCCAGCAACTCACAAACACACCAGGCTTGTTCGAGATTCTCTCGCAGACCCACCGCTCCGATCGGTCCGTGCCGCTCCGATGCATCTCCAACAAGCCTTCCATCAACAATGGCGGTCGCTGCGTTACTGTTGATGCTCATGGCGTTGCGAACCTACATCGCCATCCAAACACGGCGAATCCAACGCGTTTGTGCAGCGACGGGGATTACAATCCAGCTGCTATTAGCTCATTTTTAAGCGTCAAAGTGGTAGTTGCGTAGCTTCCAATGGAGGGACAGAAAGCTCTCGGATATCATCAGAATTACGATTAGCTCGATTAGCTGCTATTTAAAAAATGGCGGTCACAAGTTTCTGTTCGTCTTGTTGGTCACGATAACTCCGCACCTGACGCAAGCGGTTCTTACTTCTAGACCAACAATGGTTTGGTGCTACTTAAGAACCACTTTTCCTATGCTATGTCCTGGTTGGGAAATGTTCCATTTCAAGCTCAACTTAAAGTACGGATTTGATTCTTTCCTGTTATTTAAAAGTATGCCTTGATGATGATGATGATGATGATGATGATGATGATTGTTGCTAAGAAGTTTTATACAGTTTGTTTGTTTGTTATTTTAGAAGGTCTCTTTATCGGTGACTTTAACACTGCATGTTGCAAACTAAATACAGATTATTTATTTAAAGTCCAGAGGGATGTAAGCTTGGGACTTTTGGCTTATGAGTGTTCCTGATTTGGAAGAGTCTGATGCATTAGAACTGTTATCGTAAGGAGTGATTCAGCGCAAATGGTTGGATTATTCATCTACTAAGGGACTGCTTCAAATTTGGACATTGTTTGATGAACTATACCATCAGATAAGACTTACACACATCAATTTTCACTTTATTGAACTGTGCAACCTAATGACCAATTCCTGTAAAGCACCTATCTGGTATATTGTTCATCGGTTATAGCTGAGTATTTTCTCCTGCAGTGAACCAAAGACACGCTTTAAAATCGCTGGTGTTTCTGACGTCACAAACTACCTTGTAACCAATCAGATCAACGTGTGATCGTCAACCAGTGGATCTCTGAGCTGAGGGAGGGAGTGGAGGCGGGGCTCATTTGCATATTCATAGAACCACGCATACTAAATGAGGCAAGGTTGTCGAGTTACATTCTTCATTTTTTTTTATGGAAAAAACGCTTAAATATGTAATTTTGTGGATCAAAGATGAGTTTTAAGTTTTACTACAATTATTGACTACTTGAACTTTAACACTTCTTAACACACTTCACAATCTAACTAATCTACTAAAAACTGACATGTTGACTAAGGCAGATTAAAAGTACTTGATTATAATTTTAACTGTACTGATTATCACATTTAAAGTTATTATATGTACTGAACTGCAATTTCATCATTGCAAATGTGCAATTAAAAACGCATTTAAAGCATAAATGCTTGTCAGCATATTCAGCAATATTACACATAAAATGTGCTTAAGCCCTACTTAAGTGGCTCAAAAACACTCTTAAGTTCAACTAATTGCACTTAAGTATATTATTTCTGTATGGACTCGAAAGTATGCTAAAGTGGGTCTCTGGTCTGCCAACACTAAACCAGTCTGAACCACTTCATGCTGGTCTGAGCTGGTCTTTCCAGCTGCTGGATGTATGAATGAAAGCGACTCACGTTTGAGAACAGCAGGTTTAGGATGTGGACTTCTCTCTCGCCGGCCGTGGTGAAATTCGTCCAGCATCCCAGAGATGCTTCCTTCAGGATGATCCAATCATTGCTGTTTCCGGTAACATCCTTCAGCTCACAGATCGCACTGGAGTCTAAAGAGAATAAAAGAGTTATTGAAATCATCTGTGGCCCTGGGGAAAAATATCCTGCCAGCAGCTCATAAATCTCCTCCACAATAAACCATGTGCTTCCTCTGGAGGACACGGGTCACAACTAAAATACTGACACTAAAATTCATCTAAATTGCATATAACCCTGACCCTAACAAAACAAACTCATCAAATTCCTCATGTTTTCTCTTGAATGAAGTGAAAACAAGTGTTTTATCATCTACTGTGTCTCTGGGTCACGATAATTAGGCCTAAATGTTAGATTTTTGAATATAAAATTTTCATGCATTTGGATTTCACAGTTTTAACATAAACACGTTGCATAAATGACGTGATGCATATTAGTTGTGCATTAATGAAATGGGTCAATGAATTTGGAAAATATGATCATTTAAATAAAATCAAACAGATGTAAATCATTTTTTGGAGTTTAGAAACCTTCACGTTTCACTGGCAAATATGCATCATATGTCATTTATGCAATGTTAAAACTGCATCAACATTTTCTATACATAAATATTACATTTCGGCCTAAATATTGACCCAGAGACACAGTAGATGCTAAAACACTTGTTTTTACTTCATTGATGACTTTTGAGGAATTTGATGATTTTGATTCCAGTAAATGATTCTTGTCCTCTGATTAATAATGTGATGTGCAACGACTTGAGAGAAATATGCCAAACCAATTTCAACTTTTAAATAGATCTAAAGGCAAAAGGATGAATGGCACGTGCAACATTGCTAAAGAAATCATCTCAAAGTGAACAGCAGATCATTGTGTGAAAGTATGATTCAGCATTTGCAGAGTAAAACGGAAACCTACTAGGGATGCGCCAATATAAAAACTGGCCGATTCCGTTAACCGATAATTCTTTATATTTGAAAGCCGATATATTGGCCGATAAATCTAAATCCACATTTTTATATAACTTTTGAGAGCCTGGTTACAAAAACAAAAGTCTCCCAAGTAAATTCCATTTCCAAATCACACAATTATAACGATATCATTATAATTTTATGTAGCTTTGCACTTAGCTTTGTATGTTGCACTGAACTGTATTTTCCTTTTTTGAGTGATTCCAATCATATTTCAAGCAATTCAAAGCCATCATGTTGAACAGTGCGCATCTGAAGCGTCTCAGCTGAAGGAAATCACACATTATTTTTCGGCTTTAATATATCGGCCAAATGTTCTTATCAGGCCGATAATGATAATATTAAAAAATGATCATATATCGTCCGATACCGATACGGTGGCCGATATATCGTGCATCCCTAAAGTCTACACAAAGGCTTTGAGCGCTTTAGATGCACAAAATGACATCAAGAATGAGGAGAATGGAGATTTGAATCATATTATGTATTTATAACAAGCAGCGGTTTTAAATAAAGGCTCAGATTTAGAGTTACAATGTTGATAATCAACAAAACTGTCATTTATTTATTTGATTAACTGATTTTATTTATTGTGTTCCCTGGACTGAACATTTTCTATGTATCCCAATGTTCTCCTCCAATAATAGCTGTTATTTATTTCCATACACTATCATTAAAGGTCCCGTTCTTCGTGATCCCATGTTTCAAACTTTAGTTAGTGTGTAATGTTGTTGTTAGAGTATAAATAATATCTGTAAAATTATAAAGCTCAAAGTTCAATGCCAAGCGAGATATTTTATTTAACAGAAGTCGCCTACATCGAACGGCCTGTTTGGACTACATCCCTCTACTTCCTTCTTTAATGACGTCATTAAAACCGTGTTTTGACTAACCTCCGCCCACAGGAATACTCACTCAACTCTACCGAAATTCGTTTATGTACTTGCGCACTTCTAATAACTTTCTGTGTTTACTCAGCTCTTACGGTGATTTTCTGAAGTAAAACTGACGCTTCATCTTTTGTGTGATGTACAATAAACTTTATTAAACTCATCAGTATATGTTTGATCATCATTCAGACAGCAGACTTGTGGGCTATTAATAAATAATGGATACATACAAGCAGATGACAAATACATTATAATAACCGTGATTAAACTACTAAACTATACCTGTTCCATCTCTATACAGCACTCTGACTCTGTAGGCATTATTGTCCGACTCAAACTGAACACGTTACTGAGAGTTTCTGATATTATCATCATTCCGTGAGATGAGATTGTCTTGAGAGACTGAGCGCGAGCTCATGAAGCTCCGCCCCCTGGGTCGTGCAGCAGCAGCTCATTTGCATTTAAAGGGGACACACTAAAACAGCTCGTTTTTCTGAGCCCCAAAAAATGACAATTTAAACATGCTGTAAAAAATGATCTGTTGTGTATTTTGAGCTGAAACTTCACATACACACTCTGGGGACATCAGAGACTTTTTACATCTTGTGAAAAGGGGCATAATACGGGACCTTTAAAACGTTTTTTCAAAGAAAACAATACTTTTATTCAGCAGGGAAGCATTAAATGTATAGTTAAAAAAAGATTATATTTCAAATAAATACTGTTATTTTGAACTTTATATAAAATGGCACAGTTTCCACAAAAATATGACCGTTCAACATTGATAATAATCAGTAATTTTTCTTGAGCATCATAGCTGTTTAAATTCTAAAAATATATCACAATTTGTACTGTATTGTTGTTGGCGAGCGGAAGAGTCTCTTTCAGAAATGCTAGTGCATGTGTGTCTTTAGTGACTCAGGTAAACACACGCTCTGCTCTTTTACTGAGGAGTGGAAGGAAATACAGGAAGCTTCAATAAGGACAACAGGAAATGACATGTTTAGACGTCAAGCCGATGGTGACGGCAGTCCAGGCTTTGTCTTTGTCTCAGCAAGTCTGGGTTTATCAGACGAGGTCAGCAAAGACTGAATGGGGAAACACTGTAAATACACACGGCATATTCTTAATGAGCATCTTTATCATGTTTCCAGTAAAAATATCTAAACATCTTTAACTTCATGTTCCTGGTAATCTTGAATCAGAATAACTTCCTCTCACAGCATCTCTTCTCTACAGAAGGGGCGGGGCAACCTGTCACTCACATGAGATCAGCCAATAGGAAACCACCACCAGCCAATCACAACCACAGATATATCAGATCAAACAGCGCTGACATCGAAACATTGTGCCATGAATCAAGTCCACAAATCTGCAACATTCACGTGGATTTAATGTAGTAACACTAACTGTAACTATGGTATTGTGGCAGAAATAGCACTATATAATATCATATTTAAATGTTATTTTTAATATGATGACCCAAAAAAAAAATAGTGTTCATCCTTCAAAGATTGTCCACATTTATAAAACTAAAAGTTTTAAGATGTAGGAAAACTAACATTTATTTAAAATGTGGTAACACATTACCATTGTAACCAGTAGGTGGCAGCAGAGGACACTATTGGCTATTTTCACTCCCTAATATATATTTCTTTCACTTGTTTTGCTTTTAAATTAATATTAAGACATTATGAATGATAATAATTGAAACTTAATTGTATCTTCACCTCAAAGTAAGCTCAGTGCTTTACTGTCAACCCTCCAGCGCTACCAAACACTTTCTGTAGAACTCAGTGGCATTTGTCAGTAATACGGTCAGCATGTGAATAACTGCGTTGCAGGTGTGTTTAAGGTGTGCCCGTACACTTCCTGCCTGTACTCCTAAAAATGTTCAGCTATGGGCTTACAGCGCTAGCAACAAAGTTAGTCTGGAGCCCTGGGTCACTGGACGGCTTGATATAAAACCACAGTTATTAGACAAGACTGCTATCGACTTCTCTTCAGACATCCTCATTATATTGTTTTGATGGGCCGTCAGAGAGACTGACACTCATACGTATATCAGTCCGACTCGTGGGACGTGAACGGTGACCCGGAAATGCCAGAGCTTTCAGTAAGCGGTTCTGTGTTAAATGAGCTATAAGCCACGGCTTTATCTGGCTTCATCAGAGCGCCGATGACTCTTTCCCATGCCATGAAATGTTTAAGTCCTTCAATCGGGCCGAGACACAAATAATGTCCCGCCATCCATCCATCACAACAACTCGTTTGTTATTTTCTCTCTGCCCTCGTGTGTGTGTGTGTGTGTGTGTGTGTTGCTTCAGACGAAGGCCTGAGGGTCAAAATGCAAGATGAACCCTCTCACACACACACACAAACTCGCACACATTCTCACACACACGCGCACACACTCATGCACACATACGCACATACACACGCATGCACACACACACACACACGCACAAACAGCTCTCGCCAACTGGGTGAGTAATATCAGAGTGGCTCACGGAGGAATTGCTTAAAACTGGAAAACACACACACACACACACACACACACGCGCGCGCGCACAGCAGTCAGGCACCAACAGATGAATTTCATTTCCAGCATTAGAGAAGGGCATGCTGTGGGTTTCCAGAGAAGACTTCAATTTTTGGGGAAATGCTTCAGATCAATCAGAGTAACTGTCCTGAAGCTTGACCAGACATCACATGATCACGCTAATAATCCCACGGGATCATTTATTTCCTCAAGCCAGGTTCAGATGTTAACTCTTTCCCTGCCAGCGCCAGCATTTTTGATCATTTCCACAAAACTTGTATGAATATTTTGTTGAATGAATATGTAAACTATAATAACAATCTATATATCAAAAGAAAGCACAGAGCCTCTGCTTTTAAACAAAAAATAATTCAAGCTTCACTCGTTCTGTTTTATCAACACTTGAACATTTCACACAGATAAACTGAGAAAATCCCGACTTCATCCACTTGGGCGGAGCCTAAAATAAACACTTGTATATGAAACGTGTCAATCGCCAGTTAGCTGGTAATATTTGTATAATTTCTAATAAAATGTTGTAAAAACATGAATGTGAACAAACATGAACGACACATTGTTGCTGCATCGTCACGAAAGTTTAAGCCTTGCCAGTTACAATTTTGACGTGAAAGGGAACTTATTCGTTAGTTTTCTGTGCGCAAATATCCGAAGCGCGCGCCCTGAAATCCACGTCTTAGACAGCAAACGAACACTGAATTTAACTCTTTCACGTCTTCCTGCGCTTTAAAATGCCCGTACTGGCTACAAATATCCTCCTAAACATCGTCATTATGTCATAAGTGAGCATAAACAGCTGAGAGGAAAACGCATGTGTAACAGTAAACTGGATCCGTGCCGCTCTTAAAGTGACAGTAGCCTAATATATACAGCAGCTGCCGTCTGTGTCCTTAAAGTTAATCAAACTACAACAGACAGAGAAAAATCTTTCTTATCTTGACTGAATAACTTCTATAACTTGAATAAGAATTAATCTATTAATCTCTGATATTTACGGACGGTACATTTTATTAAAGGGGTGGTTTATTATGATTTGACTTTTCTAACTTTAGTTAGTGTGTAATGTTGCTGTATGAGCATAAACAACATCTGCAAAGTTACAACGCTCAAAGTTCAAAGCAAGGGGAGATATTTGCTTTTAAAGAAATCGCTTTTTAAGGACTACAACAAACGGCTGGTAGAGACTACACCACATTCCTCCCGGGTTAGTGACATCACCAACCCTACAATTTACATAAACCCCGCCCCCGGAACACGGTTTATAGATTATTAAGACAGAATATGCTAATTGAAGATAGTTAACTCCACATCAGCAACATAAATTCAAACACACACACACGCACACACACACAAGCTCTTGAAGCTCCGCCCCCTGTGCCGGGAGCAGCAGCTCATTTGCATTTAAAGGGACACAAACAAAAATTGTAACATGCAAAAAAATATATTTTGAGTATTTTATTTAAATATTGGGGTATTTTGAGATAGAACTTCACACACACACACACACACACACTGGGTTCACCAGAGACTTATTTTACATCTTGTGTAAAGGGCATTATAGGATAATAATCAGAGATTGCTGGAAAACCGTTTCAATTGCGGGGAAGCACTGTCATAAATGATCTTGTGCATGGCGGAGAAACAGTTAAGAGCTAATCTTGCTCAAAACTGCGTGTCAGCTTCTTCTCACATAATCGTTTCTTGTTTTTAAGGTCAAAAACCAGCAGACAGCAATAGCATTGAGTCACTCCAAGAACATTTCAGATAACGATGATGTTTTTAAGAAGGCATGTTGATCTGGCATCCTGCAAACGCTCATTTCCGGCTCTGAGGTCAAAGGCGCCAGAATCCTCTTCAACCAGCAGCCGGCTTCCTTCACATGAGTAACTCCTTTACCGGTAAACCGGTCGTACGTTTCCTGTCAGGAACATAATAAGAGATTGGGAGGATCGTCTGTGGAACGACACTGACGCGGATCGAGTCCAGTTCAGTTGAGGTTAGGGAGAGTCTGAAGGTAAAACACATAAAACCTTCTGCAGATTGTGTGGAAAACACTTACATTTCCGCTACTAAAATAGATTTGAGGAAGCACATAATTTTACTCTCTTGATTGGTTTTCCCAAGCAGATACAGGCAGAACATGTCGTCTTTTAGCTTAAAGACTCGGACAATAAACTGGTCTCATCGTTTCTTCTGAAAACAAACACATTTTAAGCACATCTGGAGCTCAATTAACAGATGTCAATCACTCAGGCATAGTGCTGGGCGGTTTGACCAAAAATCAACATCACGGTTTTTTTCTAAATTATACCGGTTTCACGGTTTTTACCGGTTTTTTTTTTGTGTGTTTTTTTTTCTCAAGCATGATGGGTGTTTACCACATTTTCTACTGAGTGAGAGAGGAAATAGTGCAGTAGATTTACTTATAATGCCCTATTTTATTGTCATGAGTGAATATTATAGAAAAAATCCACACTAATATTAATAATACAGGTTTGCAAGGCTGTTTACAAAGAGGTGTCAGCAGGACGCGCTTTAGGAGCGGCAGAAACAGTGGTTTCCCCGGTAACGGCTGTACACAAAGCAGCAACGCTCATAAACACTGCTTTATCAGGAAAGATAAAGAAAGATTCAATCGTAATAACAAAGAAACTTTTCTTAAGACCGTCAGTTCACTTCAGATACGTTAATACAGTATAAAAACACGCGCGCCGCAAGAAAAAAAGACTCTCACCCCCACACGTCTCGTGCCCATTCTAGTCAATGCTTGTGTTTCAGATCGAAGCTTCCCAGAAGCGGCTCTCCGCGCCGCTTCGCTAAATATAGGCGCCTGGTCTATTTTGACGCACCACGTGGAGGACGGAATAAAACCTTGTCGCAGCTGTAATGCGCCGCAGACGTGTGTTGTGAGGGGTGAGACTGTGTCGCGCAGCGCCGCGTTCCGATTAAAGCGACATACACCGGTTTTGCGGTATATTAAAAATTCATATCGTAACAAAAATAAACACCGGTATTCGGTATGAACCGGTAAACCGCCCAGCACTACTCAGGCAGTTTAACGGGAACTGCTTATGATTATGTTATTATTCTGAACAATGTTCTTTTAATATCATTGCTGTACTGTTATATTTTTTGTTAAGATTTTGAAATGTAATTTAATTAAACTTTTTTAATTGTGCTGCTGTCAAAACAATTAATTGCAATTTTGTTTGTCGTTTTTATTAGTTTTTTTTATGTTTATATAGTTTTTATTAAGTTTTTAGTTTTAGCTTATTTCGTTTTATTTATGTTGGTACTTACACTAAAATTATACCTAAACTTTTATTTCATTTAATACTAGTCTTAATAAAAAAAAAAAAATGTTTTTAATTTTAATTTTAATTTTTAAATGGTACTACTGTCAAATCAATTAATTGCGATTAATCACATCTAAAATAAAAGTTTATAAATATATAATATGTGTGTGTGCGCATACATTCATATTGTATATATATATATATATACACATTCAAACTTTTGTGTTAGATGTGATTAATCGATTTGGTAGCACCATTTCATTTTAAAGTTTTAGTGATTTTTTTTTGTCCTTTTTATCAGTTTTTTAAATGTTTACAACTTTACATTGTTTTTAATAAGTTTTAGTTTTATCGTATTTAGTTTTATTTACTTTGGCACTTAAAAAAATTAATTAAACTTTAACTTCAGTTAATATTTATTTTATGTAATAAAAATGTTTTTATGGTTTTAACTTAATTTGTTTGTTTGTTTTATTTATTTTAATATTTAAACTAAACGAAAATGAGAAATACTGCCTTAGCAACAAGACGAAATAATGAAAAAAGTTTCATATACATACATACATACAATCTTTTGTGTTAGATGCGTTTAATCGATTAATTGCGATTAATCGATTTGACAGCACTACTGAATTTTAAAGTTTTAGTGATTAAAAAATGAAAAACTTTTAAATTTCATTTAACTTTTTTTTATTTTACTGCTGTCAAATCGATTAATCGCATCTAACATAAAAGTTTGTATATAAATACAATATGCGAGTATGTTAGATGCGATTAATCGATTCGACAGCACAACTGAATTTTAAAGTTTTAGTAATTTTGTGTGTCCTTTTTCAGTTTTTTAAATGTTTATATAGTTTTTAGTAAGTTTTACTTTTAGCATATTTAGTTTTATTTATTTTGGCACTTATAAAAAATAAATGAAACTTGAATTTCAGTTAATATTTATTTTATTTATAGTTTTTATGGTTTTAGCTTAAATTTGTCTGTTTGTTTTATTTTAGTACTTGCTGTCTTGGCAACAAGACGAAAAAAGAAAAAAGGTATTTTAGTCATTTCAGCTGTAGTGGACTGTCCTTGCTTCCGAAGCGCTGGGTTAGCGACGGGAGGCTGATGAAAGTGTTTTCAGGCCGAGACGGAAGAGGAACGGTGAGGTGTGGACGGGGCGAGAGACAGGGAGAGAGAGGGAGGTCACGGGCTGCTACACACACCTATTGTCCCAGCGTTTCCTCGGCTCTAGACTGAGGCCTGACCATCCACAGGAAGACAAACAAACTCTTATCAGTGGCGTGCAGAGACTAGCAGCGTCCCGCGACCTCTGACCCGCTCAAATCCCCCAGATTCATCTCCTTATCATCCCAGTCATGACTCGTCATCATCATTTGTGTGCAAAACTAGAATAGCGCATAAAACGTTTGTGAATAAAGCAGCGTTTCCATCCCATGTGTTCAAGAGAGCAAAATCATCACTTCCTGTGAAACTGGTGCAGAATATCAGTAATAAAACTGTAAGGCTGTTTCCCTCCATCATAAACGAGTGTGTCTCAGAGCGTCAGACGGTTTGTCTCGCCGGGATCTGTGGAGACCGCCTGTCTTTGTGTAGGTTTGTGTGTGTGACGGCCTGTGTGTGTGTAGGTCTGTGTGTGTGTAGGTCTGTGTAAACCTCTGGGAGCGACTGTCGGCCGTCGCACCGGGTCGGAAATAAACACAGCAACAAACAAAGCACGGGGAGATTTTGAACTTGTGCCCTGCTTTTAACCCCAGACTAGAGGACTGACTGTGTGTGTGTGTGTGTGTGTGTGTGTGTGTGTGTGTGTGTGTGTGTGTGTGTGTGTGTGTGTGTGTGTGTGTGTGTGTGTGTGTGTGTGTGTGTGTGTCTAATTTCCAAGAACCCGAATCAGAGAAAGCATGAAACTTTGAAGAGCTTGCACACTTGCTTTCGAGAAGAAAAATGCAAGCAAATGCAAGTATTTAAATAGCCTTCACAGAAGCAGCGTGTGTTTTAGCAGAGGAAGAAAGTGTGTGTCAG
>NC_138225.1:54487485-54489985 GCF_964197995.2 Scardinius erythrophthalmus
CACACACACACACACACACACACACACAAACATACACACACACACACACACACTCACTCACTCTCACTCACTCACACACACTCACTCACACCCTCACTCACACACACACACACACACACACACACACACACATAAACATACACACACACACTCACTCTCACTCACTCACACACACTCACTCACACCCTCACTCACACACACACACACACACACACACACACACACACACACTCAGTGTGTGTGGTCCTGGGATGTTTTCTTCTTGTCCACACTTGTACAGCTCGTAGAGGAGTGTGCGGCTGAACACCCGAGACTGAGGAGCGACAGAGCTTTATCCAGCGAATCTCCAGCACAGCCGGACCCGATTGAGAGCTCGCCGTCAGAGGAGGAAAGGCACGGATTGTTAATTGCGAGCGCAGATATAAATCGGTCTCCATGTGGTCGCGTCAGCAGGTCTCAGACCAGCCGGCGAGGAAGTGCCTCATTTAAACACGACACGCCATATTTAACAGGGGATTTTTCCTGTTGCCATCATTGTGCTTATTCACTGAGGAACGTCTGTCTCTCTCTCGGCAACTCGTCATATGTGTCAACTGTTACATTTCTGGTTCGGTCAGGCAAAACTGGAGAATTACGCCACAAGAAAAGACAAACACTGAGAACAGTTTGGCAGCAATTTTTCTAAAATTAGTCAAATCTAGGATTTTGATGGAGTATCATTATTATAGATTCATGCATGATCTTTTATATTTTGAGGTAATATGGTGTTTTAATAAGATCCTTAGTGAAATTGTTGAAGAAGAGTTAACACTTTATTTTTCAGTGTCCTTGTTACATATGTTATATTTACTTATCATAGTAATAACCGTACATTATACATAATTACATGCAACTAACCGTCAACCAAACCCTAATCCTACCCTAACCCTGTAGTAAGTACATGTAGTTCATTAATATTACTCAGTACATAAATATATAATTACACTGTAACAATGACACCTTAAAATAAAGTGTAACCGTAAATTGTAATAAAAAGGGGTTTTGAAAATCAAAAAATCTCTCTCTCTCTCACACACTCTCTCTCTCCCTCTTTCTCTCTCCCTCTTTCTCTCCTCTCTCTCTCTCTCTCTCTCTCTCCCTCTTTCTCTCCTCTCTCTCTCTCTCTCGGTGTCTGAAGGAACGATGTATAATATCAGCGAGTTACATAACGCTCCTCTTCCTGAGGATGTCTCTTGTTCTCCAGTGGTTTTCAGTGGTTCACAGTCACTAACAAACACACACGAGCCATCTTGAGCTTTTTCCACTGTCGTCCTCTCTGACCACACACACACACACACACACACACACACACACAGAACGACTTTGTTTCATTATAGACAAACTGTTTCATAGTGAACTCAGTTGAGATGCTTTAATAATTGATGAACTTTACACAGTTATTGAGCAGAACTGAATTGAGCTGCAAAAAATGCTTTTCTTACTCAGTGTTTTTGTCTTGTTTCCAGTCCAAATATCTCAAAATTCTTAAATCAAGATGCATTCACTAAAGTAGTGAAATGCCATTCGATATTATGTCTTGTTTTCTGGGAATATAAATCAAAATTAAGTGATTTGCTGCTTAAAAAAATAAAAATAATGATCTGCCAATGGGGTGTGAAAAATAATCTTAATTCAAACAGAAGCTAAATTATTTTTCTTTTCTCGCTGGCAGATCATTTTGCTTATTTTAAGCAACAACTCACTTAATTTTGATTTGTTTCCCCAGAAAACAAGACATAATATCGAACGGCATTTTACTACTTTAGTAAATGCATCTTGATTTAAGAATTTTGAGATATTTGGACTGGAAACAAGACAAAAACACTGAGTAAGAAAAGCATTTTTGCAGTGTAATGACACTATAGTCAGAATATTTGACAAGTTTGACTACTGCATTGAAGCGTTACAAGAATGGAAGTGACGATTCAGGAGGGAAACATTATAAATCTGCTGAGCGGAGCAGAGAGATGCAAAGTGAAAGTACAAGCAAACTCTCGCGACACATCACCGACACACAGTCCAGAGCGAGCCATGCTGTCGGTATCATTCAAACATGCTGTAAAATCAGATGATTGTGTCTGGAAAGCTTCTCACTATCCATCTGATCCCTCCCGGCAAGCAATATCCGTCACTTCACCGTCTAGGATATAGTCCAGCTTTGAGGAACACACTTCTAGACAAAATAACCTTGAACGTGGTTACATGTCGTTTTTGCCAAAATAACTTGCGAGATGTATGACTTCCATCATGTTAGCAAAGTCAACAGTGATTACAAGGTGTTTGGTTTAATTTCTTAATCTAATTGATGACGAGTCTGTTCTATTGAATGTTCACTGACAGCCCAGATTGTGCCTTGTTTTAGCCTAGACGTCAGGGCTGTGTCTGGACGCCTATTAGACGTCTTTTAAGACATCGAGCATCAACCGACAAAAACAAAACAAGCTTATTTCGGAATGTTCTC
>NC_138225.1:54497485-54507485 GCF_964197995.2 Scardinius erythrophthalmus
AATGGTAGGTATCCTTATCAAAAAGAGACATGGGAGAGTATTATGCATTCTCAACATTTATTTTGCAAAAAACCTAAAGATCTTACTTAACAGTGTACAACAAAACAAAAATTAGCAGTGTAATAACTAGGGCTGTTTTCGACTAAGGATTTTCATAGTCGAATCTGATTCGTTAGATTTTGCCGTAGTCGACTGATAGTCGAACCTTTTTTTTTTCTTTTTTTTTTAGATAGCAGCTAGATTTTTTCCATTTCAAACAAAAGAGCTAAAACACATATATATCACACATATATCATAACATTTCATAAACATGAGGAGCAATATGAGAGAGAAATTTGGTGATGGTTGTTTAGGTACATTAAACCACGTAACGCACATGAGAACCGCGTGGAGTCAACTCGCACATGAGAACCGCGTGGAGTCAACTCACAGCCGCTCCGCAGCCCTGCTGAAAATGTGAAGCAGAAACGCTTAATATCAGATAACGTCCATAATAATTGGACTCCGGGTTCGATTTTTTTTACCATTTTCAGTGGTTATGAGGAGCAATATGAGAGGGGAATTTGGTAATCGTTGTTTACATTAAACCACGTAAAGCTTTTTAACGCACATGAGAACCGTGTGGAGTCAACCCACAGCCGCTCCGCAGCCCTGCTGAAAATGTGAAGCAGATTTTTGAATACATTTTTATTTATTTACATTAGTAAGCTACAGGACATCGTCTTTCAAAACATGACCTGGCGAAAGCGAAAAAATAAATAAAAATGTACCCAGCCCTTCTGAAAATGCGAATGCGTCTCTGTCCCCAGCACATTTCAAACCAAACTGACGCCCATGTATTCGACTATGAGGTTCATAGTCGAATCAGACCTCTCCGAATCGAATCGTCGAATCCATTAGAAGTCAGCCCTGTTATTTAGAATTAGATATTATTGATGTAAATGCAGCCGTTCAAGGAACATAATTGATTTATTACGGTATTGACGGTATTAGAAAATCCATGTCGTGGCGCAATGTCACACCGGTGATGACTATGACACCGGTGTACCGCCCACCCCTAGATGGAACCACGAGACGTCGCTCGTTGACCGATCGTAGGCGTCTGGTAGGGATGTAGGCTCGTAGGAGTGAGTGAAAGTAGGAGGGAGCTGAGCCTGTGATAGATCTGTAAGCAAGCGTCAATGCCTTGAACTTGATGCGAGCAGCGAGAGGTAGCCAGTGCAGGGAGATGAACAGAGGAGTGACGTGTGCCCTCTTGGGCTTGTTGAAGACAAGACGAGCTGCAGCAATCTGGATCATCTGTAGAGGTTTGGTTGCACATGCTGGAAGTCCGGCCAGAAGAGCATTGCAGTAGTCAAGCCTAGAAATGACCAGGGCCTGGACGAGAAGTTGTGTTGCATGCTCAGTTAGGAAAGGCCTGATCTTCCTGATGTTGTGCAGTGCAAACCTGCATGATCGGGCTGTCTTTGAAATGTGATCTGTGAAGGTCAGTTGGTCATCAAACGTTACTCCAAGATTTCTGACCGACCTTGATGGGGTGATTGATGATGAATCTAGCTGGATAGTGAAGTCGTGCGGTAGAGACGGATTGGCAGGGAGGACGAGAAGCTCAGTCTTTGCCAGGTTGAGCTGCAGGTGATGTTCCTTCATCCATGTCGAGATGTCCTCCAGGCAGCTTGAGATCCGTGCAGCTACTGTGGGATCATCTGGTTGAAATGAGAGGAAGAGCTGTGTGTCATCAGCATAGCAGTGGTAGGAGAAGCTGTGTGCCTGTATGATGTGTCCCAGTGATGTGGTGTAGATGGAGAAGAGGAGGGGTCCCAGCACTGAACCCTGGGGAACCCCTGTGGTCAGCTGATGTGCTCTGGATAACTCGCCTCTCCATGCGACCTTGAAGGACCTACCTGTGAGATAGGACTCAAACCAGTGGAGTGAAGTTCCTGTGATGCCCAGTGATGAGAGGCTGGACATAAGGATCTGATGATTCACAGTGTCGAAGACAGCAGACAGATCCAGGAGAGTGAGGGCTGAAGATTTGGAAGCAGCTTTTGCAATCCGTAGGGCTTCTGTGACCGACAGTAATGCAGTCTCAGTTGAATGCCCTTTCTTGAAGCCAGATTGGTTGACATCCAGCTGGTTGTTTAGAGACAAGAAGGATGTTACTTGGTTGAAAACAGCTCTTTCAAGTGTTTTCTTGGAGAGAGTTGAATGTCTTGAAGAGTAATCGTGTGTTGGAGGAGCTGTTGATCTTGTGGAAGTATGAAGATTTTGCAGCATGAACATCAACAGAAAAGGAAGAGAGGAGAGATTTATAGATTTTATAGTTTGAAATGTTGCTTTATGAAAAGTATTTGCAAATGGGGACACATTTTGCCCAACAGAACGTCTCGGTTACGTATGTAACCCTCGTTCCCTGAGTAGGGAACGGAGACGTTACGTCGGATGACGACGAATGGGGTTTCGCTTAGAAAGCCTATCATCTACGAGTATATAAAACGAGCCAATGGCAAAGAAATGCCATGGGTCTGCGGAATTTGCATAGCGTAACTCCGCCCACCGCAGGGGGTATATAAGGAAGTGCGCTGGCAACATGCAGATATGTCTTCGCTGAGGAGCCGAGACTGAACTCAGGCGTTCCAGCTGTACAGCGGAAGTGGCAGGGAGACGTAACGTCTCCGTTCCCTACTCAGGGAACGAGGGTTACATACGTAACCGAGACGTTCCCTTTCGTTGTCACTCCGAGTTACGTCGGATGACGACGAATGGGGTTCCCAGTGTAATCACGCCACCTCTTGACTGTCTTCCAGTGCCCTCCGTAAGTCTGAGCTCCCTGCCGTGAGACTAGCACGGACGAAGGACTCCTACTTAACACAGGAATACCAAGGTACACTGGGAGGCATATCTCAGTGGAAATATGCAATCATGCCCAGCCCGAAGGGGGGGACTTGGAATACACATATGACCCCGAGGGGCTGCATATGGAGAATCACTGGGGTGTCCAGCCGCAGGTGGAATATTTCAACCCCAGGGGTGGCAAGGTGGCTTGCCAAGGGAAGACACATGCTCAAAGAGGCTTACAGTGGAATACACATGTGGGGGTCACCCGGAGGGGGAACCATGCACATGGAGGCACCTAGCTAAGCGCCAAAGCTGCCGGTGGCATAACTCTGGCATTGACGTTGTCAGTGCTGGAGGAGACTCAGGGCTTATTAGGCTCACCTGAGAAGAATATCGCACATATCCCGTCCTTGGAGAGGAATGGCGAGCAAGCGAAGACACCTGAGCAGAATCTAGTACCGGCTAGTTGAAGCGAGTACATGAGAAGAAACTGGCTCCACTCGGAGATTGTAGAATCTCGCGAATGTGTTGGGTGTCGCCCAGCCTGCAGCTCTGCAGATGTCTGTTAGCGAGGCGCCATGCGCTAGAGCCCAAGAGGATGCCACACTCCGAGTGCCAAGACTGGGTCTGCCTCCTCCAAAGGCAGCGCTTGCAGGTTCACCACCTGATCTCGAAAGGGAGTGGTGGGAACCTTGGGCACATATCCAGGCCGGGGTCTCAGGATCACGTGAGAGTTAGCCGGTCCGAATTCCAGGCCCGCTTCGTCAACCGAGAATGCCTGCAGGTCCCCTACCCTCTTGATGGAGGCCAATGCAACCAGGAGCGCTGTCTTCATTGACTGGAACTTAAGCTCCACTGATTGCAGAGGCTCAGAGGGAGCACTCTGCAGGGCAGTTAGTACCACTGAGAGGTCCCAAGAGGGAACGAGAGGAGGGTGAGGAGGATTCAGTCTCCTCGCTCCTCTCAGGAACCTGATGATCAGGTCGAGCTTTCCCAGAGACTTACCATCAACTGCGTCGTGATGTGCGGCAATGGCGGCAACATACACTTTCAGGGTGGAGCGAGACAGCGAGTCTCCATTCTCCAGCGAGAGGCCGAAACCGAGACAGCTCGTCGGCCGCCTGATTCAGATCTCCCGGGATATAAATGGCTCGAAGCGACCTCAGATGCTTCTGACTCCATATGAGGAGGGGGCGAGCGAGTTGCGACATACGGCGGGAGCGTAAACCACCTTGATGATTGATGTACGCTACTGTCGCGGTATTGTCTGATCGGACTAGTACATGTTGACCCCTGAGCAACGCACGAAAGTGGTGCAGGGCGAGACGTACAGCCAGCAACTCGAGGCAATTGACATGCCAAAGGCGCTGGGGTCCTGTCAAGGAACCCGCGGCAGCATGTCCATTTCACATGGCACCCCAGCCCGTGGAGGAGGCATCTGTTGACACAACAACATGCCTGGAAGCTCGTTCTAAGGGCACTTAAGAAAACTGAGGTTCAACCACGAGGTGAAGGTCTGACGGCAGGTCGGAGTCACTGGGACTCGGAGCTTGCCGTGTTGCCATGCCCACCTCGGGACTCGATCGCGAAGCCAAAGCTGAAGCGGTCTCATATCCAAGCGGCGTTACCACGGCTGCGGATGCCATATGCCCCAGGAGCCTCTGAAAAAGTTTCAGTGGAACCGCACTCTTGCCCTCGAATTGGTGACTCCTAAACTCTGGAATAGCCTTCCTGATAATGTCCGTGGCTCAGACTCACTCTCCCGGTTTAAATCCAGATTAATTTAGCATTCATATAATGCTTCTCATAACTTTATACTCCTGTTAAATCAGATTAAATGCACATGATTATCTTTGCTTAATGTCACCAACAGCAGCTACGCTAATATTTTCCATGTGCTTTTCTGTTTTGAAACAATATGCATTGTGAAAAGCGCAATACAAATAAATGTGAAGTTGAATTTGACTCTCAGCAGCACACCTGAACACACACACACACACACACACACACATACAGTACATAAACACACACCCGAGTAAACAAATTTGTTTAGCTATACTTGTGGGGACTCTCCAGAGACATAATGGTTTTTATACTGTACAAACTATATATTCTCTCCCCTTACACTAACCCTATCAATCACACACACTCACACACACCTCAAATTAAGCCTCTCTCTTACACACACCTCAAATTAAGCCACACACACACACACACACACACACACACACACACTCTTCAAATTAAGCCACACACACACACACACACACACACACACATTTCCTTCCAGGATGTTTTCAGGTATGCGTCTGTGAGTGTGTGACATTCCACACATAACCTGACGTTTGTTCTTCCAGACACATCCTCCTCTTCATCAGACGACTGTTCCTCAGAGGAAACCTGGAGAAGTGTTGTTCTGCTCACGGGAAGCGTGCGAGAGAAGTGTGTGTGTCTGTGTGTGTGTGTGTGTGTGTGTGTGTGTGTGTGAGGATCCAGTGATGATCCCGTAGCCGTTGGAAGTAAAAACAACTGGATCCTGTGCTTTCAGAACCCGTGAGTCTGAAACACCAGGAAAAATCCTGACCGTGTTTGTGTTGTTTGGACACCTTGGGGTTCAATTATCATTATCAGCATGATCTTGTTCAGTTCAGTGAGCAGTTCTGTCCACTACAGAGCAGTGCTGACACCAGAGCAGCAGTTATTATAGTTAATAACTAAACCTAAAACCTTTAAAGTCCCCCAGTAGTCAATCATTTTGTCCCTTAAAACACATCTTTGATCACCAAAATCACATATTTAAAAGTTTTTTCCTTGAAAAATGTCTTAAAATATCTTGAATGTAACTCGACACCCTTGCCTCATTTAGTATGCGCGGCTCTATGAATATTCAAATGAGCCCCGCCTCCACTCACTCACTCAGCTCAGAGATCCACTGGTTGACGATCACACGTTGATCTGATTGGTTACAAGGTAGTTTGTGACGTCAGAAACACCAGCGATTTCAAAGCGTGTTTTTGAGACTGTCTTTGGTTCACTGCAGTTTTAAGGAGGAAATACTCAGCAATGCTGTCGACTTATGAATTTACACATGCTTTGTCTTAAAGCACATTAAAAACACCACATAGACATAAACTACATTAAAAGCTTGATTTACACCACAGGGTGACTTTGAAAAACATTTTCATTACTTCAACTGAAGGAAAACAAAGTAGCCTTTCAGCTAGTTGCAGCATTTCACATTTTCATTTAGTTTATTTCGATCCATCAAAATGTCAAACTAAAACTGAAAAAAAAAAAAAACTATAGTTTATTAAATATTTTATATTTTGATTAAAGCTTTAAAATTTAAAGGAAAAAGGAAAGAATAAAAATAAAAAATGAACTCAAAATATTAATTAAAACTATGATACTAAAATAATACTCAAGACTGCTGGGTTATGCATGTTAATGCCAAAAAGAATAAAATATTAATTTACATTCAAGTAAAAATATAAGAAGAAGTGGTATTTTGAACTTTGAGCGTTGTAACTTTGCAGATGTTGTTTATGCTGAAACAGCAACATTACACACTAACTAAAGTTAAAAGAGTGAAATCATAATCAACCACCCCTTTAAAGGTTTATAAGTGGTTTATAAGTCCTTATGGGGTTTTTACTTTATCACAATCAAGGAACGTAACTATCCGTTTTATAATCATCAATCAAACTTTAGAGATGTTTTTCAATCTTGTGCACTAAAGAACAAAAACTTGTGAAGGTTTGCTTGATTAAAGTCTGGATCGGTGTTTTTGACCAATGAATGCACACACACACACACACACACACACACACACACACACACAGAAAAGGGCATTTCTGGATGTGGAGTCTGAAGGTTTCTGAATCCTTCTGTAGTTTGAAGAGAGTATATACTAGGCTCTATGAAGACAGAGATGGCGAGTATATATGAGAAAAAATGCAAAAGAAACCAGGGTTTGTTGTCAAGTGCTTTTTACTTCAGCTCATCAATAGCTTTTTCAACAATTGCAAATACTTCGTCCACCGGCAGCTCAGAGTTTATCTGGAGGAGGAGAGAGAAATCATTCATCGGGTTAAATAGAGAACAACTAACACAGAAGATCAATGGCTACGCTTACATGCAACCAAATCATCCGTTAGTAATGGGATTGACGGCTCAATCGGACTGAAAAGCCTTCAACGCCTTATTAATCGATCCGAATGAGCTCGATCTGAATGACATTTCGATCGGATTGAAAGAGGTGCTTATTTATTTTCTAATCCGATCGAGAGAACATGTAAACACTCGATCGGATTGAAAACCGAAACTGAACGGACTGCGCATGTGCAATGACGTAGAAATAGCGTAATGTAGAAATAGCAAATAGCGTAATGACGTAGAAATAGCATAATGATGTAGAAATAGCATAATGATGTAGAAATAGCGTAATGACGTAGAAATAGCATAATGATGTAGAAATAGCATAATGATGTAGAAATAGCGTAATGATGTAGAAATAGCGCAATGATGTAGAAATAGCGTAATCTAGAAATAGCGTAATGATGTAGATATAGCGTAATGATGTAGAAATAGCGTAATGGCAGAAATAGCGTAATGACATAGAAATAGCGTAATGATGTAGAAATAGCGTAATGGCGGAAATAGCGTAATGACATAGAAATAGCGTAATGATGTAGAAATAGCGTAATGGCAGAAATAGCGTAATGACATAGAAATAGCGTAATGATGTAGAAATAGCGTAATGACGTAGAAATAGCGTAATGATGTAGAAATAGCGTAATGATGTAGAAATAGCGTAATGATGTAGAAATAGCGTAATGACGTAGAAATAGCGTAATGACGTAGAAATAGCGTAATGATGTAGAAATAGCGTAATGGCAGAAATAGCGTAATGACATAGAAATAGCGTAATGATGTAGAAATGGCGTAATGATGTAGAAATAGCGTAATGATGTAGAAATAGTGTAATGATGTAGAAATAGCGTAATGATGTAGAAATAGCGTAATGATGTAGAAATAGCGTAATGATGTAGAAATAGCATAATGATGTAGAAATAGCGTAATGACGTAGAAATAGCGTAATGACGTAGAAATAGCGTAATGATGTAGAAATAGCGTAATGGCAGAAATAGCGTAATGACAGAAATAGCGTAATGATGTAGAAATAGCGTAATGATGTAGAAATAGCGTAATGACGTAGAAATAGCGTAATGACGTAGAAATAGCGTAATGACGTAGAAATAGCGTAATGATGTAGAAATAGCGTAATGACGTAGAAATAGCGTAATGACGTAGAAATAGCGTAATGGCAGAAATAGCGTAATGACATAGAAATAGCGTAATGATGTAGAAATAGTGTAATGACGTAGAAATAGCGTAATGATGTAGAAATAGCGTAATGGCAGAAATAGCGTAATGGCAGAAATAGCGTAATGACGTAGAAATAGCGTAATGATGTAGAAATAGCGTAATGATGTAGAAATAGTGTAATGACGTAGAAATAGCGTAATGATGTAGAAATAGCGTAATGGCAGAAATAGCGTAATGGCGGAAATAGCGTAATGACATAGAAATAGCGTAATGATGTAGAAATAGCGTAATGGCAGAAATAGCGTAATGACATAGAAATAGCGTAATGATGTAGAAATAGCGTAATGACGTAGAAATAGCGTAATGATGTAGAAATAGCGTAATGACGTAGAAATAGCGCAATGAGGTAGAAATAGCGTAATGACGTAGTAATAGCGTAATGACGTAGAAATAGCGTAATGACATAGAAATAGCATAATGATGTAGAAATAGCGTAATCTCCTGATGAATAAAGTGTGGTATAAACGAGTGTTTCGTCCTCCTATGCTCCTCCTCTTCCGCGTGTGTGGAGTGGAGCAGGACGACGCTCATCCACCCACGACTGGTTCTGGCCATCTTTACTGTGTGATCAATATTAGCAGCGGCACAACGGCTCATTCGCTCATGATCTCCAAATTATGACCAGAAATGGAGAAATATTAAGTCTACTGATTAAAACAAATAAAGACCCAGTGTAGGAGAACAGTTATTATGAGCAAACAGCGGGAAACTCTGTATATTCGTGCAGTGTGCGCATGTCTAAAAATATATTCTGATTTGAATCTTGTGAAATATAAACGCGCACCCAATCACGTTCAGCGTTCATGTAAACACTGCGTTCAGATTCATCAATCGGAATGAATTCAGTCGGACTGAAACAGAAGTTGTGCATGTAACCGTAGCCAGTGAGATGTTTTGCTGAATGATGTTTCTCAGGAGAATATAATGCCTCGTCACCTTCCGCACGATGCCGCGCTTCTCGTAGTAAGCGATGACGGGTTCGGTGGCTTTGTAATACAGATCCAGTCTCTTCTTAATGGTCTCCTCGTTGTCGTCGGCTCGGCCACTGGTCTCTCCGCGCTTCATGAGTCTCTTCACCATCGTCTCGCCCTTCGCATCGATGTACAACAGCAGAGCCGGAGCGCCGATCTGAGCAAACACACACATTACACTCGCACTCAGGAGATTCAGCACTTACTGACGATACAACTAACAACACACACAACATTACACTCTTACAGGTCAAACTCAGGAGATTCAGGACAGCATTAAACACATACCAGACTTAAGCTTTCACTGATTTCCCTTTGGTTTTGTAATCGACACAATGTGATATTTGTTTTTCACCTGAAATGTTCATCATTCTTCAGAGGGTTATATAGAGTCAAAATGAATTTCAGAAGTTTTAATGTTTTTTAAAGAAGTCTCCTCTGCTCACCAAGGCTGCATTTATTTGATTAAAAATGTAATAAATAAAAAAAATTATTAAAATATTATTATAATTTTAATCAGCTGTTTTCTATGTGAATATACAGTAAAGTGTCATTTATTCCTGTGATAAAAGCTGAATTTTCAGCATCATTACTCCAGTCTTCAGTGTTTTTTTTTGTTTTGTTTTTTAAATCAAATAAATGCATCCTTGTTGAATAACGGAGAAAAAAAATCTAAATTTTGAAATGTACTGTATATATTTTTTTACATGCTAAAAAAAAAAGTTCAATCCTGTTGTTATGCAGTGAAATTTCTGCTATATTCAAGTACATTGTGTGGTTTATCACAAGACACAACAGAACTG
>NC_138225.1:54512485-54539985 GCF_964197995.2 Scardinius erythrophthalmus
CACTTTCCTTCAGTTAAATCTGATTCTGAATGCTTGAGGTCGCCATGGCAACGGTTGCCAACATCTCACCTTGGCAACGGTGAAGAGCTTCATATACAACAGGTTTGATCTTGAACTCTACATGTAAACATGATGAGCTTTGGCTGCAACCATTACTATAAATTCCTGTTTTTTCTTTGAAATCTGCATTCTGTATATTTATTTATACTGTATATTGTAATCATATAAATAAAAATATGTGCAATGTGTAACTTATCCTAATTTGTTTAATTAGATTAAATAAGATTAAATCTGTCCATTAATATCAAACCAAAAATTATTCAGACACCAGATATAATTTTTGATATATTTTTACTAGTGTGATCAGGACACTATAGTGCATTTCTGTAAGTGAGGAGAGCAGAATAAAGTAAACTTTGACATATTATACCCAAATATTCTTCAGTGACAATGATTCGGACACTTTGAGCTGATCATGTTTTGCTGAAGTGTGTTTTGTCTTTAATTGCTAATGCTCTTTTTACACACAGACTGAGAACAATGAAGCATTGCTTGGTGATTGGTTGAGCTAAACTGGTATTATCTAATTGTGTAGTTAAATTTAACAGCTGACAGATATTCAACATAATTCATGTGTGAGACAGTCTAACAGAAGGACGGACAAAACCAGTCAAATATCAACTGAGTTCTGCTCATATTTTAGTACCATTTTCTAAACTATAGCGAATAAACTGATAATGTGAGGAATGTTGAAGGTGTCTGAATACATTGTGGTTTGACTGTATATTCACGAGGTACCCAGATTGTATTTCCTCAACACCAAATAACAATGACTTCAACACAATCTATAATTTCTAAAACATTCAATTTATTCACTGACATTAAAAAATAAATAAACAATTATTTGACTTAAAGTACAGTTTAGCGGTAGCCTATGTGCTTCATTTGGTCTGTAAACAAAAACTTCTCGATTAACATCATGTTCTCTTCAATAAGGGTGTCAAATCTATCCAAAATCATCTTTACTCTAACTTCTATATTAATTATAAGTAATTATTCAATAAAGAGATCGCTGTTAGTCAGTCAGCCAGTAAAAACGAAATGACCGTTAATATTTAAATTAAGCGCGGGATTCTGTGGAAGACGAGAGAAAGCGCGTCCAGTAAGTAGATATTTTAATATTTAAGTTAATATTTTTAGTTATAAAGTTGGATTTATCTGATGATCATTACAACGCGTTTTAATTTACCTCATTTCAACATAAATGCTGTATTAAAATAATTTCAGGGCTCTGTATTGGTCATAACACAAAAACATCTGCAACGTTTTAATTGGAAAGTCATTTTTCATGGTTATTATAATAACCTAAAAATAACCATTAGGGAACGTTCTATATAAGTTATTTTTTTAGGCTATTAAAAATAACCACCCTGCAACGTTCTGGGAAACTTAGTTTATAAGAACGTAACTATAACGTTATTATTTGGTTCTCAAATAAATAAATAAATAAATAAATATATAGGCTAAATAAAAATACCAAATGGGAACGAAATCCTATATAGTTAGGGGAACGTTCTGGGTTTGCTGGGCATGAGTTCACTCAAAAATAGGTTATTTGTATGCTATTTTTTTTTCTATTTCACAATTGAGTAGTTGTATATGTATTTTTCCTCGTTACTGTCTCAATTATTACCACTGTATATAATATAGAGAGCCTACTGTAATAGCCTCTTGCAATACAACGAATGTCCACATGAGGTCGCCAGAGGCCATAACATCTTGATGAAGAATGATGAGACGTTTATTTGTGTGGTCATATACGGACCGCCATCTGTTTATTCGTTACAGCATCTATTTATCAGTTAGCGTTAGCGATATTTCTGATACATTTATAACATTAATTCGCACAGTGTTCAAGCAGGACAGCCCCTACTCATGTGTAAGTGTGTGTAAAGGTCAGATTCTCCATCTGTCGGTTTGGCTCTGCCTGGAGGATTGTGATTCCTCGCACGTCTGCTTTTAACAATCTCTCCATCTCTCTTCCATTTGAGTGACTGACTCCATAAAACAATCGTCAATGTACGTCTAATAAATCCATAAAATATTGTAGATTAAAGAAATTCTGCTCACCTGCCATGGTTGTCTGTTATGTGAGAGATTATCCTGCAATAAAAGACACAAAAATTAGTCAAAATAAAGACGGGAGTTCTTGTATTGTTGATTTGAAGTCCTGTCGCTCATTCTCTAATGAACCTCCACCAGTCCGTTCAAAATCATGCCGGATGTGAGCAGTAATAGCGAAACTAAAACCGAAATTAATCACAGCTGTTTGGTGCTGCTGTGCCTTTAAGACTGCAGTCTGCACGCGTTAGGCGGAAGAAGAATAATTGTTTTGGTTGTGCTTCGGCTCTGGAGGATGAATGCAGTTCGACGGTGTACACGAGCAAATGGACAGAAAAATAAAATTTGTTTTGTTTTTATAACCCATGATTCTTCGGAGGTTTTGAATGATCCGTGGTGAATTCTCCTGACTGCAGATTTTCAGCTTCATTCTACCCACTGCTGGATCTATATATATCACGTGACCCGCGGAGACGCACGTTATGCAATTTCCCGCGAAATCAGTCCCGACAGCTCTAAAATATACTTAAAGGTCCCGTTCTATGCCCCTTTTCACAAGATGTAAAATAAGTCTCTGATGTCCCCAGAGTGTGTATGTGAAGTTTGAGCTCAAAATACCCAACAGATCATTTTTTACAGCATGTTTAAATTGACATTTTTTGGGGCTCAGAAAAACGAGCCGTTTCAGTGTTTCCCCTTTAAATGCAAATGAGGTGCTGCTGGACGACACAGGGGGCGGAGCTTCATGAGCTCGCGCTCAGTCTGTCAGGAAAAATTCATCTCACGGAATGATGATAATATCAGAAACTCTCAGTAACGGCGTTCATTTCGAGTCGGACAATAATGCCTACAGAGTCAGATTGCTGTATAGAGATGAAACAGGTATGGTTTAGTAGTTTAATTACGGTTATTATAACGTATTTGTCATCTGCTTGTAGGCTATGTATCCATTATTTATTAATAGCCTACAAGTCTGCTGTCTGAATGATGATCAAACATGTACTGATGAGTTTAATAAAGTTTATTGTACATCACACAAAAGATGAAGCGTCAGTTTTACTTCAGAAAATCACCGTAAGAGCTGAGTAAACACAGTAGGCTAAGTTATAAGAAGTGCGCAAGTAGCCAGTAGAGTTGAGGGAGCATTCCTGTGGGCGGAGGTTAGTCAAGAAACGGTTCTGGTGATGTCACTAAAGAAGGAAGTAGAGGGGTGTAGTCCAATCGAGCCGTTTTTTGTAGTCAACTTCTGTTAAATAAAATATCTCGCTTGGCATTGAACTTTGAGCTTTATAATTTTACAGATATTATTTATGCTCTAACAGCAACATTACACACTAACTAAAGTTTGAAACATGGAATCGCATGCAACGGGACCTTTAATTATTATAGATTTATGAGTGTATTTAAAATAAAGTGAAGACATGATTTGCAAGAGGGATTTTTTTTTCCATCAATGGCATTTTGTTATTTGTATCTAAATATCATTTTGTAACTTCAGCTGCTTCACACAGACAGATTATAGGCAGGAACAGCACAAGCTTTCACACTTTTTACCACATTTTTACCACACGTTTCAGTGCTTCTGCTGATCAGTGCAAATGTGTTGATCTGGAAGTTTTGAGTCATGAAAGTCACAGTGTGTTTCTGTAGTACAGCGGGGCTTAAAGAACACCTTAATAAAAATGTGCTATACTCCTCCCATAGTGTATGATTGCAGAAAAACGATATGTTTTTATCTAACATTGATCGAGCAACTGATTTTCTGTGAAAATAAATCATAAAAGTGGTTTATTTTGTTTAAAAATTGTATAAATGTATGAGGTGGCGAGGTCTGGGGTAAAAGACACACCGATACAAATAGCTAAAATAATATGTTTTCTATAGACGAATCCGGCGAAACTACCGGAAGTAAGCGGGCGCCATTACTGAGCTGTTGCTGGGTAGCGTTCCTATGGTAGCGTTGCGCCATTGCCTCCTATTGGTTTGGTTGCGTCCACTGGAATAAACAGCCCGCGATTTACGACTGTCACTAACGTTACATCTACAACTTTACTATTCTTCCTCTACAGAGTTATTTGAACAGTATAAGTGTTGTTAATGGTCTGTGAAAATCGGACAGGTCCTTTAAGAACTATGTATTTATTATCTGGTAGAGTGTGCGTGTTATTTTACCAACCCATACGGAGCTCAGATAATTTTTTTGACCCTCTATCAGTGACCTGTAGTTGGCAGGCGAAGGAGAAAATACTCTTGAATACATTTAAAACAACCGAAGGGGCACGTTGGGGCAGTAGTAACATTACTGTATTTGCTTGACTGTGACTCTCACTCTGAGAACCAACAAGGCTAGCAGTTAGCTGTACCTTACCCTTTCCTTTTGAAATGTGAAAATGAGATAAATAATGGTCACAAATGAAAAATATGAATTCGTTTATTTGATATCGTTAATTTATTTATTGTTGCCAAATGGACAGATCTTTTAATAGTTTCCTCGTTAGCTTGCCTAGCTAGCATAGTTATTGCCAAGCTATTTTCATAAATAATCTGTAAGATCGTTTGTACCTTCATCTGTGACTGGAGGCCACTGTCTAACATCATCAACCCAACAAGTCATACTGCCTGGCTGTAGCTGTCATCGAGGGTGCGTTTGCGTTATCACGGAGGTTTGTTTACATACTAGTAACAGCTCAGTAATGGCGTCGCCACAAGATGGCAGCCTACACAGAACGCGCGTCGGATTCGTCTATAATGTCTAAGTTAATACTTGTTCAAAACAACCACTTTTGCAAAAGTTTGTTCTATTTTCTGTTTATTTTGACAAATGAAAGAATGAATTTTTGTTCAATAAATATACTGTCATTGAAATATGTTAATATAAAAATATATTTAAAAAATACAGAAACTAAATTATTTTAAAAAGTTGGCCTAAAGATTCTGAAAGCAGATCCCATAATAATTTAATATGGTTTTACAGTAGTAACAATAAAGGATATTTTATTGTATGATGATTAATATCATATTTTTATTTTTCATTATAAAAATGGTGAATATCTCTAAAGTGGACACCCAACTTAATATATGATATTTAGCATCTGAATCTAACCATGTCAACAAATGGAAATGCTTTCTTTGTATATGCTCAATGTGTTATTGTGCAGCACCTTGGTGCAACTCTGATGCTAAAAACCCTTGCGTTATGTTGCGGGTCAATTTGACCCGTTTAGATTTTCTAGTTGTCGGAAATACTGGTTAACCTATGTTTTTTTTCTTGATATTTTGTGACTTTTTCTCATTTATCATCATGAACGTGCATGTAAAGTTTCAACATGCTGGTGTTTTTTGACATATACAAACAAAATTACTGTTACTTTCGTGATGTTCGCGGGTCAAATTGACCCGCATATTTTAGCGCTCTAAGGCAACTGTACGGACCCAAAATAATTACATTTCTTGGTTATATTTTGTTATTTTATTTTTTTACTACTGTATGAAGCAAAAAAAAAAAAGTTTTTCCACACTTATTTCAATACAGAAAAATATTTTGTCAGCCACAGATGGTAAAAATTACCTATCATTTATTTTTTCAAGCTACCTGAAATAATATTAAACCTTTTTTTTAAATAAATTTTATCATCATGAACATGCATGCAAAGTTTCAATATGCTGGTGTGTTTTTTTTTTTACATATACAAACAAAATTACTATTATGTTTGTGATGTTCGCAGGTCAATTTGACCCCCTATTCAAAAGCAACTGTACAGACACAAAATAATAAAGTGTAAGTGTATCTAAAAGTGCTCTAACCCAAACCAAACACACTTGAAAAAGCTAAATCATGGTGTTCAGAATTAATTGCAAATTACAAATGAAAATCTTTGACAGACACAGATAGTAAAATAAGCTCTCATTTATATATTCAAGATATCTGAAATATCTTGAGACTTCGACATAGACAGCAGGAAAAATGTGCTCTGATTAATTGATTAATTGTTCAGTTATTATGTTCTAAGCAAAAAAAAAAAAAAAAGTAAAAAAAAATGTATATGCATGCAAATATATATAAATATAATGTACATTCAAATTTTGTCAAAACAAAACCGTTTTAAAAAATGGTTAAAAAACATTTTCATTAAATCATATCTTCAGATATATATTTTTTGGAATATTTGACAAATGTTGATATTAAAAGTTTACAGTTTGTACCTGAATCTTTGTTGCTTTTCATAGTGTGATTTTTGAGGAATTGTATTGAATCCAATTAGGGTCAATTTGACCCGAACCATACGGGGAGTGCACAGAATTCCAACATAAGACAAGGGTTAAATGTGCTCTAGAAATAAATGTTGACTTGATTTAAAAGATCATTCAAAAATAATGCTTTTATAACTTAACGGAAACACTAGCAATTGTTCTTAGAACTTATTTTCATTAGCAGGGTTAAAGGTGGACTGGGTAAAAGGTTTATTCTCCTCCTAACCACTAGATGGCACTTACACTGTTCAAGATGTGAAAACGTGGATATTTGCTGATAATCGACGTGATCGCACGAGGGTTTATTCTGTTCCAATTTGATCTAATATTTTATGTTTTCTGTGAACGTTTTGAGAGCATTATTTTAACTTTTAATGTCTTTGAATGAACATTTTTATTAACGTTACTGGAAGAAAGTTAGTTGAGAGAAGCTTGTCAGAAGGTTCCCTGATATCCGGTTCTGTGCCTTTAAATCAAACCCTGGATTAAGAGGCTCTATGAGAAGCTTATGAACAAACGTGACAAATGTGAGCTTTCACTTTTGAGGGTCACGCCTCAAACCCAGAACAGGAGCACACGCGCTCACAGATAATATGAGCGTTACTGTAAACAGCTGACTGGAGCTCAAAACTCTCAAACGCTCTATTCATGCTCATTTACTTATGCTCACAGTTGCTCGCTTGCAAGAGTGTGTTTATGCATATAATTCTACTTCATATCTCCAGCACAGCATGCAAATAGAGCTCACCCTGCAGATTAACTGATGCATGTTAGTACAGTAAACAGCTCTGATGGAGACTATAGTGACATTCCCACACCATAAGGAAGAAGGATATTAAAAGAGCGTGTCTTACTGTTCTGTGAGCTCGGCTGAAACACTCGGTCCCTGCGAGTCTGATGGCAAGTGTAAACTGATCTCTTTTTTCTTGGTCATGTGACCAGCAATACTCCTCATGCCAACGCTGTGCTCTCAGAGGCTGGGCTTTCTGCTCTGGGGTTTCAGTTTGAAAGAGCGGAAGAGATGAAGACCGCCTCGTGTTCGTGATCTCTGCTCACAGCTGGAGCTTCACTGTCTCGAAGGGTTTACACGCTGATCTTCATATGAGACGTTAGTCAAGTAAAGATGACTGAGAGTAATGTGCTCAGATCTAGTGTTAGCCCTGACCTTTAACCCCATAACTGTTTGATGCAACTCAAAATGTGTTTTTGGAAAAGATCATGATATTGTTTTATTATTATTAGTGTGATGATATGGCATGTCTTTGAGGACAAAAATATGTTTTAAGAACGTTTAAGCGGTTCCATTAAGTCATAAATACGTTATTCCGGAATGTATTCCATTTCATCATTAATGTTACTTTTGAATGTTTCTCTGACATTCCGAAACAAGTTGTTACATTTAAAAAACGTCCAACTGAAACTGTTTGATGTATAAATAATGTTTTTGTTTTTGAGAGCATTATTACAGATCAGATAACTTCTATTAATGAAGAACGTTTGTTGATTACATTAATTGAGAGAAACTTGCCAGAACGTTCCCTGTCAGCTGGGATACAAGGTTAAGAAACTGTTCAAGACTCAAAATTACTTAGTTACTAAGAGTAAAGTATATACAGTCAAACCTAAATTTATTCAGAAACCTCACATTATCAGCAGAACTCAGCTGATATGTGACTGGTTTTGTCCGTCCTTCTGTTAGACTGTCTCACACATGAATTATGTTGAATATCTGTCAGCTGTTAAATTTAACTACACAATTAGATAATACCAGTTTAGCTCAACCAATCACCAAGCAATGCTTCATTGTGTTCAGTCTGTGTGTGAAAAGAGCATTAGCAATTAAAGACAAAACACACTTCAGCAAAACATGATCAGCTCAAAGTGTCCCAATCATTGTCACTGGTAGTCACTGTATGAAGAATATTTGGGTATAATATGTCACAGTTTACTTTATTTTGCTCTCCTCACTCACATTATTGAACTATAGTGTCCTGATCACACTAGTAAAAATATCAAAAATGATCTCTGGTGTCTGAATAATGTTAGGTTTGACTGTAATTATGTTGTGGATGTCCCACAAGTCTGCTCATGTTTCCTTGCAAATACTGAAATATAAGGAAGTTGCTTTAAAAATCCAGTTTGCTTCCTTGGTTTTGTCAGCACTGTAATAACTATGGTATGCACTGAAACCAAGAGAGTTCCTTGTTATATTGTGTAAAGTCTTCCATATACCGGTGTGATGAGTTTCAGTATTTACACTCGTCTGTGTCTCTGATCCGGTTATACTCCAGACGTTCATGACTTCTGAAACGCATTCACGCTGTTGGTTGTTCAAGATACATATCTGTGTTTTGTTCAGTGCAGTATTATGTAATGTGTGCCGTGATCTTTTCTCCAGTTGCTTTGAGATGGTTTACGGCCCGGGTCACGGTAAATGTCATGACCCGAAGGCCTGAATCAGCACTGGACGCTTTAGGACTCGCGCTCGGGCCAGTTATGGAGATTTCTCACGGCATGTGAGACTGTTGTTCGGGCGTTTACCGGACACTAACTGGGCTGGAATGAATATGGCTTTATACATGCATGTTAAATTGCATACAATCCCTGGAAACGCTGCATTTGTGCCCCATTTGTGTCCCGATGACTTACAGCTTGTGTAATAAAATGCATACTCAACGGCCATTACTTGATAGATTTCACTGTTTAGTGTGTCGTGCAAAAGACATTTACAAATAAAGCATTAGTTTTAGTGTTAATGTTTGTTTTACATTGGAATGTCAGCCAATACGCCACATGTATCTGCTCCTTACAGCTTAAAGGACATACAAATACAAATAAATGAAAAATATTGCTGCTTTTGAGTCATTCTGGCTATACAAAGCTGAAACTTGAGATTTTAAAATGTATTATTAAAATAATAAATATATATTAATAGATATATTAACAGATATTAATATTAATGCATTTTATTTTTATGAAAACAGACATATAAACTCTAACACAGTACAATTGTAAATATATATATATATATATATATATATATATATATATATATATATATATATATATATATATACATACAATTGTTACATTGTTACAATTGTTTTGTATATTCAAATATACAAAACTGTTACTTTTAAAGGTGTTTTATTTATTTGTGTTATTAAATATTTTGTGTTTTATTAACCATTTTCTAAGACCCATTTGATCCACTGTCCAACTTAAAAGCAGAGCTAAAGATGCAGACGTCACTGCACCAAAAGTAGTGAAAGTTTAGAAAGGTTATGGACTTAGATTATGTAACATTTTGGAAATCACTTTAAGGTTTTGGTTACTAGAGAGCGTAACAGATTGGTGTCCGCGTCTGTGAGCCGGGGAGAACTGTAATAGTTGCTATATAAAGCTGGTGTACATGAGTCTCAGCAGCAGCTGCTCCATCAGTCGCTCACTCTCTCTGCATTACGGAGATCAGTCAAACACTGATGGGCTTTTGTAAATAATGTTTATTTTATTTTTTAATTTCATTGTCATTGGAGTGAAATTTTCCCATGATTGCTTTAAAAATAGAGCATTCCTTACAATTTTGATGCACAGGAAGTGACATCATATGCACCTTTTCTACAGAATATGAAATAATAACTGGTAATCTGTGTTCTCAGTTTTCATTCAAATTTGCCAAGTTAAAGATAAATGATTAAAGAAATTATTCTTGTTAATAGAAGTTAATGAATAACTACAAAGTAAAATTTATATAATATAATATAATATAGTATAATATAATATAATATAATATAATATAATATAATAGTTCATTTAAATATTGTAAATACAATTTCAAATAAATGTAATAATTTATATAAACCTTAATATATATATATATATATATATATATATATATGATCAAACAAATAATTCTTGTTAATAAAATAATAAATAACTACAAAATAACATTAATTCCTAAATAATATTATATAATAAGTTAATTTAAATATTGTAAAAAAAATAAATAAATGTAATAAAAATATATAAACATACAAACACACTCACACACACACACACATATATATATATACATATATATATATATATATATATATATATAAATATGTTTATATATTTTTATTACATTTATTTACCATTTTAATTACACATTAATTGCATATATATATATATATATATATATACATATATACATATATATTTTATTATATTACATATATATAATTTAATCTGTAGAAACATGAGAGTTGCAACAGAAGTGCAAAAACAGGGTTTCAAAAATGTCAGATGTCTTATGTTAGAAATGTAAAAATAACATTTAATGAAATAACATAGTGACATATAATATTTAGTTTATGAACAACATTTTCTGCTTTCAAACCAAGACCCTGTTCATGAAAAACTTAGGTTAAGTACATTGTAATTACTCAAATAAGTCCTGACTACTTACGGTTAGGTTAGTTACGGTTAGGGGTTAGTTTAGGGTTAGTTACTTGTAATTATGCATAATCTACTGTTATTACTATACGTGTCGTAACATGTAACTACGTCACCTTAAAATAAAGTGTTAGCAAGCAAATTTTTAGGGACAGCAGATTACATTTCACGTATGACCTCATAAATCAAAATTTAGAAGGAGTTGCATGTGTTTTAATGAGACTCTGCGTCATGTGACCCGCCTGTGGACATTAATACGGGAAACCTCGATACCGTCCTGTCATCTAGATTCATAACCAACAGACCGGCGCTAAAAAAAGATGTTCTTTGCAGCAGCTGTCGATCACACTCTTACACAGAAAGCTGACAAAAGGGGGTTTTATGCTGCAAAATCCTTTAAGAACAATTTTTCTTTAAGAACCGTTCTTAAAGTCCCCCTGTAGTCAATCGTTTTATCCCTTAAAACTCATCTTTGATCACCAAAATGACATATTTAAAAACAAATCCTTGAAAAAAAATGTTCATGCCTTAAAATATCTTGAATGTAACTCGACACCCTTGCCTCATTTAGTATACGCGGTTCTATGAATATGCAAATGAGCCCCGCCTCCACTCACTCACTCAGATCCACTGGTTCACTCTCATAATCAACAAACCATTTTTTTCTTCGTTTTTCCACTTTAAAGAACCTTCTGTGCGATAAAACAGATTCCATGGAAGTTCCCAGGTTCTTTATGGAACCATTAAAGCCAATAAAGAGGCAACAAGCACCAGAAGCCTTTAAATATTCCCAAACCCGACAGAAAAAAACAACTAATTAACAACTAAATATGTTGATTAATTTTACTTTAAAATTGTGTTTTGGGGTTTCTTCTGCCTTAAAAAGTAATGCCTTAAAATATCTTGAATGTAACTCGACACCCTTGCCTCATTTAGTATACGCGGTTCTATGAATATGCAAATGAGCCCCGCCTCCACTCACTCAGCTCAGAGATCCACTCGTTCATTCTCATAATCAACGTTAAAAACTTTAAATTAACCGTTTTTTCTTAGTTTTTCCACTTTAAAGAACCTGTTGTGCGATAAAACAGATTCCATGGGCGTTCCAAGGTTCATTAAAGCCAATAAAGAGGCAACAAGCACCAGAAGCCTTTAAATATTCCCAAACCCGACGGAAAAAAAACGCAGGATGTTGGCCATTTCCGCTGTTGCCATAGCGACAGTGTGTCGCGCCGTAGCTTTAAGAGAGCGGCTCTGTTTGTTTGTTTGTTACGTAAACGAGGTCGTGTTTACAATAGAGAAACCGGCCATTGATTCCATCAGTGTGTTTGTTCCTTAGCGGAAGTGGGATCGGGTTCTCATGATAAAGCATCATGAGTTCGTCCTGTTTGACATTGCAGCTGTACAAACACAGAACTGAGTCTGATTCTCATGCTACAGCAAGACCTTAAAGAGCTTAACTCACACACACACACACTCACACACATTAAAGCCAATCTCATTCACTCACTGCACTTCCTCTCCACTGACCTGTCTCTCTCTCTCTCTCTCTGTGTGTGTGTGTGTGTCCGGCTCCTGTCTGTGTGTGTGACCCGCTGCACGCCAGCCCTCCTTCGCTCAACACCGCTTTATATAGACGCACGGCATTCTGGGAAGACTGGGCTGATGGGAGGGACTGGAGGAATGCAGGGATGGATCAGGATCGGCTCCTTCTCTCTTCATGATGTTCATTTCAGGCTGATTTCCTCATGCATTTCTACAGTTTTGGTGGATTTCACACTTGAGTTGAGTTGAAAATATATAAAAATGTGATTTTTTTGTCTTGTCAGTGGGAGAACATTTCTGTCTATCATAAAAACACACCGGTCAAGCGCCTAATAATTCTGACCAGTTCACGAGGAGGTTTGTCCACCCTGTTACATGACATTTTAACAATGCAACAGGGTGGATGTTTTAAGCTCATAAAGCCCATTACTAGCTAGAGTGGAGGTGGAGCTCATTTGCATATTCATAGAACCACGTATACTAAATGAGGCAAAGGTGTCGAGTTACATTCTAGCTATTTTAAGGCTTGAAGAAATTTTTCAAGGAAAATGAGGTAATCAAATATTGGTAATCAAATATGAGTTTTAAGGGATAAAATTATTGACGACGGGGACTTTAAAATGTTCAAGGGCAAGTAACACCAATGCAACAGGGTGGACGCTTTAAGCTCATAAAGCCCATTACTAGCTTGGAAAGAGCAACACACTAGCAGAAGGTTTACATTTAGGAAGATTTTTAATAGCTATATAAAATCTTTTTTTTTTTTTTTTGGAAGCAAACATTTTTATGGCCAATATAAATCGACACAACAGGGTGGACATCTTGGGGCCCTATCTTGCACCCAGCGCGATTGACTTTGTGCACCGACGCATGTATCATTCCTATTTTGCACCCGACGCACAGCGGACTTTTCCCTCCACAGACGCACGTCGGTAAATAAGGGAATGAACTTGCGCTCCCGGGGGCGGTTCAGCGAAAAGAGGAGGCGTGTTCCGGCACAAACGCTCCCTGGTGCTATTTTGCAGGTTTAGAAAACAATTCCTCCACTGACCAGGAGAAACCTCGTCTAAAGTCAGCGGCGCGTTATTCAGAGGCTATTTTAAGGGCGCATGCTTGACCATAATCAATGTAGCGTGTGCACAACGCACACACACTTTGCTTCTCTCATCTACACACAGACACAGCAGTTTTCATTTTTTGCAAATCATACATTATTACAAGAAAAATATTCCACACGAGGGAAATCATTGTGGTGTCCATGAAAATGTGAAATAATAGGCATAAATCTAGCTTACACATTTACCCAAAATTATCATACGCCTGTTTAAGCGAAGCTAATCTGGGTGTGTTTCTCCATCCCCAATGTCACTTCTCTGTGTTTTACGGCCCTGACGAGAACGTCGGTCTCCTCGGCTGTGAACCGCTCCTGGCAAATCCGCCGTTATAATAGCAATCCGCCATGGAACAAGCGCGCCTGCTCTTAAAGGGAATGTGAGATGTAGCTCTGATTGGTTTATTTCACGTTACGCCCAAACCACACCTATGAGTAATGAAGCTACTTCAGACCAACACATTTTAGATTTGTGAGATCCGCCCACAAAGTTACTTGCGTTTCGCACTTGACACTTGCGTTTCAGATCGTTAAAATAGGGCCCCTTATGTTTTATACTATTAGATAGGCCTAAGTCTTCTAAATAAAAATGAGGAAAAGAGAGAAAAGCCCCCCTGTAGTCAATACTTTTATCCCTTAAAACTCATCTTTAATCACCAAAAGCACATATTTAAACATTTTATCCTTGAAAAATGTCTTAAAATATCTTGAATGTAACTCGACACCCTTGCCTCATTTAGTATGCCCGGCTCTATGAATATGCAGATGAGCCCCGCCTCCACTCACTCACTCAGCTCAGAGATCCACTGGTTGACGATCACACGTTGATCTGATTGGTTACAAGGTAGTTTGTGACGTCAGAAACACCAGCGATTTCAAAGCGTGTTTTTGAGACTGTCTTTGGTTCACTGCAGTTTTAAGGAGGAAATACTCAGCAATGCTGTCGACTTATGAACTTACACATGGTTTGACTTAAAGCAGATTAAAAACACCTCATAGACACATAAACAACATTAAAAGCTGGATTTTTACCACAGGGGGACTTTAAGATTAAAGGGAGAGTAGCACCAATGTAACACGATGGACTGAAGTTGAAGAGACATAAACTAATGTAATGGGTTAATTTTTTTGGCTAAATGAATTGGACAAAGAAAGTTTGTAAAGGCAAACTTGATATTTCTCTTGAACAAGTCTGTATGTTTAGTATGAAAATGCATGGGTTTAATGTGCCGACCCCAAACTTTTGATCAGTAGTGATACACAAGTACATTTATACATATATATTAAAATAAAGCCAGAAGAGCCTCCATCAGACAGAACATATTACAGGAGTTTCAGGCATGATGACGTGATATACTGTTCAAAAGAAAGAAAGAAATGAATACTTTAATATATCAAGGATGCATTAAATTGATCAACATTTTAACTATTTTAACTTTCTATTTATCAAAGAATCCTAAAAAATTAAAAGTATCTCTATTTACACACAAATATGACATTTTCAACATTGATAATAATCATAAATGTTTCTTGAGCATCAAAATCCTGTATTGATTTTCACTCTAATATTTCTCTGCTGAAAAAGATGAGTGCTTAATATCATTTTCATCAACATTTTATTAAAAGCAAGGGATTCATTCCCATGTCCATGAACAGGAAATAAATATAAAACATTTATGTACATCGGGGCAATGGCTTTTCAAAGGCTCTCACACTCATTCACACCATATTACAGCACATCATTACACACTACCACAATTCAGGAAATATTTCTGTTAAACCATGACAAATTAAATATTTTTTTTTAATAATTTACCATTCCATCCATAACTAATACAGTTCTGAATTCAACCTCATCACATCATTATGAATCTAATACATATTTCCACAATTCCTGATATTTGTTTGAGTATTACAAAATGAGGGCTAGTTTTAGTTACAACCATCATACATCAGTAGAAACATACTATTAATCAATATGAATCTGCTGTTTAGCTTGTTAAAATAAAAGTAGCTTAATAAATATTTAAAAATTATACATAATGCATTTAGACTTTCTATTAAAAAAAAATATTATAATTTATGGCCTCTGCTTATTTCTACCACTAGATGGCAGTGAGTAGACAAAGTATTTTAATTCCCTCCAAAACTATTAAATGTGCACAAATTGCTCAACATGAACATCAAAATGACGTTAAATTCATCTAAAACATGAGTCTGCTGATCATTGGCCACAAATGACTAAGATATTGAGTGACTAAAGCAACTCAATGTCCAAACTCAGAGCCGGTTATGGAAAACTCACTAATCACTCGTTTGGTTTTGGAAGTAAAAGCAGTTTCAGTCGATTCAGTCGAACCGTGAAAGTGGGAACTGGAATTTCCATGAACATTCACATACTTTAATTTTCAATACTTAAAATTATATTTTAAGTTTATATTAATTATAACAATACTTAAAAACTCTTCACATTTTTTTTTTTTTTTTTTTTTGATATTTCTCAACACTTTCAATAAATACATCAGTTACAATATCTTGGAACTGAGAAGAGACGCAGAGAAATGGAGAACGTTACGCAGCCCTATAATGTCTGTCAGCAGCTCGATGGAGAACACCACGGAAAGCCCAAACCCAAATGCACTTGCGATTAAGAAGGTCAAAGATACAGCGGCACTAGTGGAAATACTGTCAATAACACACACACACACACACACACACACCAGAACAACAATGCTGGAGTCTCAGAAAACACAATATCAAAGAATACAATCAGAGTCTGCAGGTTTCTCTCGTTAAGGCAGCGGACGAGAAACACGTGATGATGACGAGGTGAATCTGAGCGTCTCGAACAACGGGGCGAATTCACTATACACCGTATTATCATTTCACTAATGTTCCCATTCAGTTATGACAACATTATTTCCAGTAAGGCTTACAGTCAAACCAACATTTATTCAGACACCCTTTCTTACATTATCACAGTTTATTCGCTATAGTTTAGAAAATAGTCATAAAATATGAATAACAGTGGATATTTGACTGGTTTTGTCCGTTCTTCTGTTAGACTGTCTCACACATGAATTATGTTGAATATCTGTCAGCTGTTAAATTTAACTACACAATTAGATAATACCAGTTTAGCTCAACCAATCACCAAGCAATGCTTCATTGTGTTCAGTCTGTGTGTAAAAAGAGCATTAGCAATTAAAGACAAAACACACTTCAGCAAAACATGATCAGCTCAAAGTGTCCGAATCATTGTTACTGAAGAATATTTGGGTATAATATGTCACAGTTTACTTTATTCTGCTCTCCTCACTTACAGAAATGAACTATAGTGTCCTGATCACACTAGATCTGGTGTCTGAATAGCCTTTGGTTTGAATGTATCAATCACGCGAACATTCCATTTGATCATTCTTCAAACAGAATGTAATGTTACTTTTGAATGTTTGCTGAACATTCCGAAACAAGTCGTTACATTTAAAAACCGTTAGATGTTGAACGTTTAAAAAAAAACATTCCATGAATGATGTATAAATAATGTCAACGTTTCGAGAACATTAGATAAACGTTCTGTTACTTCTGAGAACGTTCGCTGTTAGCTGTGCATAAAGCAGACAGTAATATAATAACTATATCTAGCTTAATAAGTAACTAATGTTCTGCTTATTGATGCTCAGATGGAGACGGTCTTTATAAGCGGCTGGTAAAGAGACTCCGAGTCTTTATTGTCCCTGTAAAGAACATTATAAAGAGTGTTTAACCAGAAACGCTGAATGGCGTGAGAGTTTAATAGCGCTGAGAGACGTGTATCTGTGTAGTGTGTGTTCCGCACTCGCTGTGTGTGCCGTTCCCGGATGTCTTTATCCTCATGTTGTGTTCCGGACCTGGAGAGGATGTTCAGTCGCACTTTATTTTACAGTACAGTGTACTTACAGTATTAAGAAAGTACTGGTGATATACAGTGCGTGCAGAATTATTAGGCAAGTTGATTTTTTGATCATATTTTACCATATTAATATTAATAACTACTATTAATTTTTTATTTAATCATAAATTCATCACCAATGAGCATTTCACTGTCCAATGCAATTTCTAGTATTGCATCCTTCTCATGAGCATTTCATAATTTTTGACTTTATCATTTTATCTGTAAAAGAAAATGGCCTTATAATTACGCACACCTGCATATAAGGTGTTTTTTTATTATGATTTAATTATATATCACTTATAAATGATCAAAAGCTAAATTAATAGTAGTTATTAAGATGAATGTGGTTTGGAATTGGTAAAATGTGCCTGGAAAAAAATATGATCAGAAAATCAACTAATAATTCTGTATGCACTGTAAGCTAACTAATATATTACTAAGAGTGTACTGGTAATATAAGGTAACTACATGGGTTAAGGTTAGGATTAGGGGCAGGTTAAGTTATTATTACTAATACCCAGTTATTGTAAGTACTATAATAAGTACACAGTATGTACATGAGGAACAGGACTGTAAAATAAGGTGCTACCAGATTTTCTTTTCCATAGAAATGCTAGTTCATATTATTATAGCATTGGACTAAAACGTACTGACTTTGCTCACGAGGATAAAACAACTTCCTAAATTTGTTTTTGATCATTTTTTCTAACCGTGTTACAACTGCTCATAAATCTGCCATCATACTCTGTTACTGTCAAATACTGGGTTCAGGTTTTGTGTTTGTGTTGTCACTCACACTGAAGTGCATCAGCTCAGATCTGTGGCTGTGTTTCCGGGCAACTATTTTTATGCAAATTTTGGGATATCACATTGAAAAAATGCAGGATGGAAACGCCAAGATGTGTTTCAAAATGCAAATACAGATCACTGCTTTATCCGATAAGAAGACATGATGCATAAACTGTGATGGAATCACACACAGGGCCCTATCTCGCACCCAGCGCAACTGACTTTGTACACGACGCATGTGTCATTCCTATTTTGCACCCGACGCATAGCGGACTTTTCCCTCCACAGACGCACGTCGGTAAATTAGGGAATGAACTTGCGCTCCCGGGGGCGGTTCAGCGAAAAGAGGAGGCGTGTTCCGGCGCAAACGTTCCCTGGTGCGATTTTGCAGTTTCAGAAAAAAGTGCCGTGTTATTCAGATGCTATTTTAAGGGCGCATGCTTGGCCATAATGTAGCGTGTGCACAACACACATGCTCTTTGCTTCTCTCATCTACACAGAAGCAGCAGTTTTCATTTTTGGAAATCATACATTATTACAAGGAAAAATATTACCACACGAGGGAAATCATTGTTGTGTCCATGAAGATGTGAAAAAATAGGCATAAATCTAGCTTACACATTTACCAAAATTATCATACGCCTGTTTAAGCGAAGCTAATCTGGGTGTGTTTCTCCATCCCCAATGTCACTTCTCTGTGTTTTACGGCCCTGACGAGAACGCCGGTCTCCTCGGCTGTGAACCGCTCGGGCAAATCCGCCGTTATAATAGCAATCCGCCATGGAACAAGCGCGCCTGCTCTTAAAGGGAATGTGAGATGTAGCTCTGATTGGTTTATTTCACGTTACGCCCAAACCACACCTATGAGTAATGAAGCTCTTCAGACCGACACATTTTAGATTTGCGTCGGGCGCAAGAGTCATTTATCCCGCCGGTATAATAGCAACAGCGCCCGAGATCCGCCCACAAAGTCACTTGCGTTTCAGATCGTTAAAATAGGGCCCTTACTGAATAAATCCCTTGATGCCTCAGCGTCAGCTGTGATTGGATAACTGGAGTAACCAGTGGACCAATGGCGTCGCAGCATCTCTAATGTTGGTTTGGTGTTTCTGAAACGTCGAAGTGTGTGATCAGAATGATTGGGTGTAATTCCCTCCAGAAGCGTCTCACACACGAGTGTGTTCCCGAACACCAGCATCCGAACGCTAGAGAACATGACAGCGTTTACTGTGTTTCGTCTGACGCTCTGAGACACACTTGTTCATGATGGAGGGAAAACAGACACACTGCAGAAACGTACAGTTTTATTACTGATATTCTGCACCAGTTTATGTTATTTATGTAGGGATGCAGGATATATCGGCCACCATATCAGTATCGGCCGATATATGTTATCGTTATCGGGCTGATAAGAAAATTTGGCCCATATATTAAAGCCAATATATATTATTTCCTTCAGCTGAGACGCTTCAGATGCGCACTGATCAACGTGATGGTCTTGAATTGCTTGAAATATGAATGGAAAAAGGGAAAATCATATCAGCTACATACAATTATGAGAACTTTATAATTGTGCGTTTTGGACGTGGCTTTTAGAGTTGAGACTTTTGTTTTTGTAATCAGGCTCTTAAAATATATAAATATTTTGAAATTCTATATATAATTTTTTAAATATAAAGAATTATCGGTTATTGGACAAATTTTTCATATCGGTGCATCTCTAGTTTTATGCAATACCCCGATTTTGCACATAAGTTAAATTCGCAGCTTTAGATGGAAACGCAGATAATGAGGCCTAGGATCAGAAAGGAAACACAAAACCTGAGCTGACCGAGAGAGAAAGACTGAATCCAGTATTGGAGATAACGAGAGATTTACAAGCGAGATAAAGCACAAGGGTTAATTAACAACTGGACGACCTCAGCCACTGATTCCCAGTGAATTCGCCCAGTTATTCCCATTAATATAAACTCTATCACAGCAAAAAATGCTTTTTTTTTTACTTAGTTTTTTTGTCTTGTTTCCAGTCCAAATATCTAAAAGCTCTTAAATCAAGATGCATTTACTAGATGATATAACTTTGATATTATGTCTTGTTTTCTGGGGAAATAAATCAAAGTTAAGTGAGTTTCTGCTTAAAACAAGCAAAATTATCTTTCAGTGGGGTAAGAAAAATAATCTTGTTACTGTTTGAATTAAGATTATTTTATTATTATATGATTATTATTTCATTTTGATGTATATCCCCAGGAAACAAGACATAATATCATATGTCATTTTACTCATCTAGTAAATGCATCTTGATTGAAGAACTTTTAGATATTTAGACTGGAAACAAGACAAAAACCCTGAGTAAGAAGAGCATGTTCTGCGTGTCTCATTGGCTGTAAAGCACCGGAGGCGTATACTGAGATGGCACTTGTGTTCTTCATGTTTCTGTTCGTCTGGTGAGCGAGTCCGTTTGCTCTAGCCGTGGTTCGGAGAGTCGGGGTCGGGGTCCGGGTCCGGGTCGGGGTCCGGGTCGTCTGACGGGAGCTTCACGCGCTGCTCATCCATGCGCTTGGCCTGGACTCTCTGAATGAGGCTGAAGAAGTCCTCGTCGGGGACGGTCGGGGCCCGCGGACCCCCTTCAGGAGGAGAGCAGCGCTGGTCGTCGATCCGGGACGACTGAGCAGAGACACAGCAGAGAAACACAACTGGGTCAGACTGAGGAGGAGTGGTACGCACTGCAAAAAGTGCTTTTCTTACTCAGTATTTCAAGTCCAAATGTCTAAAAATACTTAAATCAAGATGCATTTACTAAATCAGTAAAACAACGTAAGATAGTATGTCTTCTTATTTTCAAAATTAAGTGATTTATTGCTTTAAAAAAATCTAAATTATCTGCCAATGGGGTCAGAATAATCTTAATTCAAATAATGTGATTCAAACAGAAACAAGATTATTTTTCTTACCCCATTGGCACATAATTTTCCCCAGAAAACAAGACATAATATCTTATGGCATTTTACTACTTTAGTAAATGCATCTTGATTTAAGAGCTTTTAGATATTTGGACTGGAAACAAGACAAAAACACTCAGTAAGAAGAGCATTGTTTGCAGTGTGAGCTTGAATGCATGTAAACATATTGTAGGAGACTCCGAAACAACATTAGGATTCTTTAAAAATACCATAATTTTTTATAATATTGTGTAACAAATCATTGGCTACAATGATCAGGGCTTCAAAAACATGTTGTAAATATACATCAGTGAGGCTCTTGAGCGAGCGCTTACACACACACACACACACACACACACACACACGAGCGTTTGAGAACAGGACCGGTCCGCTGATAGACGGATGCTCGTGCTTTCAAAACTCACGCTCCCGTTTTCTAAAACACTTTCAAACTCTCCCGTGCGCTGATCGATGTAGCCAATCACAGACATTTCTGATGAGCTCGTGAACACAACGGCCAATCAGAGATGTTTATGATGCCGCTCATCAGCGCTCAAAGCCTCACATTTGTAAAATTTCAGAATCGACTCGGTATCGAAGTCGACACTTTTGACAACACTACTGAGGAGCGTTCAGTCTTGCCGGGAAGTTTATTCTGTTTTCAGTGACCGAAATGATCTTCTATCAGGCAGTGTTCATATTTGAATTCACTTTTATTTTATTTTATTTTTAGTTCGTTTATTTTTTACTTCTTGAACTTATTTTATTTCAATAAGTTGCCATGTCAACATTTCTTATACGTTTTAGTCATTTTGTTATGTACTTTAGTCATTTTTATATTTTGCATTTATATACTGTTGTAGTATTTATTAATATTTTTTAATTAGCTTTTTATATTTTCAGTTTTCATTAAAAAAAAGCTTAAAAGCTTAATAAAAAACTTTTTTTCGGTTTTAGTCATTTTTGAACTTCAACTTATTTTATTTCAGTTTTCATTTTACTTTTATTTCAAGGTTTAGTTGGTTTTTTTATGTGCTTTTGTCATTTTTATATTTTGTATACTATTATAGTATTTTAAATTGGCTTTTATGTTTATATTTTCAGTTTTCATTTTAATCACTTTTTTTATGTGATTTTCTTACATGCAATTATAATATTCTTTAATATTTTGAATTAACTTTTTTATACATTTTGTTTTCATTTTAATTGTATTTTAAGTTTTAGTTGTTTTGTTATGTGCATTTGTAATTTTTTTATTAGGTTTTGTTTTTTAAATATTTCTATTTAGGTTTATTTTTCTTTCAGTTATATTTATAGCTATATTATAATATTTTAGTTTTATTTATATACTAGGCTATTATATATTTATTATATTTTTATTTTATATATTCAGTTTGCATTTAATTTAGTTTTAGAGGTTTTGTTATATGCTTTTGTCATTATTTTTATTAGGTTTTGTGTTTTAAATATTTAGATTTTAGTTTTATTTTTGTTTCAGTTTTAGTTTGAGTAATTTCGGTTACCAAGGCAAGATTTTAGGGCTGTGAAGCAATTAAACGATTGTGTTTACATAATGTGTGTGTACTGTGTAGAATTATTTTGCATATATAAATACACAAACATGCATGTATTTATTTAAGACAAATTTGTTATTTTTATATAAAATATTTATAAATAAATTATATATTTATTTATATATATACACACACAGTATATACACACAGTATATACATGCAAATATTTCTTAAATATATACGTGTGTATTTATAAATACAAAATAATTAAACACAGTACATACACATATATTATGTAAACACAAACTTTTATTTTGGATGCGATTAATCGTTTCACAGCCCTACTAGATTTCTAATTTTGGTTCAAGTACCGTCACATGCTAATATTGCAGAAGGATGTTGACTGAAGGGTTTAAGTCAAGTCACCTTCATTTATACAGCGCTTTTAGAAATATAGATTGCTTCAAAGCAGCTTTACAGGGCTCGGCTCGGGCTCGGCTCAGGCTCGGCTCGGCTCGGGCTCGGGCTCGGCTCTAACCTGGCACTTGATGAGCATGTTGAAGAAGTCGTCGCTGGGCTCGGTGGACTCGCTCTCTCCACACAGGTGCCCCAGGTTGTTGTGGGTAATCCTGAGTCCGGGTAGGTTACTGACGCTCACTCTCTGGTCGTCCAGGCGCCGGCTCTGAGAGCTGGCGATCAGATCGAAGAGCTCTTCAGTTTGAGGAGAGGAGAGGAGACTGGCGTCTGAGAAACACACACACCATAATCTTAATGTGTCTTACACTGAGGCTGATGCAAAACATGTATAATGTGTCGGCCCAGATCCGGCCCCATCACATAAAAGTACCAAAAGTATCACTGTATGGAAAAGAGCAGCATGAACATTATTCAAAATATCTCTGAAATCATGAGGGATTTAAACAACATGAAGCGAGTGAGTGATATTATAATCTATTCCTTTAAAGTGCCTCTATTATGCCATTTCCTAAATTCCCTTTCATGCTGTTTGTGAATGTAAAAGTTCTGCAAAGTTTTTTAGATCAAAGTGCAGATAAATTTTGAAGTGCAGATAAATGGAGTTTTTGTCTCCTACAAGAAAGAAGTGATTCTGAACTGAAACGAGTCAGTAATTCAGTCTCACTTCCTGTTGAACCGGCGTAGGGTTGTGACTAATTTGCATAATGCCCGCCTCTGGTCTTGATTGGCTGAGCAGCGTCTCTTAGCTCCGCCCTCAAACACTGTTGTGTATCTGAGACTGGAAGAGTTTGGCTCGTGTTGTTCGTGTGGAGAAGACGCTGTTTTCTGAGATTGATACGGTGAAACCCACGCCATCGTCACTGTTCGTATCACTGTGATCAAGAGCTGAGACTCAGATATGATAATGAGCGTTTGCTTTCTGACCAATCACAGCAGAGCAGCTCTCAGAGAGGCGGGGCTTAGAGAGACTGAATCATCGATGGAAGCGTTTCAGACACTGAGAGGAAAGAGCTGACGCTGCAGTGCAGATTATGAGGACATTAGTGTTTTATGACCTTGAATGCATGTAGCCTAAACCTGTTGTAGGAGACGCCAAAACAACACTAGGAGCCTTTAAAATAGCATAATAGGGCACTATAATGAAAAATGAAAAAGAGAATACCTTGTTTTAGACCCATGTGACTTTCTTCTACTGAAATTGAGGACATTTAAGTGTTTTTTGACCTCAGATGCATTTAAACACTGTAGGAGCAGAGGGTTCGTACAGATACTGTGCAAATAAATTCAAGCACTACTTTTTTGGATTTCAAGGACTACAATCAGAGATCGCACTTATCAAACAATATCTTTAGGATTTTTTAAGGAATTTTTAAAAACAAATTACAGATATATGGTCTCCAAAATACAACTTACAACGTATTTAATAATATATATTAAATACAAAGTTTATAATGGCTATTATTGCTCAATCAATAATATTTTATAGTATAATGTTGGCGTATTTCACATCCAGAAACAGTCTGATGAGGGTTTATCAGACGGGCAGCAGTGTTAACTTAGCTTGAAAAGATTGTATTTGTGTTTTTTCGAAAAAATATTTATATATATTGTATTTAAATACAAGTACCTCTTAGTAAATATGGCTGTTTTCAAGGGTTTTCCAGGACTTAAATTTCAAAAAGTCAAATTCAAGCACTTTAACCCCCTGGGGTCAGCTATCGCGCCGGCGCGATAGGCTCGTTTTTTTTCGTATGAGTGCAAAAAATAATAATAATAAAAAAAAAATATTAATTTTTATCTTATATGCTTGTGTTATACATCAATCGATCCTGTTTAGTGTGTATTTTTTTGTGTGTATGCTTATAATAAAAACAAAGTGTTGTGCTTTTTGCCAAATAAAGAAAAATAAACATGATGCGAGTTCTGCCTACTCTCCGTCAGTGTAGTCAATTCTGAAACGCGTCCGAAAATGAACTGTAACTCAGCGAATACTCAGTCAAACAGGCATACAGACACACAGGCATGAAGCTTGAATTCTCTTCTTTTAAATGAAGTAATTTTTATAAAAAACAAATATTCACAGTTTCTATAATATGTATGTAAAGAGAGAGATGTCAGTCGTTCTCATCTCAGCTAATTAAGTTTTAATGTGACTCCGCCTACGTAGACCGCGCTATACAAACGCAAATGTGAGGCGATCCATACAAACCTGTGAAACGCCCACATCCGCTGGATAAGGCCGGTGAAACACTGGATGCGTGGCGTAAGCGTCTCAGCTGCGTGGCGTGTCCGTTTTTATTTCGGCTCCCATGTTAACAGTTTAGAGTTTGCAGACTGCCTGTGTGAGACGCGCGTCTCAGGCGCGGCACGAGCCGCATGAAAAACGCGTGCATGCTAGAAATAGAACCGACGCCTATTTTCACGCGACACGCAAGCGTCTTGGAAGCGTTTCCATGCAAAATTGAATAGGAAAATCTGTTTATTTGTCATTTTGACATGAATACATATTAATAAATGTCCTTTTGATGTTTAAAAGTGTCTAGGTTTTGACATAAATGCAAATATAAATGTAATTTTACAAAATATGATCGATTTTCAAATACTGCTGTATTGAATGAACAGCTTTTAGCAAACTCTATTGCTATACTGAGATGAGGAATATATACTGTATGTGTTTTGTCAAAAATAAAGTCATCAACTAACTAATGAATCCTTTACCTTTACTTTGAAATACGTATGATAAAATGTATACTTTAGTTTTGAAAGACGTTGACTAGTTTTGAAAAGATTATAAAGTATGTATGTGCATGCATATATATATATGTGTGTGTATATATGAAGAGTTCAGATGCAAAAGCCTCTAAATGCCATCTGAAATTTTCTCCTAGAATGATCATTTTTATGAAGCTTGTATATTTAAGTTAGCTATAGGTGACACACCTGAATGAATGGCTCATTAAGTATGCAGGGACATTGTCTCACCAGGTGTGAACTACTAAATATGCATGATGCTGTTGTATCGTTTTATGTGAATGATTAGGCAGGATGATTTTCACATCATTTTGAAGAAAAACTCTAGGCGATGACATCCATTAGTCAAAAGTCTTATTGCCACATATTTAGTATGTGTTTTGTGGCCTTATTTCAGAAACTTTAATTTTTTGTTTTTTCGATAACCATGCATAAACATTATTCTCTCAAAAATGAAAACATGTACATACATGTGGCTCACATATTATTGTAGCCCTGTTTGTGCTATATAGAGTGAATTTACACATTTGCCATTAATATGTTTATAAGCAACTGAAAAAAGCACAAATGTCAGGGCATGTCAGAACATCTCAAGGACCCCAAAAACACCCCAGACCCCAGAGGGTTAAACACCCTGTTCGAACCCTTTAGGAGACCCTAAAAGTCTTATAATCTCAGTGACTGACCGATCCTGTTTTCTTCCACTCCTCCTGCACTCTCTCCATCGGTCGGCTCATCCAGTTCACAGCGCTGGTCATCCATACGACTGCTCTGAAACTTACTCAACAGGTCGAAGAAGCAGTCTTCATCTGACGGGTCACGGCCCAGTTTCTGCAGGACAAACACACCAGAACATCACCATTAAAACCAGAGAGAGAGAGAGAGAGAGAGAGAGAGAGAGAGAGAGAGAGAGAGAGAGAGAGAGAGAGAGAGAGGGGAGAGGGAGAGGGAGAGAGGGAGAGAGAGAGAGAGAGAGAGAGAGAGGGAGAGGGAGAGAGAGAGAGAGAGAGAGAGAGAGAGAGGGGAGAGGGAGAGGGAGAGAGGGAGAGAGAGAGAGAGAGAGAGAGAGGGAGAGGGAGAGAGAGAGTGTGTGTAAGGTCATGGACTGTGGTCTATTTTTGTACACTCGCATCTCACCCAAATGACCCTAAAACGAGTTAAATGTCATGAGATAACGCTGGAGGAATATATCGATGACATGAAACCTACGATGAAAACTAATTGCAGAACATCACCATTAAAACCACTGAGTGCTCATGATCACATCACCGTGTCCTAACCAGATGTGATGCGATAAGATTCCAGTGACAAATAATGTGTCTTCTACGCGAGATGCGTAGAAATCAATCAAAACCCACAGCCAATCAGAACAGCGTGTGGGTGGGGTTAGCCAATCAGAACAGCATGTGGACTGGGTTAGCCAATCAGAACAGCGTGTGGGCGGGGTTAGCCAATCAGAACAGTGTGTGGGTGGAGTCAGCCAATCAGAACAGCTTGTGGGCGGAGTCTCACAGAGAGTGCATAGCACCAGAGAGTAATCTTGACTAGCCTGGGTTTCCCCGATTTCCACGATTTTATTCCCGCTGCTAGGCAGCCTGGGCACCATGGACCAGATTTTCCCCTCAAAA
>NC_138225.1:54549985-54607485 GCF_964197995.2 Scardinius erythrophthalmus
AGTGTTTCTGCCGCTCAGTGTGTGTAACCGCAGTCACTCTAGGCCAGGGCTATTCAATTGGCGGCCCGTGGGCCACATGCGGCCCGCCAATCATCTCCATGCGGCCCGACGGCACCAACCTCCCTCCTCCTCTTTTCGCTCCGATCGACCTGAGAAACGTTTTACGTGTGAATATTTCAGCAGTTATTATATGTGTCCCGAATTAATGTCGACTGAACCAGCGATAGGCTACCAATCATTCGTGAATGAATCATTCTTTTGGTTCGATTCTTTCTAAACGCGCTTGCATAACGGTCTAAAACTATTCGGATTCATTCGGACTGCTCCGTCACTGAATCATCTGAAGCGGTTTCTCGTTCAGTACAGTAACAACTAATAGCGATGTTTTCAGTTGTTTCACTAGTTGTTTAAACACGGCCCAGCGCGGAGTTGCGTTTACTCCCGGTCCCGGACACACTAATATTAAACAGCGTTGCGACAACCAGTGGAAGCGTTTCAGTTCGACAGAAACCTCTCTATTACAAACCACAAATCACTCGATGATTTAATTAGTATTAAATCGGATGAAACAGCCTCAACATTCCCAACAAGACTGATGAGGAAAGCAGGAGAAACATTGTGGCATGAACGAAATTAGAAGACTTTAAATCCCCTAATCACCCTTACAAACATTTACCACATTTACTGTAGTAATATACCATGGTTGGGCAGAAATGTGCAATATTTATATTGAATACTATGTAGTAATAAATAAATATAGTAAATATTTACTATAATATTATATAGTATAATAGTAAATATAGTGATTATATTGCATTAGATTTATTAGGTGGGTTGAGGAATATATATTTAATGCTTGTTATGAAATTATGTCAGTTTCTTTGTAAAGGTGCGTATAGTTTTTAACTTGTGTTTAGGCATTTTTTATACAGTTGGAACCTGTGGTTAACAAGTCTCACTTTCAGAATATTTTCATTTAAGCATAACAATTATAAATAAAATAATTATTATTTCTCACCAACAGCTATAAGTTTGTATAAATAATTTATTTGTTCCAAGGAAAATAGTTGTACACAGCTGTAAATTATCAAGTTTTTATTTATTATGGTTTTATATATTTGCATACTGTTGGGTACCACATTTCCAAATACCACACTTCTTTAGGGTTACTTTAGCTTATTTATTGAAACTGTTATGTTTCAATAAATAAGATAAACCCCCAAACCAACCCACCGGCCCACCTCAACTTTTCGATTTGATAATGCGGCCCTCGAATGAAACTAATTGAATAGCCCTGCTCTAGGCTTTTGACAGGCATTTTGTTGAAAGATTGTGACTCAAGTACATGTCCTGCATGGCAAAGTCTGGATCACCCAATCAGATGTTGAGCATGTGACCTTATCAGAGCTGTATTTCCAGAGGTCAACGCTCTCCATGCTGTTCTTCTTGCTGAACTTGGGTCTGGCTCCTGTGGGAGAAAACAAGTACAAGTTTATTATTATAAATCATGAAATATCAATTTACAGGCCGCAGACATCACTGAGACACGAAAAACAGATTATTTGTGTATTTATACAGCTAGCAGGGTTCGTACAGGTACTGTAAATTAAATTCAAGGATTTTTCAAGAACTTTTTGGGTTTCAGAGATCTCACTTATCAAACAATATCCATATTATCTGTCAAATTCGAAATAAGGTAAATAGATAACGGAAAATAAACCAATAAAACAAAATGTTTCAGATAAAGTGCAGCAGATGCAATGACTGCGGTAACTTTAACCATTGAAAGGATAATATAACAAAGATATCACTTTCTTTTTTCAAACTGATTTTTCTCCCATGAATATATGATTGACATAAAGAATGAAAGCTGTATCATATACTTGGATATTTATGAGCAATATCACACTCTCAGCCATGTGAAGTGGCTCTATATCTATATCAGACGGGCTACAGCGTTCATTCTGTGAGAAAAGATTGTTTTATTGGTAAAATTAAACACTTATTTCACATATATTGTCTTTCAATAATTCAAGCGCTTTTCAAGTACCTTTTCATAAATACTGTATGGCTGTTTTCAAGGGTTTTCCAAGACTTACATTTCAATAAGTCAAATTCAAGTACTTTAAGCATTTTAAGCAGCTTGTACGAACCCTGAACCTCATGAACTCTACAATTCCTCTACAAATCCACCCGATTTTGGATCAGTAAGATTTTTTATGTCTTTAAAAGAGTATCTTCTGCTCACCAAGGTTGCATTTATTTGACTAAAAATACAACAACAACAACAACTGTAATATTGTTAAATATTATGAAAATTTAAAATAACTGTTTTCTATTTTAATATACAGTAAAATGTAATTTATTCCTGTGATCAAAGCTGAATTTACAGCATCATTACTCCAGTCTTCAGTGTCACATGATCCTTCAGAAATCATTCTAATATGATGATCTGATGCTCAAGAAACATTTATGATTATTATCAGTGTTGAAAACAGTTATTAACATTTTTATTTCAGGATTCTTTGAAGAATAGACATTTCAAAAGAACAGCATTTATCTGAAATAGAAAGCTTTTGTAACAAAACACTAGCGTTCAAAAGTTTGGGGTCAGTAAGAATTTTTATTTTTATTTTTTGGGAGAAATAAATAAAATAAATCAATACTTTTTTTCAACAAGGATGAATTAAATTGATCAAAAGTCACAGTTAAGACATTTATAATGTTACAAAAGATTATATTTTAGATAATGTTGTTCTTTTAAACTTTATATTCATCAAAGAATCCTGAAAAAAATTTGTACTCTTCTTCTAAAAACAATCTAAAACTTTTGACTGGTAGTGTATGTTATGGAAAATGTCTCTTTTTACTACAAAAAGTATTCTTTTAAAATCAATGTCAAAAACAAGCAAAGAGCATCCAGTGTGACAACTTGCCCCGCTGTGGCTTATACAGTGGAATAGGTGATGCTTACCCTGCACTTTAAACTCAGAGTCGGATGGAGAGAGATCGCCCTCCTTCACCCCGAGAGCCTCCATCAGCTCTTCCACATTCATCCTGGCCGTCAGCTCTCCGTTTCTGTCCCCGATCTGAGAGCAAGCAAAGCAAAAGACCGAGTTACAGGTGTGTGTGTGTGTGTGTGTGTGTCGAGTTACAGCGGCTGCTGGACGGCAGAGTCTGGCGTCACCTCTCTGGAGATGTCCAGGTGTTTCCGGGCGTAGTGAAGAGCCTGACGGTGGTTTCCCAATGACACGTAAGCGTTACCCAGACTCCAACAGGCCCGGCCCTCCCCGACCCTAGCAGAGACAGACAGAACGCAGATTCATTCAGCGACGAAGCAGAAGTGACGAGTGAGTCACTGACTCATTCTTTAGAACGATTCGTACAAAAACGTAAATTCATTCAGGGACGAAGCATAAGTCACAAGTAAGTCACTGAGTCATTCATTAGAACGATTTGTTCGAAAACACAGATTCATTCAGGGACGAAGCATAAGTGACAAGTGAGTCACTGAGTCATTCATTACAACGATTCGTACAAAAACCCAGATTCACTCAGGGACGAAGCATAAGTCACAAGTAAGTCACTGAGTCATTCATTAGAACGATTTGTTCAAAAAAAGCAGATTCATTCAGGGACGAGGCAGAAGTGACGAGTGAGTCATTGAGTCATTCATTAGAACGATTCGTACAAAAACACAGATTCATTCAGCGACGAAGCTGAAGTGACGAGTGAGTCATTGAGTCAATCATTAAAACGATTCGTTCAAAAATGCAGATTCATTCAGGGATGAAGCAGAAGTGACGAGTTAGTCACTGAGTCATTCTTTAGAACGATTCGTACAAAATGCAGGTTCATTCAGGGCCGAAGCAGAAGTGACGAGTGAGGCATTGAGTCATTCATTAGAACGATTTGTTCAAAAAACGCAGATTCATTCAGGGACGAGGCAGAAGTGACGAGTGAGTCATTGAGTCATTCATTAGAACGATTCGTACAAAAACACAGATTAATTTAGGGACGAAGCTGACGTGACGAGTGAGTCATTGAGTCAATCATTAAAACGATTCGTTCAAAAATACAGATTCATTCAGGGACGAAGCTGAAGTGACGAGTGAGTCATTGAGTCAATCATTAAAACGATTCGTTCAAAATGCAGGTTCATTCAGGGATGAAGCAGAAGTGACGAGTAAGTCACTGAGTCATTCTTTAGAACGATTCGTACAAAATGCAGGTTCATTCAGAGCCGAAGCAGAAGTGACGAGTGAGGCATTGAGTCATTCATTAGAACGATTCGTTAAAACGCAGATTCATTCAGGGACGAAGCAGAAGTGACGAGTGACTCATTGAGTCATTCATTACAACGATTCGTTAAAAACTGCAGATTCATTTAGGGACGAAGCTGAAGTGACGAGTGAGTCATTGAGTCATTCGTTAGAACTATTCATTCAAAAACGCAGATTCCTTCAGGGACGAAGATGAAGTGACGAGTGAGTCATTCATTACAACTATTCGTTAAAAAATGCAGATTTATTCAGGGACGAAGCAGAAGTGACGAGTGAGTCATTAATTAAAATAATTTGTTAAAAACACAGATTCATTCAGGGACGAAACTGCTGCTCAGAGACGTGTAATGGCTCTACTGATATTTTTGTTGGCAAAATAAGAGGAAAAACAGGACAGCTGTGTCCGAATGCCGTATGCTCTGACCTGTCGTTGAGCTCTTGAGCGATGAGCAGGTGTTTGAGGTGATAGTCGATGGCACGTTCATATTCCTGCAGGAGTGTGTATGTGTTTCCCAGACTGTAACACGCTTGAGCTTCCATCACCTGATCCTTCAGTTGCCGAGAGAGCTGAAGAGTTTTCCTGAGGAACAGAGGAAGTATGATTTTCTAATCTCTAGATATGGATTGGGTTCAATGTAAGAATATATGCTAAAAGTTTGGGGTCGGTAAGTCTCTTCTGCTCACCAAGGCTGCATTTATTTGAGCTAAAATACACTCAAACTTTTGAAATATTATTCAAATGTAAATCAGCAGTTCTCTATGTGAATATATAATAAAGTGTAATTTATTCCTGTGATCAAAGCTGAATGTTCAGCATCATTACTCCAGTCTTCAGTGTCACATGATCCTTCAGAAATCACTCTAATATGACGATTTGATGCTCAAGAAACATTTATGATTATCAATGTCGATTTTTTTGTGGAAATTATGATATACTTTGTTTTATTTTATATGAATAGAATGTTCAAAAGCATTTATTTGAAATAGAATCTTTTGCAACAAATGTCACTTTTGATCAATTTAATGTTTTTTTGCTGAATTAAAGTATTATTTATTTTTAAACGTTTAAATGGCGGTGTGTATTATAGCATTTAGTTAGTGTGTAACAACAAAGATGTAACAACACACCTCTCCTCAACAAGCCTCATGATTGATATATTTTTAAATTCTTTAGTGTAAAACGTTTTTATGAGGAGAAAAGTGTCTGTATCTGATAATCTGTCGCTCGCACACTCGTGCACAAGCTCAAATACTTCCTCTGAGGAGTGTGTGAACTACAACTGTGATGCTGTTTGCTTTTTCCTCTTGTTACATGTGAAAGTTTCAGTAGCAGCTCTTTAATCTTCTCCTGTCCTGAAGGTGTTTGTACGCCATTATTTCCTATTCCTAACAAACCACCGGTGTCCTGCATCCTCTAGATGGCGCTGTAAGTCATGATCACCTGTAATACTCTGTTGCTGTGTTGAACTGGCCCAGGAAAATGAGAGCGTTGCCTAGGTTACTGTACGCTCGCCTCTCCGCTGCTTTGTCGCCAAATTCCTTTGCAATGGAAAGACGCTGGAAACAACAAGGAGGGATTGTGTGTTACTTTGAAATGCAAATCCCTCTGAGATTCCAGCTTCAGTGACGCTCAGTGTTGTTTGTCCCAATGAGGGTTTTACCTCTCTGTGGAACTTAATGGCCTCTACAAAATTACCCAGCAGGTAATGAGTGTTTCCGAGGTTCCCGAAGGCTCTTCCCTGGGCGGCTCGGTCTCCCAACTCCTTCACCAGAGAGAGATTCATCCTGAAAGAGAGTTTAGGAAACTAATTTAGGACTTTTCACAGGTTCATTGCCTCATAAAACAAGTAAACAGTCTTTGTACCTAATGTTGTGATTCTGACGGTTTGATTCAAGGAAGTTTATTCTAGAATTTCTTTTTGAAAATTAAGGGAAAAAAGGTTTGATTTGCATATAAAATTTCCATCCATTAAAAATTGCACAGTTTTAAAGTCCTCCTGTGGTGAGAATCCAGCTTTTAATGTTGTTTATGTGTCTATGTGGTGTTTTTAATATGCTTTAAGACAAACCATGTGTAAATTCATAAGTCGACACCATTGCTGAGTATTTTCTCCTTAAATCTGCAGCGAGTGAGTGGAGGTGGGGCTCATTTGCATATTCATAGTACCGCGCATACTAAATGAGGCAAGGGTGTCGAGTTACATTCAAGATATTTTAAGGCATGAAAAAAATTTTTCAAGTAAAAAACATTTAAATATGTTATTTTGGTGATAAAAGATGAGTTTTAAGGGATGAAATTATTGACTACATTGGGACTTCAAACTAATCAAACTAATAAAGTTCAATTGATGCATATTTGTCAGCCATGCATAAATTACATTTTATTTCTGTAATAGCACTTATGCATTTTACATAATAAACTTTTTATATTTATCATCAATCAATTAAATCTTTTGATAAGGTTTATTAAAGTAGTTCATCTTATCATCTTCATCTGTTTATACAGATTTATGCTGATTCTAAGCAAATTCTGAGCATTTTGAAAATATGATTATTTAATAAACAAAAATGTGATTTTGAGAACATGGGATACCAACCGAATTTCGATGTTTTTGCACAGCAGTAAAATGACTTTTATCAATTATTATTACAAATGTCAATTATCTAACTTTGAGTGTACAGTCGTGGCCAAAAGTTTTGAGAATGACACAAATATTAGTTTTCACAAAGTTTGCTGCTAAACTACTTTTAGATATTTTTTTCAGTTGTTTCTGTGATGTACTGAAATATAATTACAAGCACTTTATACGTTTCAAAGGCTTTTATTGACAATTACATGACATTTATGCAAAGAGTCAGTATTTGCAGTGTTGGCCCTTCTTTTTCAGGACCTCTGCAATTCGACTGGGCATGCTCTCAATCAACTTCTGGGCCAAATCCTGACTGATAGCAACCCATTCTTTCATAATCACTTCTTGGAGTTTGTCAGAATTAGTGGGTTTTTGTTTGTCCACCCGCCTCTTGAGGATTGACCACAAGTTCTCAATGGGATTAAGATCTGGGGAGTTTCCAGGCCATGGACCCAAAATTTCAACGTTTTGGTCCTCAAGCCACTTAGTTATCACTTTTGCCTTATGGCACGGTGCTCCATCGTGCTGGAAAATGCATTGTTCTTCACCAAACTGTTGTTGGATTGTTGGAAGAAGTTGCTGTTGGAGGGTGTTTTGGTACCATTCTTTATTCATGGCTGTGTTTTTGGGCAAAATTGTAAGTGAGCCCACTCCCTTAGATGAGAAGCAACCCCACACATGAATGGTCTCAGGATGCTTTACTGTTGGCATGACACAGGACTGATGGTAGCGCTCACCTTTTCTTCTCCGGACAAGCCTTTTTCCAGATGCCCCAAACAATCGGAAACAGGCTTCATCTGAGAATATGACTTTGCCCCAGTCCTCAGCAGTCCATTCACCATACTTTCTGCAGAAGATCAATCTGTCCCTGATGTTTTTTTTGGAGAGAAGTGGCTTTTTTGCTGCCCTTCTTGACACCAGGCCATCTTCCAAAAGTCTTCGCCTCACTGTGCGTGCAGATGCGCTCACACCTGCCTGCTGCCATTCCTGAGCAAGCTCTGCACTGGTGGCACTCCGATCCCGCAGCTGAATCCTCTTTAGGAGACGATCCTGGCGCTTGCTGGACTTTCTTGGACGCCCTGAAGCCTTCTTAACAAGAATTGAACCTCTTTCCTGGAAGTTCTTGATAATCCTATAAATTGTTGATTTAGGTGCAATCTTAGTAGCCACAATATCCTTGCCTGTGAAGCCATTTTTATGCAACGCAATGATGGCTGCACGCGTTTCTTTGCAGGTCACCATGGTTAACAATGGAAGAACAATGATTTCAAGCATCACCCTCCTTTTAACATGTCAAGTCTGCCATTCTAACCCAATCAGCCTGACATAATGATCTCCAGCCTTGTGCTCGTCAACATTCTCACCTGAGTTAACAAGACGATTACTGAAATGATCTCAGCAGGCAGCAATAAAATAATGACATGATGAATAATGACAGCAATAAAATGCAGTGGAATTTTCATGGCAAAGAAGGACTATGCAATTCATCTGATCACTGTTCATAACATTCTGGAGTATATGCAAATTGCTATTATAAAAACTTAAGCAGCAACTTTTCCGATTTCCAATATTTATGTAATTCTCAAAACTTTGGCCACGACTGTAGAGCTGTGAAATGATTAATCGCATTTAAAATAAAAATGTTTACACATAATAATGTGTGTACTGTGTATAATTATTTTTTATATATAAATACACGCACATACATGTACAGTATATATTTAAGGAAAATGTGTTATTAATATATAAAATATTTATATATAATATAAATTATATATATATATATATAAATATATATGTACATGCAAATATTTCTCTAATATATACATGCATGCACACAGTTTTTCTTAAATATATACATGCATGTGTGTATTTATATATAGAAAATAATTATACACAGTACACACACATTATGTAAACAAACTTTTATTTAGGAGCGAATTACCCTCCTCCCTCCCCAGCTCCTCTCGTTTCTCAGGAGCGAATTACCCTCCTCCTCCTCCATCCCCAGCTCCTCTCTATTCTCAGGAGCGAATTATCCTCCTCCCTCCCCAGCTCCTCTCTATTCTCAGGGGCGAATTATCCTCCTCCATCCCCAGCTCCTCTCTATTCTCAGGGGCGAATTATCCTCCTCCATCCCCAGCTCCTCTCTATTCTCAGGAGCAAATTACCCTCCTCCCTCCCCAGCTCCTCTCGTTTCTCAGGAGCGAATTATCCTCCTCCCTCGTCCCTCCTCCCTCCTCTCGTTTCTCAGGAGCGAATTACCCTCCTCCATCCTCAGCTCCTCTTGTTTCTCAGGAGCGAATTACCCTCCTCCCTCCCCAGCTCCTCTTGTTTCTCAGGAGCGAATTACCCTCCTCCATCCCCAGCTCCTCTCATTTCTCAGGAGCGAATTACCCTCCTCCATCCCCAGCTCCTCTTGTTTCTCAGGAGTGAATTACCCTCCTCCCTCCCCAGCTCCTCTAGTTTCTCAGAAGCGAATTACCCTCCTCCAACCCCAGCTCCTCTTGTTTCTCAGGAGTGAATTACCCTCCTCCATCCCCAGCTCCTCTCATTTCTCAGGAGCGAATTACCCTCCTCCATCCCCAGCTCCTCTTGTTTCTCAGGAGCAAATTACCCTCCTCCCTCCCCAGCTCTTCTCGTTTCTCAGGAGCGAATTACCCTCCTCCCTCCCCAGCTCTTCTCGTTTCTCAGGAGCGAATTACCCTCCTCCATCCCCAGCTCCTCTCATTTCTCAGGAGCGAATTACCCTCCTCCATCCCCAGCTCCACTCGTTTCTCAGGAGCGAATTACCCTCCTCCCTCCCCAGCTCTTCTCGTTTCTCAGGAGCGAATTACCCTCCTCCCTCCCCAGCTCCTCTCGTTTCTCAGGAGCGAATTACCCTCCTCCATCCCCAGCTCCTCTTGTTTCTCAGGAGCGAATTACCCTCCTCCCTCCCCAGCTCTTCTCGTTTCTCAGGAGCGAATTACCCTCCTCCCTCCCTAGCTCCTCTCGTTTCTCAGGAGCGAATTACCCTCCTCCCTCCCCAGCTCTTCTCGTTTCTCAGGAGCGAATTACCCTCCTCCCTCCCCAGCTCCTCTAGTTTCTCAGGAGCGAATTACCCTCCTCCATCCCCAGCTCCTCTCGTTTCTCAGGAGCGAATTACCCTCCTCCCTCCCCAGCTCTTCTCGTTTCTCAGGAGCGAATTACCCTCCTCCCTCCCCAGCTCCTCTCGTTTCTCAGGAGCGAATTACCCTCCTCCATCCCCAGCTCCTCTTGTTTCTCAGGAGCGAATTACCCTCCTCCCTCCCCAGCTCTTCTCGTTTCTCAGGAGCGAATTACCCTCCTCCCTCCCCAGCTCCTCTCGTTTCTCAGGAGCGAATTACCCTCCTCCATCCCCAGCTCCTCTTGTTTCTCAGGAGTGAATTACCCTCCTCCATCCCCAGCTCCTCTAGTTTCTCAGAAGCGAAATTACCCTCCTCCATCCCCAGCTCCTCTCGTTTCTCAGGAGTGAATTACCCTCCTCCATCCCCTGCTCCTCTTGTTTCTCAGGAGTGAATTACCCTCCTCCCTCCCCAGCTCCTCTTGTTTCTCAGGAGCGAATTACCCTCCTCCATCCCCAGCTCCTCTTGTTTCTCAGGAGTGAATTACCCTCCTCCCTCCCCAGCTCTTCTCGTTTCTCAGGAGCGAATTACCCTCCTCCCTCCCCAGCTCCTCTTGTTTCTCAGGAGCGAATTACCCTCCTCCCTCCCCAGCTCCTCTCGTTTCTCAGGAGCGAATTACCCTCCTCCCTCCCCAGCTCTTCTCGTTTCTCAGGAGCGAATTACCCTCCTCCCTCCCCAGCTTCTCTCGTTTCTCAGGAGCGAATTACCCTCCTCCAGCTCCTCTTGTTTCTCAGGAGCGAATTACCCTCCTCCCTCCCCAGCTCTTCTCGTTTCTCAGGAGCGAATTACCCTCCTCCCTCCCCAGCTCCTCTCGTTTCTCAGGAGCGAATTACCCTCCTCCATCCCCAGCTCCTCTTGTTTCTCAGGAGTGAATTACCCTCCTCCATCCCCAGCTCCTCTAGTTTCTCAGAAGCGAATTACCCTCCTCCATCCCCAGCTCCTCTCGTTTCTCAGGAGTGAATTACCCTCCTCCCTCCCCAGCTCCTCTTGTTTCTCAGGAGCGAATTACCCTCCTCCCTCCCCAGCTCCTCTTGTCTCAGGAGTGAATTACCCTCCTCCCTCCCCAGCTCCTCTCTATTCTCAGGAGCGAATTACCCTCCACCCTCCCCAGCTCCTCTCTATTCTCAGGAGCGAATTACCCTCCTCCCTCCCCAGCTCCTCTCGTTTCTCAGGAGCGAATTATCCTCCTCCATCCCCAGCTCCTCTCTATTCTCAGGAGCAAATTACCCTCCTCCCTCCCCAGCTCCTCTCGTTTCTCAGGAGCGAATTATCCTCCTCCCTCGTCCCTCCTCCCTCCTCTCGTTTCTCAGGAGCGAATTACCCTCCTCCCTCCCCAGCTCCTCTTGTTTCTCAGGAGCGAATTACCCTCCTCCATCCCCAGCTCCTCTTGTTTCTCAGGAGTGAATTACCCTCCTCCCTCCCCAGCTCCTCTTGTTTCTCAGGAGTGAATTACCCTCCTCCATTCCCTGCTCCTCTTGTTTCTCAGGAGTGAATTACCCTCCTCCCTCCCCAGCTCCTCTTGTTTCTCAGGAGCGAATTACCTTCCTCCCTCCCCAGCTCCTCTTGTTTCTCAGGAGCAAATTACCCTTCTCCCTCCCCAGCTCCTCTTGTTTCTCAGGAGCGAATTACCCTCCTCCATCCCCAGCTCCTCTCGTTTCTCAGGAGTGAATTACCTTCCTCCCTCCCCAGCTCCTCTTGTTTCTCAGGAGCAAATTACCCTCCTCCCTCCCCAGCTCCTCTTGTTTCTCAGGAGCAAATTACCCTCCTCCATCCCCAGCTCCTCTCGTTTCTCAGGAGCGAATTACCCTCCTCCCTCCCCAGCTCCTCTTGTTTCTCAGGAGCGAATTACCCTCCTCCCTCCCCAGCTCCTCTAGTTTCTCAGAAGCGAATTACCCTCCTCCAACCCCAGCTCCTCTCGTTTCTCAGGAGCAAATTACCCTCCTCCCTCCCCAGCTCCTCTTGTTTCTCAGGAGCGAATTACCCTCCTCCATCCCCTGCTCCTCTCATTGTTTCTCAGGAGTGAATTACCCTCCTCCCTCCCCAGCTCCTCTAGTTTCTCAGAAGCGAATTACCCTCCTCCAACCCCAGCTCCTCTTGTTTCTCAGGAGTGAATTAGCCTCCTCCATCCCCAGCTCCTCTCATTTCTCAGGAGCGAATTACCCTCCTCCATCCCCAGCTCCTCTTGTTTCTCATGAGCGAATTACCCTCCTCCCTCCCCAGCTCTTCTCGTTTCTGAGGAGCGAATTACCCTCCTCCCTCCCCAGCTCCTCTCGTTTCTCAGGAGCGAATTACCCTCCTCCATCCCCAGCTCCTCTTGTTTCTCAGGAGTGAATTACCCTCCTTCATCCCCAGCTCCTCTCGTTTCTCAGGAGTGAATTACCCTCCTCCCTCCCCAGCTCCTCTCGTTTCTCAGGAGCGAATTACCCTCCTCCCTCCATAGCTCCTCTCGTTTCTCAGGAGTGAATTACCCTCCTCCCTCCCCAGCTCCTCTTGTTTCTCAGGAGTGAATTACCCTCCTTCATCCCCAGCTCCTCTCGTTTCTCAGGAGTGAATTACCCTCCTCCCTCCCCAGCTCCTCTCGTTTCTCAGGAGCGAATTACCCTCCTCCCTCCATAGCTCCTCTCGTTTCTCAGGAGTGAATTACCCTCCTCCCTCCCCTGCTCCTCTTGTTTCTCAGGAGCGAATTACCCTCCTCCATCCCCAGCTCCTCTTGTTTCTCAGGAGCGAATTACCCTCCTCCCTCCCCAGCTCTTCTCGTTTCTCAGGAGTGAATTACCCTCCTCCCTCCCCAGCTCCTCTTGTTTCTCAGGAGTGAATTACCCTCCTCCCTCCCCAGCTCCTCTCGTTTCTCAGGAGCGAATTACCCTCCTCCCTCCCCAGCTCTTCTCGTTTCTCAGGAGTGAATTACCCTCCTCCCTCCCCAGCTCCTCTTGTTTCTCAGGAGTGAATTACCCTCCTCCCTCCCCAGCTCCTCTTGTTTCTCAGGAGTGAATTACCCTCCTCCCTCCCTAGCTCTTCTCGTTTCTCAGGAGTGAATTACCCTCCTTCATCCCCAGCTCCTCTCGTTTCTCAGGAGTGAATTACCCTCCTCCCTCCCCAGCTCCTCTCGTTTCTCAGGAGCGAATTACCCTCCTCCCTCCATAGCTCCTCTCGTTTCTCAGGAGTGAATTACCCTCCTCCCTCCCCAGCTCCTCTTGTTTCTCAGGAGTGAATTACCCTCCTCCCTCCCCAGCTCCTCTCGTTTCTCAGGAGTGAATTACCCTCCTCCCTCCCCAGCTCCTCCTCTCGTCAGTCAGGATTTGGCATTCTGATTCCGCTTTGAATCAGACTAAATTCTCGAATTATGTTGTACATTAAAATATTGACACTAATGATATTTGTAATACATTTTTGTTGGATCTGTTCATATTCATGCTAGGTTGCATGGATGTGCAGGGAGTTCTTGCCCAGAACAGAACCATACCGCCAATCCAAACTATATGCTAATTGACAATTGTATTTGACGATGATGATCCTGACAGAAGGTAATTTGATGGAACTAATTTATATAATTTGAGTTGGCTCTACTCAAACCAATTAATTATTTTTTGCGTTAGGGTTTAAAGTGGGACTCACTCGTAGAAAGCCGTGGCTCGCTGAAGCGTGTCTCGGACATCGGACGGAAGATCTCCGGGATCTTGAGCGCAGCCCCACAGACGCTGCTTTCCTTTGGCATGAAACACGTTCCCGATGTTATACAGAGCCCTGGCCTCCCCGACCTGTAACAACACATTCAGAACAGCAGCTTTTCACTTCAACAGACCAGAATCAAACCTTTCTGACTCTGAAACCTCTGAAAAAACATTCACTGTGGTTCCATATATATAGAACTCTAGGGTTCTTGACATTTAAAAAAAAACTTTATGCCAAAAAGGTTCTATATAAGCAGAAATGTCTTAGAAAACCCTGCTTTTAATGTTGTTTATATGTATATGAGGTGTTTTTAATCTGCTTTAAGACAAACCATGTGTAAATTCATAAGTCAACACCATTGCTGAGTATTTTCTCCTTAAAACTGCAGTGAACCAAAGACAGTCTCAAAAACACGCTTTGAAATCGCTGGTTTTTCTGACGTCACAAACTACCTTGTAACCAATCAGATCAACGTGTGATCGTCACCCAGTGGATCTCTGAGCTGCTGTGAGTGAGTGGAGGCGGGGCGTGCATCTGAGACGCGTCTCTCTGTAGTCAAGGGTGTGTTTAGCTGGTACCCTCTGACGTCACAGGGTACCACAACTTCCAATAGGAAAATTCAACTGCAGTAGCCACCGTTCAACCTGAAGAGGGCAGCACTTAGACGTTTTTACACCATATATTGTAGAATATGGGAACTTTAAACCCAAATGTCAAAAATATTACTTGAATCAATGAACAGCATTAATAAAGCCCCAGTCTTACACATCATTAACTAAAAAAAGTTGTTTTAGGGTTTAGTTACCCTTTAAGGCAGGACAAAACATTTAAATATGTAATTTTGGTGATCAAAAATGAGTTTTAAGGGATACAATTATTGACTACAGGGAGACTTGTACTTTACTTCAAATTTAAATGTGCATTTTAAACAAAAACTGTACTTAAAGAGAGTGCATTCTCATGACTGTTTCGTCACCATGAAATCACAATTGACAATTCCTGTTTTTTTTTTAAGGGGATATTGCAGTGTTTATCATAAATGATTTATCGGTGCACATCATTGTTGTTTTAATAATCTTGAATGAGAATAAGTTCCTCTTGCAGCATCTCTTCTCTTCTCTGATGAAGACGGCGGGGCAACCTGTCACTCACATGAGATCCACCAATAGCAAACCACAACCATGTCAAATTAAAAGTTTTGCTCTGAAGTATATTTTAAGTCATGGTTTGTGTTGATTAACATACTAAAGCACATTGATTATAATTTTAACTGTAGTGTGTTATCTAATATTACATTTAAAGTTAATGTATTTTATATGTAATAAATTGCATGACATTAGCCTGGTTAAAACCAGACCCTTCTCAGTTGAAACTGAGTATAGGGTCTGGGGAAGCTATGTATACAAATCATTTCCAAAGGGGCGTCACCAACTGACGTAGCTCAAATTCATCTGGGCGCAATTGTATAGTCATAAAACCAATCAGATCGATGAAGGGGATGACGTATGCTTCGAGTGTTGTTCTTTGCTCCGGTTTTAACGAAAACGGTAAGTTTAAATCGCTCAAAACAGACGCGATAATTGATTCGTTTATATACTGTCTATGATTCAAACGAGTGATGTTTCACGGCGGCAACCGGCGTCACATGTTGACGCTAAAGGGTGCCCTTTGCGTCGGATATTAAAGAAATTTCAAAAGCATCAGTATTATGACGCCCTAGGATGAGAATGCGTTGCATGTAAATCCCTCCCCAAACGTTTCTGATTGGTGCCGCGATTTCAGCGGCACAGTAATGAGTTTGAATGGGCTCTTCTCCAGACTATCCTGAAGAGAGAATTAAAATTCGCCGGAAGTAGTCTGGGTTTTCCTAGGCTAGCATGACATACAAGTTTCAATAGAAATTACGTTAAGGTATATTTCAGTTTGTGCTTGTCAGTACATTCAGCAGGTCACTTTAAAGCAAAGACAATAGAAGTTATAATGAAATTACACATAAAGATGTGTTGAAGTTCTACTGAAGGTGTTTCAAAAATAGGGTTGCAAAATTCTGGGAATTTTCAAAGATGGAAACTTTCCATGGGAATTAATGGGAATTTAAGGGAATTAACAAGAATTTATGGGAATAAACGGGAATAAACTGGGAATTTTCAAATTTGAAGGTTGGCTCTTCATAGGGAACTTAAATATAGTTGAGGAAAGTATATTTTAGCATAATCTTGACTAAAACAAACAGATGCCATTCAAATAGACTTGAATATCCATGCCATTCCTCAATCACATGCACATAGCACACTGCTTACTGCATGGCTATTGAGACCACACCCCCTACTGGCACTGTGCATGCCTCCATCACATGTACAGAAGCCCAAAGCACAAGACTATTGAAGGCACACATTTGAGCCTGTGGACTAAATAAAGTGAAGTAAGTTTTGATGATATTTATATATTTATTAAATGTTATATTAAATGGAAATATATTTATTAAATGTTTAAATTGCAAATATCACATACAAATGTATTCATCTAGTAGATAGCAAGCTGATAAATTAGATGCTAAATAAGCTAGCAAAACTTTATTTACCACATAAGTAGGGCTGGGCAGTATGACGGTATATATCGTTACCGCGGAAGAAAATGTCAACCGTAACAGATTTTTTTATTCCGTGTATACCGCAACATGTAAATAAGTAGACGTGGTTAACTCGCGTGCAGCGTGCGTGAGACTGAGACACTGATATTTGTCAAAGAAACATGAAGAAAGACCAAGAGGATCCACAAAAGGAATTACGTTTTCAAAGTCCCCGGGGAGGGGGGGGGGGGGGTATTTTGCGCAGAAGTCAACTAGAGCAGTGCAGCACACTGAAAGTTTAGAGAGACACACATGCTCACAACGGGGCTTACTTGACAACAAGTTCATATATCAATATTCTAACGAATAGAAATAACCTTAAATAATGTATCTATCCGTCTCTTATGTGTACAGTTACTTTCAGAGTGGATGCGCAAGCGGTTGCCGTGGTAATGAATATTTCCAAAATTCCCCAGCTTAACTTCCCATGGAAATTTACCGGAAACTTTCCGGAAATTTACCGGAAATTTTCCGCCCCTTTGCAACCCTATTCAAAAATCACTCCACAGTTCAGTTTTGGTCGAAAGCAACTACAGTATAAAACTCTATATATCTGCAGGTTGTTTGTTTATCAAATCCATCAATGTGCATCAGGGCTGTCAAAATGGCTGAAAAGCAAAATTCAAATTTCTTTCTTAAATATTAGCACAATTCGAATTCTAAAGGCAATGCTTAAAGGGACACTTCACCGATTAGCATTAAAGGGCACCTATTATGCCCCTTTTTAGAAGATGTAATATTGGTCTTGGGTGTCCCCAGAATGCATTTGTGAAGTTTCAGCACAAAATACCCCACAGTTAATTTATTATAACCATTTGAAAATGTCATTTTTGGGGCCTGTTTTAAAAAGAGCAGTTTTGTGTGTACCACTTTAAATGTAAATGAGCTGCATATCCCCGCCCTGCTGCTGGACCCAGATGATGAAGAGAGTCCGGCACAGAATAAACACGAATGAGAATGGACTAAACGTCTCGGAATGGTTATTTGATACATTTATGTACTTACAAAGTTTCCCCTTTGCCATTATGGATGTGCAACACACACACACACACAAACTGTGATAACGTTCGCGCAATTTTTTGAAACTACACATACACACACACACACTACTGTGATAACGTTTGCGAAGTACAAACGATTTATTTATTTATTTCTTAAGGGGAGGGAGATAGACGTTTATATAGCCTACTGTCTATGGAGATAGAGCAGACCTTCATTTATTTACATTTGTAAATGCTGCAAAAAAAATGCCTACGTGACATAAAACTGTCTGACGTTGTTTGTTGAGACATCCTATGACGACGACAATAAATAGCTTTAGACGCATTTGTTGTTGAACTGGCTGACATCGATTGAAATGACTATTTGCTCAAAAATCATAAAATACACTAACTTTTTCTGGAGGTGACGTTGGATCGCGAACTGTAGGCAACGATCCACACTTGAGGATTAACTTTGACCCTCATTCACTATAAACAGTCAGTCAGAACATGAATCTCGTATTTAGGAAGTTTAAGTGGTGCCTTTTCTTCATAAATAAAATCCATCCGCTGCGTTTTCAGTGGCTCTGATGTCAGTGAAGACTAGTATGTCCATTCTTACATCCCACAACAGAACACCTACACTTCTTAGGAGACATTACCGGCTGTCGTTGAAACAATGGAGGATGCAGATCACCGAGGGCGGGGTCTATGCCAAAACCAGATGTCAATCAAATCACGTCGGTGGGGCTTAGCTCATTTCTACGTCACAGTGAGGGAAATCTAGAACAGGGTGTTCTGAGACAGTGCTTATGATTTATGGAGATAGTAAAAAAACTACTGGGTGGATTTTTATTATTCTAGGGTGGTTTTGCTCACACACTGCCAACACACATTTATGTTCAAACACCATGTAAAAGTGAATTTTGCATAATAGGTGCCCTTTAAGCTTTGTATCAGTAGAAACCCGGTAGTATTTTGGAATGACCGTGCTTCCCTCCCTCATGTCCCCCTGAGATGAGAGATTTCTGTATTGTGTGTCTGGAAAAAAAACTCAGATGACGCAAAAATCTTCATCTGATGATGCTCATCAGAGGCTCTTTTGTCCAGAGGCTCGAGACTACAGCCAATAGGAGGAGCTCATTCCGTATGTCTTCAACCCGTCCATAGGGGGATCACACGATAAAACAGCGTCTTTTCAGTTTCGAGTCGACTAGTAGCCTAGTTTGTATCATTTCTCCCGATACTGCCTTCTGTAACCGGTAGGCGTGGCTTGGGCATGGCCTCGTAGGGCAGCGAAGCAAGTGCATTCTGGGAGTTGTTGTCTTTCATCCACATGAGCCAAAAATACATTTTCTGGCTTTTCTCAGTCTAGAAGGCACCAACTTCTAAAATAATTTCACATTTCTGCTACATAAATGACCCAATTTAAATACACATTTATCTTTCCAGCAGTGAAATATCCCTTTAAAGGGGTGGTTCGGGATTTTTGACATCGGACCTCATTTTTAAGTCAGCCTGGTTGTTATTCATCAGTGGAGACATTTTTAAAAAAAAATTATCCAGTCCTTATATTTGGATAGTTAGCCGATGCTAGGCTAGCGCGAGTCAAGGGTAGATGTTAGCCAGCCATTAAAAAACGTTTTACCCACTCCACAGTGCACCAAACGCAAATCAATTATAACACTAGACTATCGATGCAAATGTCCGTTGAGAGAATAATGTTAGAAATCAAACTTACCTTTCATCTCAATGATCCCAAAGGAACTAGTTTCTCAGCAGCTGCGGAATTTTACTTTGCTCCAGTTAGTAATGCGGCAAAAAGTAAACACAGAAAAGAAGCGCTCTACAGTGTGTGCAGTACATGTGTGTACCGGCTCACTCGGTTGCCTAGGTAATCAATATCACTCCGCTGCTGCTGTAGACAAGGCTTATGATTACAGGGAACAAATTATAACTAATGCAATGTGACGAAAGGTAAGTTTGATTTCTAACATTATTCTCTCAATGGACATTTTCATCGATAGTCTAGTGTTATAATTGATTTGCGTTTGGTGCACTGTGGAGTGGGTAAAACGGTTTTTAATGGCTGGCTAACATCTACCCTTGACTCGCGCTAGCCTAGCATCGGCTAACTATCCAAATATAAGGACTGGATAATTTTTTTTTTTTTAAATGTCTCCACTGATGAATAACAACCGGGCTGACTTAAAAATGAGGTCCGATGTCAAAAATCCCGAACCACCCCTTTAATGTTAGAGGAAAAAAGTGCTGTATGGTCTCCTATGCCCACAAGAGGGCGCAAGCGAGCGCAATGAGCAAATATAAATCAGATCACGCATCGCATCTTTTATTGAAATGAAACGACATTCTCTTTTTAAAGTGCATTAACTTTCTAAATGTTCTTCAATAAAATATCATTTCCTTAATGTGCATGCAAGGAAAATTAGGTTACAATAGTGCGTTAAACTGTGTTGGTGCATCAGTAACTTGAGAAAACACACTTCAACAGAAGCGTACTGAACTACATGAACACACAACAGCAAACTGACATTCAGAAACACTCACTTCTACACACTACATCTACATATTGTTCATCACAAACACCAGACGCTCTTGATCTGAGCGCTTTCTGTTGACAGTGTTTCCAGCTGATGAAACACACACTCACACACTCACACACACACTCAGCTCTGACCGATGTGCAGGTTTGGTCAAGTGTGTCGTTGCACCATTTTTCCTCCAACTGAGAGGGTATTCGTCAGTATATTTCACATTAACAACGCAGCTACCGCGCTGTGTCCTGGATAAGCTACTGTACACTTTAAATAAGGTTTATTAGTTAACATTAGTTAACTAACTTAGTTAGCATGAACAAAGAATGAACAATACTTCTACAGCATTTATTAATCTTAGTTAATATTAGTTTCAACATTTACTAATACATTATTAAAATCAAAGGTTGTATTTGTTAACTTTAGTTAATGCACTGTGAACTAACATGAACAAACAATGAAATGCTGGATTTTTATGAACTAACATTAAATACTGTAACAAATGTATTGCTCATTGTTAGTTAATACATTAACTAATGTTAACTAATGAACCTTACTGTAAAGTGTTCAGACCGCGTCATCATCATGTCTCGGCCTCTTGACACACCAAAAATTCCATGCACTGTTTTTGCATTCAAATGTGCAGGTTTTTTTTTTTATTCGACGAATATTCGGAATTAAAAATTTTATTTGACAGCCCTAATGCATTAACCGTCTGATGAATATTCCTCAATCTCCAGTCAGCTGTGATGAGGTTGGTTGTCTCACCTTGTCTCCTTGTTCTTGAGAAATATCCAGGTGTCTCTGACAGCACACGGCTGCTTCATCATATCGACCCAAAACCTTCAGAGTGTTTCCCAGATTCCCACTGGCTTTCGCTTCTCCGATCCGATCCCCGATCGTCCTAGATTAAAATGCAACTCGGTTTATTTTCAATGCCGCATTAATCTAAAAGGCTAGTTTGACTCTATCAGTTGTTAGTCCTCACCGAGCGAGTGTGAGGTCGTGCCGATGGTACTCCAGCGCTTTTCCGTACTCCTTCAGGTAGAAGTATCCGTTTCCCAGTTGACTATAGATGGCACTGAGAGTCTTCAGATCTTCGGTTCCCACCTGAACAGCAGCTTCGAAGAACGCTGTACCGCCTTTAAAATCCCCCGCTTTACACAGTCTCTCCCCCTCCAGCGCCAGCTCCAGACAAGAGGCTTCCATCCTGGAAAACACAGGGAACATCACGTTCTGTTACATTTGAGTGTTACATTCTGTGTTACATCTGAGTGTTTCATTCTGTGTTACATTTGAGGGTTACGCTGTGTTACATCTGAGTGTTACGTGTTTGAGTGTTAAATTATGTTACATTTGAGTGCTACATTATGTTACATTTGAGTTTTACATTGTGTTACACTTGAGTGTTACATTCTGTTACATTATGTGTTACATTTGACTGTTACGTTCTGTGTTACATTTGAGTGTTACATTCAGTTACATTTGAGTGTTGCGTTCTGTTACATTTCAGTGTTAAACTGTTACATTTGAGTGTTAAATTGTGTTACATTTGAGTGTTACGTTCTGTTACATTTGAGTGTTAAATTGTTACATTTGAGTGTTAAATTGTGTTACATTTGAGTGTTACATTTGAGTGTTAAATTATGTTACATTTGAGTGTTACGTTCTGTGTTACATTTGAGTGTTAAATTATGTGTTACATTTGAGTGTTACGTTCTGTTACATTTGAGTGTTGCATTCTGTTACATTTGAGTGATACGTTCTGTTACATTTGAGTGTTAAATTATGTGTTATATTTGAGTGATACGTTCTGTTACATTTGAGTGTTAAATTATGTGTTACATTTGAGTGTTACATTATGTTACATTTGAATGTTACATTTGAGTGTTGCATTCGGTGTTACATTTGAGTGTTACATTCTGTGTTATATGTTCTCTGAACATTCTGAAACAAGTAGCAACATCTAAAAATGTTAGAGGAACATTGGACAGCGGGTTCAGTGAGTTTTGGCTGTCTTTGTGTCTGAGTGAGGAAAGAATTCAAGTCATTTGAAGGATGTTGTTGTTGAATGCATTTTGTGCCAAAGTAATGATAAAAGATCCAGAGTTTAACACACATAGACTGCAGTCGTGATCACTGTGTGAAGAGTCTTTAAAAAGTGAGGAATTAATTAAAGCATTGAGAAATGTGTCCTAGAGATTGTAAAGAAAAAAAACTGTAATATGTACAATATGTAATATAACACATACAAAAAGTTTGGCATCAGTAAGATTTTTAATGTTTTTAAAATAACTTTCTTCTGCTCACCAAGGCTGCATTTATTTGATAAAAAATATATAAAATTTCTATTTCTATTCATCAAGGAATCCTGAAAAATAAATTGTACACAACTGTTTTCAACACTGATAATAATCATAAATGTTTCTTGAGCACTAAAATATTTTTATTAGACTGATTTCTGAAGGATCATGTGACACTGAAGACTTTTTCAATCAAATAAATACAACTTTTGAATGGCAGTGTATATATAGTCTGTCCTCTCAGTCAATGTGAAAAAGGATTTTAATGATGAAATAGTAACATTTCTGTTTCAGAAACTGACATTTTGATTGGCACATCTGACACTGTGCCACGAAGAATTCAGCTGGGCTAAAGGTATAATGAAATATGTTTGTTATGATATTCAGTCTGATTATTTCACTGTTTTGTTATTTGTCTCCGGACTTAGTTCAGGCTGTTATTCGGCTTACTATAAAACACAAATGCTCATTGCAAGGCAAATGCAATACATTACTTTAGGTGGTGACATCATCATGTCTGTGGTAAAACCACTGAAATTGAGTAACTAAGACTTATTTACATCTGGTGGTCTAAAAGGTGTTTATTTCATGGATGTCGATGAGTGGAATTTTCGAATATTTGTTTGTTTTCCTCTTTGTTTGATTGGTTATGTATTTCTCACTCTATACAAGTCTTGCATTCTCATCACAGTTAAACATAAAACATATTTCCATCACGCTCTCGGAGCATTATTGGTCTGAAAGCAATTATATCTAACCATGCTTTGACAAGAGCTTCTTTTCCATTAATGTCTGAAACGCTCATGGTTTTGGCTTGGCTGCTGTAGACGAGAGAGATTTATTCAGTTCTGCGGTCAGGAAAAAATGTTGGCCTGAGAAGTAGACGGACCCACATCCACCTCTGCTTTGTTTTAAACTGGGAGACGTTTCTTTCCTCTCTGAAGCAAGAAAAACCACAAGATTTTTACATTTCTCTGAAACGATATGAGTGGTTTCTAGGTGGTTTCTTGCTCTCAAAAGATTCCTGCACCCTCACATCTGAGATTAGTACATTCATTTTACTAAGTCAAGAACGTGGCATTAATATTTCACATCTCAGACCCTAAATATGAGCATCAGTAATAGATAAGTCAAGTCACCTTTATTTCTATTGTTTCACAAAGTGTTTAAAGTTAAACAGGAAAATAACAGTGCTGATGTTGTACAATAAAATTCATCAATTATTATAATCAACAAATTAAACTTCAGCTGTAAAGCAGATCTACAGACGACGATAGTGTCGTGATTCAGACCAATTTATGATTCAAATCAGTCTAGCCAGACAAGCCGGATTCACCATATCTTTATGTACACAATAATAATCTTTTACATTGTAATCCTTTTATTTTTAATATTTGGCATGTTTGTGTGCTGATGTGCATCCCTGTGTGTGTAATAAGCAGAGTGTGTGTGTAATAAGCAGAGTGTACGCGCGTTGTGGACCCGCCTATAGGCGCACATTACTAACGCGCTCATTAAATAACAAAACAAAAAATGTAAAAAATATTGCAGTATATTTCTGTTGCCTCAAAATAGCAACGGTCCAACAATGCAGAACACACACTCGTTCTCAGACCAGCAGCTCATGGGCCACAAATGCGCAAATGCATTTGCTATTTAAACAACGTGGCGCAGGACGTGAAAATGATAACTGCGTCGGGCTGAAACTAGCAAAAAACACATTGCGCCGGGTGTAAGATCGGGCCCATATTGTCCGATAAATCTAAATTCAAATTTTTACATCATTTTTGAGAGCCTGATTGCAAAAACAAAAGTCTCAGCAATAAAATCCGTGTCCCAAGCACACAAAAATAATGATGTTCTTATTATAACGTTTAGCCTAAATGACAGACTTGCGCTGCACATGTTGCCCTGAACTGTGTTTTCCTTTTCAATCATATTCCAAGCAATTCAAAACCATCATGTTGAACAGTGCGCATCTGAAGGGTCTCAGCTTTAATATATCAGCCAATTTTTCTTATCGGGCCGATAATGATAACATTAAAAATGAACATGTATCAGCCGATGCCGGTATATCATGCATCCCTAAATGTTTCTGTTCTAACGTTTTGAGAACATTTATTTGTTATTTGTTCTGTTAACGTGACTAAGGTTTGTTCATAACTTTGAGAGAGCCTTGCTGAGAGAGTTAGGTGTACCTGCACTTTGGTTTGGCGCGTGTCTTCTCAACATACACCCCGAGCTCCAGGTTCAGAGGTCTCAGCGTGACCTGAGGTCTGGGACCCCGATGAACCAGACGACACATGGCCATCTGAGCCCCGCTCAGGGGAAACGCTTCGGTCGACATGATCCACAGTTCACAAATCTCACCGTCCAGACAAAACACCTCAGAGTCACAATGATGGAGGTTTCGTAGATCAAAACCGGACTGGTCACATTCAATGCGTTTCAATATTTTGCCGTAACCAGAGCATCATCTTACCAATGAAATCTCATGTTAATAACCAAAACAAGCGGATAGATCTCAGACTTGGATCCGCTGGGCAACACGAGCGCCGGACTCTCCAAAAACAACTGCTGGTTGACCCTTCCTTTTCAACTCCACATATCCATTAGGATCAAAGAAACGCATCCAGCATGAACACAGAGACTGAAACACTGGCCGGACGGACGACTGCGCTAATTCTCCTGAAGGACAACGGCAGATAATCCTGTTCCTGCTGACCCAGTGAACTCAGACCTCTAGTCACCGCACAGACACATAAAGATAGAGTATCATTCATATCATTACTTATGTATTTATTACAATAAATGCAACTAATTTAAAGTCCCCCTGTGGTGGAAACCAAGCTTTTAATGTTGTTTATGTGTCTATGTGGTGTTTTTAATCTGCTTTAAGACAAACCATGTGTAAGTTCATAAGTCGACAGCATTGCTGAGTGTTTCCTCCTTAAAACTGCAGTGAACCAAAGACAGTCTCAAAAACACGCTTTGAAATCGCTGGTGTTTCTGACGTCACAAACTACCTTGTAACCAATCAGATCAACGTGTGATCGTCAACCAGTGGATCTCTGAGCTGAGCGAGTGAGTGGAGGCGGGGCTCATTTGCATATTCATAGAACCGCGTATATACTAAATGAGGCGAGGGTGTTGAGTTACATTCATGATATTTTCAAGGAAAGAAACTTTTAAACGTCATTTTGGAGATCAAAGTGGCACGCACTGAGAGGCTCAGCAGGGCACGCAGTGCGGGAAGTGTGTCACACAAAGGCCATCGTTTCCCCGACATGCACACGTTTGATCTCAGCAGCGCAAGTGTGTGTGAGACATCCGTCTAGTGTGTCACAACTAGTCTCTCAATTAAGTGAAAGGTCGAGATCCTGCATGAATATTTAACGCTTCACAACGAGTGTCTTCATCACTTACAGGCAAAAAAAGGATCAGATGCTTATGCAGAGTTGAGAAATTTAGCAGGCTATTTCGTGACTGTAAATAAGTGCTGAATTCTACAATTGTGGGATGAATTAGCTCGGGTTGATTTCTTTGATTAATCAGACTCTGCCACACAGCTGCTCTTTCTAATGGTCTGGTGGATTACTCGCTGCTTAATCCACAGCTAATCAGATTAGGAACAACTAGGATTAAAGTGGAGCAATTAGTTATTAGCCGAACTCACTGACACACTCACACACACCGGCCGAATATGAGCTGCTCTTTACTATCAAGTCTAAAAGCATTAGTTTGCAATGCATTCTGCCAACTATTAATGAAAGAAAGTTTTGGCAATGTGTTTAATGTGCAAACTTTCAGAATGCATTGAATACCAGGACTGTGTTTAGTTTTAATCTAGTGATCAAACATAGCACTCTTATGGAAATATGATAATATATTGTAATTATTATCTACTTTCCAAATTGTATTTCATAAACCAACATCTCAGGAAGACTTGAATCATGTTTATCAGGCATTCTGGGACACAACAAATGAATAGGGAAAGAAATTATACATCAATATTCCTATGAAATATTAGATATTATTATTAAAATGTTGCCAATTATTACTCCCATTATTACACTTCTTATTTTATTACATGTCACCCCAAGAACACATTAATATGCAAATTAGATAGAGTGTGCAGATACATTCTATTGAATAGAAAATTCATTTATGGCAATTTTACCCACATTTTGCATAAAGTAAAATGGTATATAAATTTATTCCGTTACATCTTTCATAAAATAGTTGAGAATCATCTTTATACAAATTTTGCTAAAAAAAAAAAAAATTAAAAAAAATTATTGGTGAATAAAAAAAAAAAAAATTTGTTTTTGCCTATACATGTCATTTTATTTATTTTATTAAACAACTCAGTCCTGGTGTCCACTATAGCATAACATATGAATAAAATATCATTTATCAAAAAGGTTTTTTTTTTTTTTTTTTTTACCATTTGATTCTTATGCTCTAAATAATGTGATGACATGAAAAAAAAAATACTAAATTCATAAAACTTATTTTTCTGGGTCTCAGGAGGGCATACAAAAGAACAAAAGCGTGACAGGCGCGGACGGACGAGTGTATCATTAAAAGAGCGTTTGTTGAGCTCAGGGTAACGAGGTCATGTGTCAGCAGTGACATCATCAGAGCGGGTCACATGCTCATCAGCGGGTCGCTCTATAGGTTTCTGCACACTGTTTATTAACCCCGCTCCAGTCAGCCGCAAAAGAGTTAAAACCAGTCTAAGCCACGGATCCAGAACTCCAGAGCACTGGCCAAGCAAAACACCAAAGCCATGTCAGCCTGGAAAAAAGGGACTAAAGAAAAGAAAGAGAAATTCTGATTTACACTTCTAGTATCCAAGTCTGCGTCACATTTAGTGCTAAAAATTGGAAGGATTTTAAACTGTTCACAGTAAATTTATGGGGTATTTCTGGTCAAAAAGGACCAATGGACAAATATCTGCCTCCATCATCCAATCAGAATTTAGGCACAGATAATGTTCATCTGTTTTTTACAATTCATGCATTGACTGAAAACAGTCTGAGGCCGTGTGTTGAGAGATGTGATGAACACCCCCAAAAACAGCAGAAAACTGCGGCAGGACTGATCCTTCATCAGCCGAAAGTGACGAGGATGACAATCACACCAGTGAAAACGGGCAGACATACAGTATTGGCATGCTGTTTATGTATCTTTATGAATATGCATCTTTATATTTACTTGTAAATATGAGTATTGAGTAGGGGTGAGCGGGGAGTAAACTAACACACATGGATTACATCTTTCCACACACATCAGCATGATGAAACTTAGTGTATTTAGTTGCCATAGCAACACTATATAGAGAAAAAAATTCTGACAAAATTAAAAAATCTTTGGAAGATATCACTGAACATTTATTTAACCATTGCAAAAGTAAATTCTTCTATCTGTTATTGAACAGTTGAGATCGTCCTCTAATGCTGATGCGGGCGGGGCATGTTGTCACACTGCGTTACAATGAGCCGCTATTAGAACTATGATATTCTATTCTATACTTTTATGAATTCTATTAAGAAACCATGAGAAAAAGTGTGAATAAAGACAGAGTCAGTGTATAGTTGTTCAACTATGCTGTATCACTGTGTTTTGCTGTGTGTTTGTTGTCAAACTCAATAATTACATTATTTTTAATTATTAAAAAAATGCCATTATTTCATATTTTAAAAAAAGTTAATTATATTTGATTGAGAAAATATTTTAGTTTGTCTTGTATATTTTTTTTGATTAGATCAGATAACATGTTAATCTGTCATATGGTCATGTTATAATGTATGGGGCATGTTGTCACAGTTCACTTTCACTCTTTTTTAGGGTCAATCACAGTAAGAATGCAACAAAATCACATAAATGCACTAGACGTGGGAAAAAATAAATACCCTGAACCCTACGTAGGTTTACACAAACTGAGAAAGTAAAAAAAGTGTTGTAGCCTACATTTCTATAGCTCTGACTTATTTTAAAGTGTCATAAAATAGGTCACACCGCCACTGTTGAAATACGCCAGAAAACCTCTCATTTAAGAACATGCATTTATTGCACGGACGGAGACAGAACATAATGTAAGAGTATAAAATGCATATTGACAGCCTTTATGTCAGTCAAGTTAGATATCAAATGAGCTATACACTATAACACTAATGCATCTCTTTCTCTCGGAAACAGAAAGCCACAGCCATCATTCCTGTCCTCGACTGAACCATCCTGAACTCAGACATAATTACTGCACAATGAAGTGATTTCGGCTCCGCACGTTGAGCTCTCCGATCTTAGAAATACTGCTTTGCGCATCAGACTCTTTCTGTCGGCGTGAAGAAACAGTTTAAAACAGGAGATACAGAGAGAGAGAGATGTTAAAGCCACGCTAGAACTAGGCCTGTGGGTCAGGAGGACAAGCGCTCGGCCACGACTGAAAACACACTAACCCTTCCTGGAGGCGGAAACAGCAAACGTCAGATAAAAACACACTGAACAAAATAACTTGTAGGATTTACTTGGTAAAATCACATTTTAAGTAAATTCTAATGCTCTGCACGACTTACCGGCTATTATCAGGTCAAATCAACTTACTATTGAACTTAACATTCATTTGACATTTAATTGACACTTAACATTTAATTATATTTAATTTAGTTACTTTCACACACTGTAAAAAAATCTTGTTGGTTTAACTTAAAAAAGTAAGTTACCTGGTTGCCTTAAAATGTTGAGTTGATTGAAATAAAAAAATTGAGTTAATGCAATAAAGGAGATTAGTTTAATCAATAGAAACTCAAAATATGATGTAATCTGAACCACATTAATTATCTGAATTGATTTGACAAAAGATAAAAAGTTGTGGTAACAAATAATGAAAATATATATTACAGTGCATATAGAACTGAGTAACTAAGTTAAGTGAATTTTACAAAATAAACTTTTTACTCCGACAATATAACACTGAATTAAACCACACTTTTAAAGTGTATGCTTTACTTAAAAACATCTAAGTAAATAATACAATAGATATAGATTACATTATGCTACTAAAACAGAGAACTCAATACTTGGCACACAATGATGTAACATTCGATAGATCGTTTATGAATATGAATGTGTCATTTTGAGTAGAAAATGAATCCACAAAATGGCAAGTTACCAAAACTAACAACAAAAGCAATGATAAACCGGTGTAAATACAGCTGGAAAACAGTAATAAATCAACCTTATTAATTATTAATGCCCCAGTGCATGATGGGAACACCAGTATTAGAAAAGTTGAGCAGGTTTTACTTCATTTTACATCATTGAGATTAATGCTTTCATTTCTACAAGCTTGAAATGCGCACTAATATAGGATTTTTGTTTATTGAATTCTGGCCTGAACTACCGCTCTCATGTAGAAATTACATTTGTTTTTTTTCTGTAGCATTTCCTTCACCACAGAATCATTTCTATCAGTGAAATGCATTCGCTTCGAAACTAATGCGTATTGAAAGGGTTTGAGTGTTAAAGCTCAGCCTGTGGAGTTGTGCATTCTCTCACGTTATGAATTATGGATCATGCGCATCTTTCCTGTGATACTCGGACATCTGTAATTAATAAAGCTCAGCCAACTAGAGAGATGACATCAGAGAGAGAGATGTCATGTGACGTACACACACATCCAGCATCACGTTCTGACCGCTGACCGGAGCAGAAGCGGGGAAACGTTTCCCTCTCCGATCTCATGAATTCCACATAAAAATAATCATTGGAATTAAAAATAGACTTTCCAAAAGGAATTTTTTTTTTTTGCAGTGATGCCATAGAAGAACCAGTAAGTGTCCGAGACTAATGCAAAGATCAGGGAAGAGGAGCAAACAGCACTGCTGAATATGCAAATCAGGTGAATATTGCTCTCCTGTGTCTAATCTATGACACACATTGTAAAATACAGTGACATTTTATATTAAACTGCCCCTATTATGCCATTTTAGAGGCCTAATGTCCTCATAATCTGCACTGCAGCGTCAGCTCTTTCCTCTCAGTGTCTGAAACGCTTCCATCGAGGATTCAGTCTCTCTAAGCCCCGCCTCTCTGAGAGCTGCTCTGCTGTGATTGGTCAGACAGCAAACGCTCATTATCATATCTGAGTCTCAGCTCTTGATCTCAGTGATACGAACAGTGACGATGGCGTGGATTTTACCGTATCAATCTCAGAAAACAGCGTCTTCTCGACACGAACAACACGAGCCAAACTCTCCAGTCTCAGATACACTACAGTGTTTGAGGGCGGGGCTAAGAGACGCTGCTCAGCCAATCAAGACTAGAGGCTGGCATTATGCAAATTAGTAACAAACCCTACGCAGGTTCAAAAGGAAGTGAGACTGAATTACTGACGACTCGTTTCAGTTCGGAATCACTTCTTTCTTTTAGGAGACAAAAACTTCATTCATCTGCACTTTGATTGTTGAAACTCGGTAGACCTTTTACAGTCACAGCTTTATTACACACTGCATCAACGGGAATGTGCCAAAAAGCATAATAGAAGTGTCATAAACTACTATTACTATTTAATACTTAATGTATACATATGTTTGTTTGTTTTTCATTGTACTTATATTTAAATACATGCATGCAAAATTCATCTGTAATTCATTTCTGTAAATCGCATCTAATTACACCTATCCTAACCGGACCGCCTCCGCCTCGACAGCAGCACGAGTGTGTATCAGTGAACATGAACATGAACACAATCAGTAGCGTACACTGTACCAAACATTTTTAATTTAAGCACATAGTAGTTAAAGACGCCGAAAATTTAATTTCTACTTCTACTTCTTTCTACTTCAAAAATGTGTTATTTTGTAATTAATTGTGATTTTTTCTGAGTGAACAATAGTTTCTACATCATTTCTTCTTTCGAGTGCACACAAGTTTGTGGTTTGCGAAGGTGCAAAAACACACAGCGAGTCAAAACGCTCTCAATCTCAGTCTCAGTCTCTCTCTCTCTCTCTGTCACACACACACACTCTCGCTCTCTCTCTCTCTCTCTGTCACACACACACCCTCTCTCTCACTCTGTCACACACATACACACACACTCTCTCTCTCTCTCTCTCTCTCTCTCTCTGTCTGTCACACACACACACACACACACACACACCCTCTCTCTCTCTGTCACACACACACTCTCTCTCTCTCTCTCTGTCTGTAACTCTCTCTCTCTGTCTGTCACACACACACAAACACACTCACACTCTCTCTCTCTCTCTCTCACACACACACACACACACACACACACACTCTCTGTCTGTCTGTCTGTCTGTCAGTCACACACACACACACACACACACACACACTCACTCACTCTCTATGTCTCTCTCTCTCTCTCTCTCACACACGCTCTCTCTCACTAACTCTCTCTGTCTCTCACACACACACACACACACACACACACACACACACACTCTCACTCTCTCTCTGTCTCTGTCTGTCTGTCACACACACACACACTCTCTCTCACTCTCTCTCTGTCTCTGTCGGTCTGTCACACACACAGACACACACACACACACACACACACACACACACACTCTCACTCTCTCTCACACACACACACACACTTTGTCTGTCTGTCTGTCTCTCTCTCTCTGTCTGTCACACACACACGCTCTCTCTCACTAACTCTCTCTGTCTCTCTCTCACACACACACACACACACACACACACACACACACACACACACTGTCTGTCTGTCTCTCTCTCTCTGTCTGTCACACACACACGCTCTCTCTCACTAACTCTCTCTGTCTCTCTCTCACACACACACACACACACACACACACTGTCTCCGTCTCTCTCTCCATCTGACAGCGCTGTCTCCAGGATAATGATGCCCACGTCTACAAGCTCAGCCCCTCCCTCGCCGGCAGACCCTCTTTTTTTCACCTCCCCCGTTAAGACCAGCTCTTTCTGTCTGTCAGTCTGTGTGCGTGTGTGTGCGTGTGTGTGTGTGTCTCCAGACCCCCTGTCCCTCGTTCATCTCCTACCTAGAGTGGATCCTCTTGCTGGGCAGATCCGAGTCCGCCGACTGAGCCATTCTGAGCCGTGGAGAAACTCCTCTTCCTCTGGGGCTCTGAGTCTGAGCAGACGCACTTCAGTCCTGTGTGTGTGTGTGTGTGTGTGTGTGTGTGTGTGTGTGTGCAGCAATGGCAGCTGCCGAGGAAGTGAGGTATTGTGCAAATGCACCATAAAAGGAAAGTCCCTCCTCTCTCCGTGACGCTGGCGAGCAGGAAGCATATAGTGTGTGTGTGTGATGAGTGTGTGAATGTTCCTCATACACACACAACATGCATGCAACCATATCCGACCTCTTTTCTCATTCACATTTCCCTGCATTATAATATATTTGTACATGTCTTTGCCTACTATACGTCCCTCAATTTACATATCGTGTTGATGTTGTATTCTAAAACACTGTCGATGTGGATACGGGAAGGTTAGGACAGGTTTAGCGTGTAATTAGATGTACACAGTGCGTTGTATCAAACGATTCACTTAAAGTCCCCCTGTAAACAATAATTTAATCTCTTAAAACTCATCTTTGATCACCAAAATGACATATTTAAATGTTTTTTCCTTTAAAACAAAATTCTTCATGTCTTAAAATATCTTGAATGTAACTTGACACCCTTGCCTCATTTAGTATGCGCGGCTCTATGAATATGCAAATGAGCCCCGCCTCCACTCACTCAGAGATCCACTGGTTGACGATCACACGTTGATCTGATTGGTTACAAGGTAGTTTGTGACGTCAGAAACACCAGCGATTTCAAAGCGTGTTTTTGAGACTGTCTTTGGTTCACTGCAGTTTTAAGGAGGAAATACGCAGCAATGCTGTCGACTTATGAATTTACACATGCTTTGTCTTAAAGCAGATTAAAAACACCTCAAACTACATTAAAAGCTGGATTTTCATCATGACTTTAAATGTTAGTACATGTTTACTGATTATCAGCCTAAATCTCATCCGGGTTCAGATATAAAATGTGTTGCACCAACTTTGATGTCAATATATCCCTGGATCTTGCATTCACATATGTGGGATGAGAAAGAGACTGGACTACGCATGCATATTGAGCATATATGAATGTAGTACACAAGTCATATTGGTTAATGTTATGATATTTTAATGGTGTTTTGAGTTCTTTTTTGGGCTTATTGAATTAAAAGAGCTGGAGATTCTACTAGAGCGCATGAAATAATGAGAGGTTCGGAACAAACTAGCTTTAAATGAGTTTTTAAGTATCAGATGTCTCATAGTGAATAGCTATAAAATAAAACGTGGGAGAATTTGATTAAAAGAAATCCAATTGAGTTCATACTAAGATCTCTGACATTGCTATCTTGGAAAGCCAATGGAGATCTAAACTGTCTGTTGTTGTCACACAGATCTGTTGTGTGTAGTGTACACACGGACAAGCCCTCATTCATGACGCTGTCCTCAAACCCTCAGCGAATATTAGGGGGGGAAATCATCAAACGTTTTGTCTGTCAACAGATAAATGAGATGGAGAGAGGACACAAACACACACACACACACACACACACACACTTTGAGTTCATGTCTGATAATGTCACCTTGAGCTGATTTGTGTGTTTAAACAAAAGATCAGGAGCTTCTCCGGAAACTTGCTTCTTGTGCCTGAAGATCCTGAACTGATTTTTAAAGGGGTGGTATAATGCCCTTTTCACAAGATGTAAAATAAGTCTCTGATGTCCCCAGAGTGTGTGTGTAAAGTCTAAGCTCAAGATACCGCACAGATATTTTTATATCGCATGTTAAAATTGTTACTTTTTGAGGGAGAGCAAAAACGCACCGTTATGTGTCTGTCCCTTTAAATGCAAATGAGCTGCTGCTCCCGGCACAGGGGGCGGAGCTTCAAGAGCTCGTGCCCTTTTACCTCACTCACACACACATGCACTGGAAATTTCAAAAACTTTTAGCCTTTAAAGGGGCCATGTGTAAAAATTGAGGTAAAAATATCCCAAAAATGAGCTACACGCATCAAAAGAATGAGAAGAATTAAGGGCGATGATGTCATTAAAAAAATGTCAAGTTATAGTGCTGCAGAGATATCAACCTTAATTAGCATTAGCATTAATAGCCACGGCCCGACAGGTGTCGTAATACCAGTTTCGGCCATGGGAGGCGGTATACGGGCAACATAACCACCAGCCAAACATGCAATACACGAATAACTCGTACGGCTTGTGGGCGTACTTGAACCTTGATGTCAATCGTGTGGAAAGTACAGCTCACTACTACATTTCAGTTCAGGGAAGAGAGCGGAAGGATGGCTGAAGCCCTTGGCAAGAGACCCCTACCACCACACAAATAAAATACAAGCACAAATAAAATCAGATAAGAAAAGGAGCCGAACCCGAGTAAACCCTGCTTTCCATCGCTGGAGACAACTGATGGACATGAAAGAAATTAGGTTCGACTCCGAACTTGCAACATTTCTTTTGGATTGGCAAGTAAGATGATGTTAGTATTTCGCTAGAAGTTTGTTTTATATGTTTGTGTAGTTTTTTCGGGAAGTTATAACATAGAAATGTATCGAAGGCTGTTCGATAAACGTGCTAATGTTAGCAATGGCTAACCGTAGCTGCGTTTGATAATTAGCTCTAACTTACCCACAGATCCGATCCGGTTTTGACCTGTTATCTACCAGAGCCCGTCTCTACCAAGCTGATGCTAAAATATAACATTACCTAAGAAGCTTGAAATGTCTTCGATGATAATGAACCCCAAATAGACGCACGCAGGGTCCAAAACTAACACCCGCCAAGCGCCATATGCGGGTAGATTTTCTGTTTGGTGAGTAAATCTCAAAAGGCTATCCGCCACACTTGCGGGTTAACGTTCATGCCAAAATATGACATTTTAAGCGCGCGAGCGCTCTTCTGCCTCTAAGAACTAGCAGAGAGAGAGAGAGCGAGAGAGAGCCCCGGCCGCGCGCGCGCACTCACTCACTAAGTTTCCCCGTACTTTTTGACAAGCGTCCTTGACAGGGCGGCCAGAGCTTCTTTGCAGCTCAAGTCGGCGGCGGTGTATACAGTTTTAGTAACGCTCTATCTGTTGACGGCGCTGAGGAAAAAGCTCCCGCCACTGGAAGAAGCTGTCGCCGCTCATTTGTGTCCTCCTGCGCACCCATCAAAGCCGTGCAGAACGTCTTCAGCACTTACGGATCGCGCATACTCCGCAGCTGGCCAGGCTGCTTCTGCTTTACACACCTTGGACGCACGAAACGTAACGGAAAACATTGCAAGGTGTAATGAGACCGAATGTTTTTTGGTGACTAATGATAACTTAGCTAGAAGTGGTATTGCTAATGAAAATCAAACTTGATATATGCGGCTAAATTAGCTTCAGGCGGGCAGCATAACGTAACACTCTAAATAGATGTTGTCCCTATTTTCACTTGAAGGTAGGGGCGGAGCATAGAGACTATGCCGTTTCTCGTTTGTTACTCTAGAGTAGACCAATTCACCTTCTGGAGGTATACTGCCCCCATCTGGTATGGAATGTGGAGTATGACTTGATTTTTTTTGCCAGACATGACACATGGCCCCTTTAATGTTCAAACCGGAGTCAGACAAAGATGGAGAGACTCAAGAAGAAGTGACGGCATGTAGAAGCAACAGGACATTTCTGAACGGTTAGTTGATGAATTTATGAAGCTGATGTGTAGTTATCCTCTAGTCATTGATTAGCATATTCTGTCTGGGGGCGGGTTTTATGTAAAATTTAAGGGTTGGTGATGTCACTAACCCGGGAGGAATGTGGTGTAGTCTCTACCAGCCGTAAAATGCTCTCAATTAGCGGACGACACTGCTATTTTTTTGAAAAGTGAAACTGAAGTTAAAAAAGCTATTGAGTGCCTTAATGTTTTCTCTTCTGTATCTGGTTTATGTTTAAACATTAAAAAATGTGTGTTATTCCCCTTGAAAACATGTAATCATAATAACATTCTTGGTATTCCAGTAAAGGAGTTAGTAGATTATTTAGGTATTAAGATCTGTAAAGACCAAAAAGATAGAAATAATTTAAATTTTACACCAATTATAAGGAAAATTAAACAAAAATTTAATTCATGGTTAATGAGAGATCTCTCATTAAAAGGAAGAATATTATTATCCAAAACTGAAGGATTGTCACGCTTGGTGTATACAGCTCTTGCATTAGATGTTCCACAATCAATCATAAAAGAGGTGGATACTATTTTGTTCAATTTCATTTGGAAGAACAGACCTCATTATTTAAAAAAAACTGTTTTATGCAAACCAATTGAGGATGGTGGTCTAAATGTACTTGACTTTAATACTGCTAATTGCGTATTTAAAAATAAGTGGATAAAGAACTACTTTAACTCTAAAGGCAAAATTTGGAATATCATCCCTGAGTTCATTTTTGAAAAGATGGGGGGCTTAGAATTTTTTTTTGAGGTGTAATTTTGATGTAAATAAGATTCCGATAAAGCTTTCTTCTTTTCTTAAACAGGTTTTTCTATTATGGATGCTCATTTTTAAGCATAATTTTTCTCCACACAAATCTGTGATTTGGAACAACAAATATATTACAATTAAAAATAAATCTTTATTTTACAGAAATTGGTACAATAACGGTATAATTTTGGTCAGACAGTAATTTAAGAATAATGGACATCTTTTTAATTACTGTGAATTCCTTAACTATTATAAGATCCCTGTAGCGGCTAAAGAGTTTGCAGTGGTTTTTGATGCCATTATAGTGGCCTTGTTCAACTTTTATCAGGCAATGTATCTTCCGAAGCTATCCCCATTTATACTACTAATCAGTTAAGTATTGATGGCGTGAAAATTATAGATAAAAAGTTGAATAACTTTTATATTAGAGAATTATGGATTACGTTATTGCCTAAATGCAAACCTTTTTGGAACTCAATATATAATCAGATTGATTGGAAAGAGGTCTGGAACTTACCCAGTAAATACTGTCTGAACAATAAAGTTAAAGAAATTACATATAAGATTATTCACTTGATTTATCCAGTGAGACAAGTAGTCTCAAGATTTTTTAGAGACATGGAAACTACATGCAACTTTTGTAATACAGAAGAAGAATCAATAAAACACTTATTCTTTGAATGTGTATTTACCCAACTGTTTTGGATTGATGTTGAATATCTGATATTTAAATTCACAAAATTAAAGATTCAACTATCTGGTAAAGATATATTTTTGTTATACAAAAATAAGAGTGTGGAACAAAATTTTGTTGTTAACTTAATAATTATGTATGGAAAATACCATATACATAAGCAGAAATGGACAAATAATAAACCTAACATTATATTATTTAAAATTGAGCTTAAACATTATATTGAAGCCCTAAAAGATGTTAGAAATAAAAAAGCGAAACGGATGTATAAAATGTTTGAATCCTTTTCTTTGTAATTGTTTTTTTTTTTCCGTTATTTTTTTTTTAATTGTTTCTTTGATGCTATTATGAATGTAATAGATAATAATACATTGTGTTTCCACTGTATATGTATGTTGTTATGCAATAAAAAATAAAAAATAAAAAAAGTCTCTACCAGCCGTTTGTTGTAGTCCTTAAAAAGTGATTTCTGTAAAAGTAAATATCTCCCTTTGCTTTGAACGTTGAGCGTTGTAACTTTGCAGATGTTGTTTATGATCAAACAGCAACATTACACACTAACTAAAATTAGAAAAGTCAAATCATAATCAACCACCCCTTTAAAGGGATAGTTCACCCAAAAATGAAAATTATGGCATAATTTACTCCCCCTCAAGCCATCCTAGGTGTATATGATTTGTTTTTCTTTCAGACAAATACAATTTGGGTTATGTTATAAAACATCCTGGCTCTTCCAGACTTTATAATGGAGTGAATGGTACCTGAGATTTTTTTCAAGCCCAAAAAAGCGCATCCATCCATCATAACAGTAATCCATACGGCTCCATTAATTAATAATTTTTTATTTTATGTACCTTTAATTTACTAGATTTTGTCAATAAATAATATACATTCTTCACATTCTTTCAACTTAAGTTCAAAATAACTCTCCAGTTTGTGTGTAAATCAGCTCAAATCAGCTCTAAATATCTTACATCGGGAGTCTTTGTCGACCTCTTGTGGAAATATATAATATAACATGATTGTAGCGACAAATGACCATCTTGTCACTGGTGTTTGTAGCGCTATCTGACGCGTGGTTCCAAACAAATACACTTCCAGTCCAGTACTGCATTTATCTTCTTTATTTGTCTCAGTTCTGATGCTCAAACACATTGCAATCACCAGTTAGCATGTCCTTACATGATCCTGACACGGATTTCATGACTCTTAGATCTCTATATGGAGCAAATGAGCTGTAGGCTAAAAGCATTCATGGCATTCCATTCATTCCTAAGGGGATCAAATTGACCCAAAAGGGAAGGATTTGTTCTTTTTTTTTTTTTTTTCAACCACATAAACTCCTCGAATCCAGTAAAAAAAAAAAAATCTGTGTATTCGTAAAAGCCCTCATGTCTTGGACCCTCTGATGAACCCGAGGGAAGGATGAGAATTCTGCTGTATTTGTGTGTGTGTGTGTGTGTGTGTGTGTGTGTGTGTGTGTGTGTGTGTGTGTGTGTGTGTGTTGCGATGGGTAGGTTTAGGGGTCGGGTTAGTGTGTACGTGTGTGTGTGTGTGTGTGTGTGTGTGTGTGTGTGTGTGTGTGTGTGTGTGTGCGTGCGTGCGTGCGTGCGTGCGTGTGTGTGTGTGTGTGTGTGTGTGTGTGTGTATGTGTGTTGCGATGGGTAGGTTTAGGGGTCGGGTTAGTGTGTACGTGTGTGTGTGCGTGCGTGCGTGCGTGCGTGTGTGTGTGTGTGTGTGTGTGTGTGTGTGTTGCGATGGGTAGGTTTAGGGGTCGGGTTAGTGTGTGTGTGTGTGTGTGTGTGTGTGTGTGCGTGCGTGCGTGCGTGCGTGCGTGCGTGTGTGTGTGTGTGTGTGTGTGTTGCGATGGGTAGGTTTAGGGGTCGGGTTAGTGTGTACGTGTGCGTGCGTGCGTGCGTGCGTGTGTGTGTGTGTGTGTGTGTGTGTGTGTGTTGCGATGGGTAGGTTTAGGGGTCGGGTTAGTGTGTACGTGTGTGTGTGTGTACGTGTGTGTGTGTGTGTGTGTGTGTGTGTGTGTGTGTGTGTGCGTGCGTGCGTGCGTGCGTGCGTGCGTGCGTGCGTGTGTGTGTGTGTGTGTGTGTGTTGCGATGGGTAGGTTTAGGGGTCGGGTTAGTGTGTGTGTGTGTGTGTGTGTGTGTGTGTGTGTGTGTGTGTGTGTGTGTGTGTGTGTGTGTGTGTGCGTGCGTGCGTGCGTGCGTGCGTGTGTGTGTGTGTGTGTGTGTGTGTGTGTGATGGGTAAGGTTAGTGTGAGGGGACAGAATATACAGTTTGTAGGCTACAGTATAAAAACATTATGGAAAGTCCCCAGAAAACCAAACCCATTTTACACTGAAACACTATTGTAAAATGTTACCTTAACTTCTTGTTTACTTGAATGTTGTATGAAGTTTTGCATACAGAAGCTCCTCTTACTGTATTTACTGTCTCAGCTGTTAAATTCAGTGCTGTTGAATTTGACATGTTTTCCTTCATAATATTGAGTTTCGACAGCAGAATGTCTGTGGCTTGTGTTCAGGCCCGAAGGCTCTTCTGAGGCTTTTTTGTTTTGTTTTGTTTTTCCTGCAGGAATTCAGGAGAACAACACACATCTTTGTGCACATTCATTTCAGTTTGTGTTTCACTCACAGGTCTTTCATGACACTTTGGTGACTTGAAATCATCAGGACTCTCATCCATAACACGGTTATTGAAGTGTGTGTTGTGAAATGTGCAGTTTCTGGTAAAGTGTGTTTGTATCTGTGTGTTTGTATGTGTTTGTATATTATCCACTAGAGGGCGCAATGGATCTGTACAAAACATGGATTCTCCCAAAACCAACCTTGAATGCATTTCTATGAGGACATTAATGTATAGACGATAAGTGCAATGTATAATGAGTATAGATAGATAGAAAAGAAAATTAAGCATATTTTAACACCATTCAGATGTTTTTGCATTTTTTTTAAGAAAAAAAAAAAATTTACCCAAATTTTCATGAATGTAGGCCTAATATAAGTTGTTTTAATTTTCAGTTTTTGTAATTCTCATTATTGTCAGTGCTGATTCTCAATACATTCTAATTTCTGTAACACAGTATTTTATCTAGAATAACTGTAAATGCTTCTGTAATAAAATGGGGAAGTGTGTGTAATTGTCATGAAAATTATTAAATTCAATTAAATTCACGTTTATTTGTATAACGCTTTTCACAATACACATCATTTCAAAGCAGCTTTACAGAAAATGATGAGCAACAATGAGCTAATTAAAGTAATGAATACTTGTTTAACAAATGATTATGACATTTACAAGATATGGTGCATGTTGATTCAGTGATTGCGAATCAACTGATGGTTGAAAATATGGTTACAAAATGATGGTTATAATATATATGAGCAGTATCATCACACACTGAGTATGCTGTAGTAGGTCATCACAGCCTCACAGCATGCTGGTATACAGCCATATCAGCACGGCTACGAGTGTGATATTGCGTTTATACAACAGTTCGACGGTAAAAGTAAGTAAATAAATAAGAAACAACAACAGAGTGTCTTTAAAATCACTCTTTTGTGAGGAACTACTTCCTTCCGCTACTGATTCAAATCTCGAGTTGACCGTTTGACAGCCGAAGCCTCCGTTACTCACTTTAGAACTAATAACAAGGAACGTTGAGTCGCTTCATTGAAGTTTGTTGTATAGCAATAAGGGCGTAGTTAGGCACTACAGTATTGCTTTTATAAAATGGTTACCACACAATACAAATATTAAAGCCAAAAAATATCAATGCAACTTTCATGAAGTAAAATCACTAAAAGCCATCCTTCCGCTGGAAAAAATAGTCCCTAAACGTGAACAGCAACAGAAGTCATACATTATTTCGCCATTAGACGGCGACAAAGACTGTCTTTATGAGTGAGTGAGTGAGTGAGTGAGTCAGTCAGTAGAGAAGACTTTTATATTGAAAGAACACGGAGAAGCAATTTGACCAATTACTAGCATGTCAGCTACAGAAACCTTTAACTGTTTAAAGGACAAGATATGTCAGTGGACATTCAAACAGATTTTTTATTACGAATAAAGGACTGGCCTGAAGGAAAATGCTAAATCTACTGTAAATGCAGGTACACTCGCTTACTCGATCTCTCACAAACAATATCAATGAGAACATATGTTTATGTTGCTAAGAGTGGTTGCTAGGGGTGTTGTGTAGTGATAGTGGGGTGAAGTGGTCATGACTCATAGCTGTGTTTTATCTGAAGAAAACACAGCTATTGACCAATCAGAATCAAGGACTGGAACTAACCGAGTAGAGCAGAGTATTATGAGAGAGAGAGATTGACTAAACGAGTGTATTACCTGGGATTATTACGCACACTAACCACACTCACACACACACTAACCCGACCCCTAAACCTACCCATCACACACACACACACACACACACACACACCCTAACCTGACCCCTAAACCTACCCATCACACACACACACACTAACCCGACCCCTAAACCTACCCATCACACACACACACACACACACACTAACCAGACCCCTAAACCTACCCATCACACACACACACACACACACCCTAACCTGACCCCTAAACTCACCCATCACACACACACTAACCCGACCCCTAAACCTACCCATCACACACAAACACACACACACACTAACCCGACCCCTAAACGTACCCAACACAAACACTCACACACACACACACACACACACACACACACACACACACATGTCTATATTACTAACAGGGGACTATCGCTCTACACTGGCCAAGAGGGGACTAGTGTTTCTGGTCATTTTGAAGAAACAAAAATGACATACAAAATTTTCTTTTAAGCTCCTTTTTCATAATATAACTTCAAATATGCATTTTTTTATTTTTAAAAAAACATGCCAAGTGGGGACCTGAAACTCTGAACGATCTCTACTTATACAAGTGGGGACTCTCATAGGCTGCAATGGAGCTGTGTGTGTGTGAACAGTGAAGTGAACTGGCAGTGAAGTCTGCCTTCATTATGTAACTATATATATATATATATATATATATATATATATATATATATATATATATATATATACATAACCCATCAGTTATCAAAAAATAAAAAAATGATTTTTTTTTAGGAAAGACCATTTAAATCTACAACGGGGTAAAAAATACAGACGGCCCGACGGCAACATTTCAAAAGCAGAGGCGAGAATATCCTCTTATCATTCATAATATTAATTTTCTTATTTAACGCTCTCTCTTCAGAGATACTTTCTAAGCTTGATTATGCAGTCCCTAACAATTTACTTGTTACTACTTTTCTTAATAATTTCTTCTGTACCTCAGTAGCAGTTCCATACCAACAAATAATACAGAATATCATAACACTTACAATGAAAGCACTATAAAACATCAGAAGCTTTATGTTGGGGACATTACAGCAAAGTTATTGCTTTATTTGGCCTATTAATTAAAACTTAATTTCTACTCTAATAAAATCAATAGACATGTCATTTTTTTCTATTTCCTTTGTTTCTAGGATGTTGATGTACAGAGATATTCAGTGTTTGAAATATTGCTCAATTTAAATGCAACCAAACATGTGTCGCTCGTTACCATCCAACAGTGGACATTTCTTGAAGATCAAATTCAAAACTTTTAAGTTGATTTGCTGCATCTGGTCATTTTGAAGAAACAAAAATGAAATACACAATTTTCTTGTAATGTCTTTTTTCATAATATAACTTCAAATACGCAAAAAAAAAAAACCAACTTAAACATGCCAAGATGGAATCTCAACTCTGAACGATGTCTACCTATACAAGTGGGGACTTTCTGAACGATCTCTACCTATACAAGTGGGGACTCACAATAGCCTGCAATGGAACTGTGTGTGTATGTGTGTGAACAGTTAAGTCTGTCTTTATTTTGAAACTATAATTTATTGCTACAACGGGGTAAAAAATACAGACGGCCCGGCTGTAATAAGGATCCACTGAAGGCAAGTGTAAATGAGAACCCAAGTGCAGTTTATTACAAACAAAAGCAAAGATAAAACAAAAACATGGTGTGGCATGAAAAAAAAACTAAAAAACCAGAACATGAACAAAGACTTACAAACAGTGGTCTACAGGAAACAATACTTTACAAAGACACATGGAAAACATGAGGGCTAAATACAAAGACTAATGACAAGACAAGGGACACCTGTGATGAACAGTGATCACACAATTAACCAATGACAAGACACATGGCAGGATCACATGACAAACAGGGAATCACATGACAGACATGGAAACATGACATGACACAAAAACATGACAAGAACAAACCCAAAATCGTGACACCGGCAGCAACAGTTCAAAATCAGAGGCGAGAATATCCTCTTATCATTCATAATATTATTTTTCTTATTTAACGCTCTCTCTTCAGAGATACTTTCTAAGCTTTGTTATGCAGTCCCTAACAATTTACTTGTCATTGTTATGTGCCATTGCACACACACACACAAGAGGGGATCTGCAACTCAATGTTATAATTATAATGTAATTATTATTATATTATTAAGATATTGCAACTGATAGTATTGGCTGCATATTAATTAAAACATAATTTCTACTGTAATAAATTCAGTAGACATGTACTTATTTTTTTTGTTGTTTCCTTTGTTTCTAGGATGTTGATGTACAGAGATATTAAGTGTTTGAAATATTGCTCAATTTAAATGCAACCAAACATGTGTCGCTCGTTACCATCCAACAGTGGACCTTTCTTGAAGATCAAATTCCAAACTTTTAAGTTGACTTGCTGCATCTGGTCATTTTGAAGAAACAAAAATGAAATACACAATTTTCTTGTAAGGTCTTTTTTCATAATATAACTTCAAATATGCAAATTTTTTTTTTTTTTAAACATGCCAAGATGGAATCTCAACTCTGAACGATGTCTACCTATACAAGTGGGGACTTTCTGAACGATCTCTACCTATACAAGTGGGGACTCACAATAGCCTGCAATGGAGCTGTGTGTGTGTGTGTGTGTGTGAACAGTGAAGTTAACTGGCAGTGAAGTCTGTCTTCATTATGTAACTATATATATATATATATATATATATATATATATATAGTATATGATATATTATGCCTTTTATCATTCATAATATTATTTCTCTTATTTAAAGCTTATTTTCTCTCTTCATAGATACTTTCTATGCTTGGTTATGCAGTCCCTTTAGGGTTTATGGGATTAATCAAACAGAAATAGCTCTTTAAGGTAACAATTTCAGGTGACTTATATTTAGTGTAGTGTAAAGCATACTTTATACAGTGAATAATGATTTTATTAATCAAAATGAACTTCACGTCCCCAGTTGGATGGTAAAGAACGATACGTGTTTGGCTGCTTTGTACATTTCTTGCCATCACAAACACACTGTAAAGATTTTGGAGGTCAATCTCAAAATGTTATGTAGACTTGCTGCACTGAACATTTTTAGTTGGTTCAGTTGAAATATATGAAGTAGGGATGTTCATTTAACATTTTGTTTTCTGACTGACAGCTGATGCTTGTTAACCAGTCAGATCAGTTAACTGACATGATTTGAAGGTTAGATTAGAATTAAATGGAATTAGAATAGATAATAGTCTGTGACCGATTCAAATACCTCAAACATGTAGACTTACATGTGCAAATAGCAGCATAAACAACAGAACATGAGGATTCACACACCGTCACATCAAGCACCCGCAGTACTTCTGTGAACACAGTAAACCAGAATAAAACTGTATATATAACTGTATATATAATAAATAGGCCAACTTAAATGAACAATTAACAAAACTAAAGTGCAATAAATAATAAACGCTTTAGGGTCTGTTTACACAACATCATTTTCAACTGAAAACTGAAAACGTTTTGGCCGTTCATTTCAACGAAAATGCCATTTTGGGGGCCTGACAATGCAAGCTTTTGAAAACGAGTTTTAAAGTGCAAGGTTTTGAAAATTATGCCTTTACCATCTGCATGTAAACAACATAAACGGGAATTTGTGAAATTGGTACGTCATTCCAACCCGGTCACACTAAATGCTTCTCTATAGCACACAATGGGCCCTATCTCGCACCCAGCGCAATTGACTTTGTACAGCGACGCATGTATCACTCCTATTTTGCACCCGCGCAAAGCGGACTTTTCCCTCCACAGACGCACGTCGGTTAACTAAGAAATACACTTGCGCTCCCCGGGGCGGTTCAGCGCAAAGAGGAGGCGTGTTCCGGCGCAAACGTTCCCTCATGCTATTTTACAGGTTTAGAAAACAATTGCGCCACTGACCGAAAAAAAACAGTTTAAAGTCAGTGGCGCGTTGCGCATGTTATTCATATGCTATTTTAAGGGCGCATGCTTGGCCATAATCAATGTAGCGTGTGCACAACATACACTTTTATTCTCTCATCTACACAGAAGCAGCAGTTCTTATTTTTGCAAATCATACATTATTACGATAGATAGATAGATAGATAGATAGATAGATAGATAGATAGATAGATAGATAGATAGATAGATAGATAGATAGATAGATAGATAGATAGTTTATTATAAAAGCATACATCTAGCTTACACATGTACCCAAATTATCATACGCCTGTTTAATGTTTAACCGAAGTTAATTTGGGTGTGTTTCTCCATCCCCAACGTCCCTGACGAGAACGTCGGTCTCCTTGGCTGTGAACCGCTCCTCGCGTGCGCCTGGCAAATCCGCCGTTATAATAGGACTCCGCTATAGAACAAGCGCGCCTGCTCTCAAAGGGAATGTGAGATGACGCTCTGATTGGTTTATTTCACGTTACGCCCAAACCACACCTATGAATAATGAAGCGACTTCAGACCAACCCCTTTTAGATTTGCGCCAGGCGCAAGAGTCATTTATCCCACCGGGAAAATAGCAACAGCGCCGAGATCCGCCCACAAAGTTACTTGCGCTTTGCGCTTTGACACTTGCGTTTCAGATCGTTAAAATAGGGCCCATTGTGTTTGTGCAATTTATACGCGGAAATGAGTTTTTACGTGTATGTGATACGCATGGGTGGGTTTAGGGTAGGTTTAGTAGTGGTGTGTAATATGTATTATGTTTGGTTAGGATTAGTGCTGTAGGGTGTGTGTACACGCAATAAAGTGCGTATCATATGCATGTAAAAAACTAATTTTCGCATAAAACATTGCACGATAAACTATGCGTGCTATAGAGATGCATGTTCATGAGATCAGGCTGGTCATGCACAAGTATATAACATGTTCACATGTGTACTTATCATCAGGTGTTCACATGGTCATGAGTATTACGTGTTTGCCGTTTTTTTTTTTTTTTTTTACAAAGTGAACTACTGGCCTGGCTTGCATAATACAGCCCTTTTAGTGTTTATAGGGTTTGTTTGTAAACAATGTTATAGTTGTATTTAACAATATTTTACATTTTGCACGCAGTTGTGTAGTGTATTACTTTAGTTTGAAAATTACTTGCATTATCTTTTTAACTGTTAAATTCTCATTAATTTCTCTTTCATTATGCTTAGATGAGGTTAAATCTTGGCTTGCTCAAAACTTTTTGTCTTTAAATGAAGACAAAACTGAGGTGATCGTTTTTGGCCGGGGGTGAATAGAGCAGAAATATTGCTTTAAGGTAACAATTGCAGGTCACCACACAAGTTAAACTGTACATGATCTAGACTCTAGATAAATATAATGCGACCGCAGCAGTAAGTCAGGGGAATGCTTATATTTATTCCTTTGGTTTCAATTTTGAACATGTTGCCGTTCTTTTTAAAAAGGTACACATTTTTATACAATTATAAAATTATATAACATGATTTGGTACTGTATATTAGCAGCAATTACGGTACACATTTTTCACTTTAGCAACAAAGTGGAGACCCTCTTTTCTGTAATGAAAGACCAATCTTATGGGTTGTGGTCTCTCAGACATTGGCAGTAATAAAAATAAAATAAATACATTGTTTCCCTTTGGACTTAAATTACACTTGATACTGGGCATCATTACATTTTTCCCCTGACTGAAAGGGGATGCTTGTAACCCGATCATAATCTGTTATCCGACAAGATTAGAATGTTATATTCTAATTAAATTAAATTAGAATGTATGTATTTCTCAATACTTATCACTTCTTCCAAAGCTCTTCACTCCCATTGTCTTAACCAACTTTCAGCTTCACTGCAGTTAATTTCACATTTAAAACGCATTAAAACTATCAGAACACATCATTCATGTCTCAAATTAAGTCATTCTTTCAGAACTGTGAAGGTTTCAGCCAACAAACATAAATTAAATATACAAAACAAAACACAGACAAACAACAGGCAGCAATATGCACTATTTTCTGCTGTTCAGAATTCAATGCAGTTTATGTTACATGGTTCATGTTTACATTAATGTACAAAATTATTTCCTTTTGTATAGATGGTGATGAAATTGAAAGACTAAGACCTGTGTATGTGTTTAGTTACATCTTCATTTTTCAGATTTTTTTCAAAAAAGAATATTCAGAATATACATCAATGTGGTATACGGTAGAAATATTGCACATTTCAGTCTAGCTTAGGTTTTTAAATTAAATAACACAGTCTTGGAAAAATATGTAAGCATGTGCAAATAAGCCTGTATAGTAAATCAAGTTCTGTTGGTCTTTGTGTTTAAGTGAGAAATTAATTCATTTAAATTGAAAGATCTCAATGTTTATAAGATCTTTCAATTATGTTTAACAGTTTTGAGCGTATAAAAGAGTGTATAAAATGGGCTCTGAGTTTTGGCAGTGGTTGTGTCTAAGTGAAATATGTAGTTTGGAAGATGTAGTCACTGAATGCATTAATACAACATTGAATGACACAGACATTTGCAACACTTCTACAGTAATACCGTATTAAAATATATTCAGAATCTAAAAAATTAAATACTATCAAAACAATTAGATGTAGCTGAACACATACAGGTATTAATCTTTCAGTTTCATCACCATCTATAAAAAGGGGAAATTTGGGGGGAAATGTGTACTGTACTGTAAACAATGAACATGTGACAAAATGCTGTGAATTCTGAACAACAGAAAACAGCAGAAATATGTTATAATGCTACCTGTTATTTGTGTTTTTTTATTTAACGTGTGTTTTTTGGGTAAAACCTTTTCTAGTGTTCTGGAAGAATGAGTTGATCTGAGACATGAATGAAGTTTCAGTGCATTTTGAATGTGAATTGAACTGCTAGCTGTAAGTTGGTTTGGAGAAGATATCATAGTCTTTTAACCTGATATCATTTAAGATATCATTTAAGACTGTGGTATAAATGATTGAATGATTTAACTATAACTCATTATTATCCTTGATATTCTAAAATAGGTATGTTTCATGTGTATGTAGACTCTAGTGTGTGTGAATTGAGTTGTTGCACTTCCCCCCACACACAATTTACATATCAATGCAGGAAGGCCTGAAAGGCCTGTGTTTGTCTCAGGTGAGAAAACAGGCCAACAACCCCTCACAGTCCTTTTACCAATATATGTGCAACTTCTCAAATAAACTAAAATAAACTAGAGAAAACACTGGGATTTACCCTGCCAAATTAAATTATATTACAGGTTTTTACAATTGCTAGGACACATTTCTCAATATTTAGGTACATTTTCAAAACTCTTCACTCAGTTCTCCTAACCAACTTACAGCTTGACAGCAGTTCATTTCACATTCAAAATGCACTGAAACTTCATTCATGTCTCAGATCAACTCATTCTTCCAGAACACTAGAAAAGGTTTCACCCATACACTTAGTGCATTTTGAATGTGAAATGAACTGCTGTCAAGCTGTAAGTTGGTTTGGAGAAGATATCATGGTCTTTTAACCTGATATCATTTAAGATATCATTTAAGACTGTGCCATGAATGATTGAATGATTTAACTATAACTCATTATTATCCTTGATATTCTAAAATAGGTATTTTTCATGTGTATGTAGACTCTAGTGTGTGAATTGAGTTGTTGCACTTCCCCCCACACACAATTAACATATCAATGCAGGAAGGCCTGAAAGGCCAGTGTTTGTCTCAGGTGAGAAAACAGGCCAACAACCCTCACAGTACTGTTACCAATATATGTGCAACTTCTCAAATAAACTAAAATAAACTAGAGAAAACACTGGGATTTACCCTGCCAAATTAAATTAAATTACAGGGTTTTACAATTGCTAGGACACATTTCTCAATATTTAGGTACATTTTCAAAACTCTTCACTCAGTTCTCCTAACCAACTTACAGCTTGACAGCAGCTCATTTCACATTCAAAATGCACTGAAACTTCATTCATGTCTCAGATCAACTCATTCTTCCAGAACACTAGAAAAGGTTTCACCCATACACTTAGTGATACACTTTGCCACTCATAAAATAAAAAAACACAAACAACAGGAGCATTACACAATGTTTTCTTTTGTAAAATGCTTTCATAAAACAAGAATGAAACTATGTACTGTTTATAATTCACTGCAGTTGAACCCAGTTATCATCTATGATAATATCATTGAGCAGGTGGATATAAGTATCTAGGTATGGTCATTGATCGTTAATTTACTTGGAAAGCCCACATTGATTATCTTTGTTCAAAATTCTGGCCACGATTGTATTTTTTAAGAAGACTTAGGCTGTTTGGTGTAAATCAGAGAATTATGCAATTATTTTATTATGCCGTTTTAGGTAGTCTTTTAAATTATTGGATGCAAACTTGGTATGGCAATCTTTCGGTCCAATTAAAATCACAGCTTGCACGTCTTGTGAAAACTGCAATGAAAGTTATGGGTGTAAGAGAGTACTCATCACTTCAATCAATTTACGAATCGATGGTTATTAAAAATGCACAGACAATAGTGAGTGATTCAAGCCATCTTTTATTTCCAATGTGTCAGCTTCTGCCATCAGGGAGATGGTATAGAGTCCCACTGAGTAAGAGTAACCGTTACAAAAATCATTTATTCCTGTATCTATTAATATGTTAAATAGCAAGATGTAGTAATGTAGTCGTCTTTTTAAACTCTTTTTGGTTTGTGTGTGTATGTATATGTTGTGTACTAATGCAGCTATGAGTCCGAGACAGATTTACTGAAAAAGGGCAATAAAGTAAAGTATACTAACTAACTAACTTTTTAACATTACTGTACTAAAATATTCCTAAGTTTACCCTTTTGTATAGGTGAACACTTGTGTTGGTGTTTAGTTACATCTAATTATTTTGATAATATTATATTTTAGAATCAGAATATCTATTTCAATGTGATATTACTGATATTACTTGTTATTTTTAACAGTTTAACAGTACTATTATTATTAACAGTTTTAAAAAGAGTATGTAAACATGTGCAAATTAGCCTGTATAGAACATAAAGTTCTGTTGGAGTTTGTGTTTAAGAATAATTCATGTAAATGGCACAAAATGCATTCAATGACATCTTTCAAAGCAGTGATCCACAGTTTAGCTCACATAGACGGATGGTGTGATCACTGTGTGAAGAGAGTTTTGAAAAAGTGACATTAGTATTGAGAAACTGAAATTTTATTTGTGTTTGGAATAATCATTAATTTAGTGTCATTGTAAACATAGTGCTAAGATTTTATATTTAAATATTATATTATAATATATACACACACTGATTTCAGAAAATCACTGGTAGTGTGAATGAACAGAAATCAAACAATCCCGGGACAAATTATCAGTGTATTTTCCGGAATCTCTGTGTGAATGGGGCTTATGTAAGCCAAACTGTGGATCATTTATTATTGCTTTGGCAAAAAATTATTTATTTCTCACTTAACACAAACACCAACAGACATTTATGTTCTATACAGGCCAATTTGCAGATGTTTACATTCTCTAATCAAAACTGATGTTCAAAACCTAATATTTAAATATATTCTGAATAAAAAAAACTAAAAAAAACTAAACACCTATACAAGTGTTACTCTCAGTTTCATATTTTTGTACAGTATTGTAAACGTGGATAATGTAACATTAACTGCAGTGAACAGTAGATAGTGTAATTCTTGTTTTATTTATTTTTAAATACATTTTTACAAAAGAAAACTTTACAAAATAAATTTGGCAGGGTAAATCCCAGCGTTTTCTCTAGTTTATTTTAGTTTATTTGAGAAGTTGCACATATATTGGTAACAGTACTGTGAGGGTTGTTGGCCTGTTTTCTCACCTGAGACAAACACTGGCCTTTCAGGCCTTCCTGCATTGATATGTAAATTGTGTGTGGGGGGAAGTGCAACAACTCAATTCACACACACTAGAGTCTACATACACATGAAAAATACCTATTTTAGAATATCAAGGATAATAATGAGTTATAGTTAAATCATTCAATCATTTATAGCACAGTCTTAAATGATATCTTAAATGATATCAGGTTAAAAGACCATGATATCTTCTCCAAACCAACTTACAGCTTGACAGCAGTTCATTTCACATTCAAAATGCACTAAGTGTATGGGTGAAACCTTTTCTAGTGTTCTGGAAGAATGAGTTGATCTGAGACATGAATGAAGTTTCAGTGCATTTTGAATGTGAAATGAACTGCTGTCAAGCTGTAAGTTGGTTAGGAGAACTGAGTGAAGAGTTTTGAAAATGTACCTAAATATTGAGAAATGTGTCCTAGCAATTGTAAAAACCTGTAATTTAATTTAATTTGGCAGGGTAAATCCCAGTGTTTTCTCTAGTTTATTTTAGTTTATTTGAGAAGTTGCACATATATTGGTAACAGTGAGGGTTGTTGGCCTGTTTTCTCACCTGAGACAAACACTGGCCTTTCAGGCCTTCCTGCATTGATATGTAAATTGTGTGTGGGGGGAAGTGCAACAACTCAATTCACACACACTAGAGTCTACATACACATGAAACATACCTATTTTAGAATATCAAGGATAATAATGAGTTATAGTTAAATCATTCAATCATTTATACCACAGTCTTAAATGATATCTTAAATGATATCAGGTTAAAAGACCATGATATCTTCTCCAAACCAACTTACAGCTAGCAGTTAATTTCACATTCAAAATGCACTGAAACTTCATTCATGTCTCAGATCAACTCATTCTTCCAGAACACTAGAAAAGGTTTTACCCAAAAAACACACGTTAAATAAAAAAAACACAAATAACAGGTAGCATTATAACATATTTCTGCTGTTTTCTGTTGTTCAGAATTCACAGCATTTTATGTCACGTTCATTGTTTACAGTACAGTACACATTTCCCCCCAAGTTTCCCCTTTTTATAGATGGTGATGAAACTGAAAGATTAATACCTGTATGTGTTCAGCTACATCTGATTGTTTTGATAGTATTTAATTTTTTAGATTCTGAATATATTTTAATACGGTATTACTGTAGAAGTGTTGCAAATGTCTGTGTCATTCAATGTTGTATTAATGCATTCAGTGACTACATCTTCCAAACTACATATTTCACTTAGACACAACCACTGCCAAAACTCAGAGCCCATTTTTATACACTCTTTTATACGCTCAAAACTGTTAAACATAATTGAAAGATCTTATAAACATTGAGATCTTTCAATTTAAATGAATTAATTTGTGAACACCTGATGATAAGTACACATGTGAACATGTTATATACTTGTGCATGACCAGCCTGATCTCATGAACATGCATCTCTATAGCACGCATAGTTTATCGTGCAATGTTTTATGCGAAAATTAGTTTTTTACATGCATATGATACGCACTTTATTGCGTGTACACACACCCTACAACACTAATCCTAACCAAACATAATACATATTACATAATACACACCACTACTAAACCTACCCTAAACCCACCCATGCGTATCACATACACGTAAAAACTCATTCCCGCGCCAACGCGCCACTGACTTTAAACTGTTTGTTTTTTTCGGTCAGTGGCGCAATTGTTTTCTAAACCTGTAAAATAGCATGAGGGAACGTTTGCGCCGGAACACGCCTCCTCTTTGCGCTGAACCGCCCCGGGGAGCGCAAGTGTATTTCTTAGTTAACCGACGTGCGTCTGTGGAGGGAAAAGTCCGCTTTGCGCGGGTGCAAAATAGGAATGATACATGCGTCGCTGCATTTAGTGTGACCGGGTTGGAATGACATACCAATTTCACAAATTCCCGTTTATGTTGTTTACATGCAGATGGTAAAGGCATAATTTTCAAAACCTTGCACTTTAAAACTCGTTTTCAAAAGCTTGCATTGTCAGGCCCCCAAAATGGCATTTTCGTTGAAATGAACGGCCAAAACGTTTTCAGTTTTCAGTTGAAAATGATGTTGTGTAAACAGACCCTAAAGCGTTTATTATTTATTGCACTTTAGTTTTGTTAAGTGTTCATTTAAGTTGGCCTATTTATTATATATACAGTTATATATACAGTTTTATTCTGGTTTACTGTGTTCACAGAAGTACTGCGGGTGCTTGATGTGACGGTGTGTGAATCCTCATGTTCTGTTGTTTATGCTGCTATTTGCACATGTAAGTCTACATGTTTGAGGTATTTGAATCGGTCACAGACTATTATCTATTCTAATTCCATTTAATTCTAATCTAACCTTCAAATCATGTCAGTTAACTGATCTGACTGGTTAACAAGCATCAGCTGTCAGTCAGAAAACAAAATGTTAAATGAACATCCCTACTTCATATATTTCAACTGAACCAACTAAAAATGTTCAGTGCAGCTACATAACATTTTGAGATTGACCTCCAAAATCTTTACAGTGTGTTTGTGATGGCAAGAAATGTACAAAGCAGCCAAACACGTATCGTTCTTTACCATCCAACTGGGGACGCGAAGTTCATTTTGATTAATAAAATCATTATTCACTGTTTAAAGTATGCTTTACACTACACTAAATATAGGTCACCTGAAATTGTTACCTTAAAGAGCTATTTCTGTTTGATTAATCCCATAAACCCTAAAGGGACTGCATAACCAAGCATAGAAAGTATCTATGAAGAGAGAAAATAAGCTTTAAATAAGAGAAATAATATTATGAATGATAAAAGGCATAATATATAATATACTATATATATATAGTTACATAATGAAGACAGACTTCACTGCCAGTTCACTTCACTGTTCACACACACACACACACACACACACACACACACACACACACACACACACACACACACACAGCTCCATTGCAGGCTATTGTGAGTCCCCACTTGTATAGGTAGAGATCGTTCAGAAAGTCCCCACTTGTATAGGTAGACATCGTTCAGAGTTGAGATTCCATCTTGGCATGTTTAAAAAAAAAAAAAAATTTGCATATTTGAAGTTATATTATGAAAAAAGACCTTACAAGAAAATTGTGTATTTCATTTTTGTTTCTTCAAAATGACCAGATGCAGCAAGTCAACTTAAAAGTTTTGAATTTGATCTTCAAGAAAGGTCCACTGTTGGATGGTAACGAGCGACACATGTTTGGTTGCATTTAAATTGAGCAATATTTCAAACACTTAATATCTCTGTACATCAACATCCTAGAAACAAAGGAAACAAACAAAAAAAAAAAAATAAGGACATGTCTACTGAATTTATTACAGTAAAAATTATGTTTTAATTAATATGCAGCCAATACTATCAGTTGCAATATCTTAATAATATAATAATAATTACATTATAATTATAACATTGAGTTGCAGATCCCCTCTTGTGTGTGTGTGTGTGTGTGTGTGTGTGTGTGTGTGTGTGTGTGTGTGTGTGTGTGTGTGTGTGTGTGTGTGTGTGTGCAATGGCACATAACAATGACAAGTAAATTGTTAGGGACTGCATAACCAAGCTTAGAAAGTATCTCTGAAGAGAGAGCGTTAAATAAGAAAAATAATATTATGAATGATAAGAGGATATTCTCGCCTCTGATTTTGAACTGTTGCTGCCGGTGTCACGATTTTGGGTTTGTTCTTGTCATGTTTTTGTGTCATGTCATGTTTCCATGTCTGTCATGTGATTCCCTGTTTGTCATGTGATCCTGCCATGTGTCTTGTCATTGGTTAATTGTGTGATCACTGTTCATCACAGGTGTCCCTTGTCTTGTCATTAGTCTTTGTATTTAGCCCTCATGTTTTCCATGTGTCTTTGTAAAGTATTGTTTCCTGTAGACCACTGTTTGTAAGTCTTTGTTCATGTTCTGGTTTTTTAGTTTTTTTTTCATGCCACACCATGTTTTTGTTTTATCTTTGCTTTTGTTTGTAATAAACTGCACTTGGGTTCTCATTTACACTTGCCTTCAGTGGATCCTTATTACAGCCGGGCCGTCTGTATTTTTTACCCCGTTGTAGATTTAAATGGTCTTTCCTCAAGCAATTAAGTTTTTGATAACTGATGATGTTCGTCATTCTTTTTTATTTTTTTTATTGTATATGTTTAACTATGCATATTGTGATCTCTGATGCCTGTGTGAACATATATTATATATATGTTATTATGTGTTATTATATGTATACTGTATTTATAAGAACATAAAGACATAAAGACATACAAAATAAAGACAGACTTAACTGTTCACACACACACACACACACAGCTCCATTGCAGGCTATTGTGAGTCCCCACTTGTATAGGTAGAGATCGTTCAGAAAGTCCCCACTTGTATAGGTAGAGATCGTTCAGAGTTGAGATTCCATCTTGGCATGTTTAAAAAAAATTTTTTTTTGCATTTTTGAAGTTATATTATGAAAAAAGACCTTACAAGAAAATTGTGTATTTCATTTTTGTTTCTTCAAAATGACCAGATGCAGCAAGTCAACTTAAAAGATTTGAATTTGATCTTCAAGAAAGGTCCACTGTTGGATGGTAACGAGCGACACATGTTTGGTTGCATTTAAATTGAGCAATATTTCAAAAAATGCATATTTGAAGTTATATTATGAAAAATATAATATATATGGTAAACCTTTATAATAACTGCATCCTATTAATCATTAGTTAAGCATTAGTAAACAGTTAAATCATAATTCATAAAGCAGACATTAATAAGCAGTTTATACATACAGCTTTAAATGCTGTATTACTGATTTAGAAGCATATCTATAATGTGTTTAATAATTGTATTTTCGTACTTTATTAATTATAAATTTATCATTTCTAAATGAAGTATAGCATTATTTACAAACCAGTTATTTAGGTGTTGTCAGTGATTCATAAGATCACTTAGAAAGTGTAAGTAAATGTTGTAGATTCATGAGTTATAAAGCATTTAGTAGTGGTCAGTTAACTATTTTGTGAGCTCATCTGAAGTGAGGACTAGTTATGCCTTGTAAATCATTTATAAAGGAGATTTAAAGACTCAGTTTTCTTCTAAACAGAAAAAGGAAACAAACACACACAGTGATACAGAACATAGAAACATTAACAGCCTTTAAATCTCCTTTATAAATGTTTTACAAGGCATAACTAGTCCTCACTTTAGATGAGCTCAAAAATAGTGAACTGACCACTACTAAATACTTCATAACTACCTGAATTACAGTAGAAATACATGTTAATAAAGCATTTATTAACACACTGAGTAACTATTACCATATGTCTGAATAATAAATATGTATGAATGTACATTTAAATAGTTTAATCATTTACTCAAACTTTCTAAGTGATCTTATGAACCACTGACAACTCCTAAATAACTGCTTTGTAAATGATCCTATACTTTATTTAGAAATGATAAATTGATCATTAATAAAGTATGAAAATACAATTATTAAACACATTATAGATATGCTTTTAAAACAAGAATAAAGCATTTATATCTGTATTTATATACTGCTTATCAATGTCTATTCATTTATAAAACTTTATAAAATGATTAACTGTTTACTAATTCTTAACTAATGATTAATAGCGTGGAGTTATTATAAAGTGTTACTGAAAGCTCCAGTTAAACATCAGCTCTACAGTCTCAGAGCCTCTAGGACAGCAGCCATTCAAACAATAGAGAAGTGTGAACGACGTGTGTTAATGGGCCACCGCAGTTCCTGCTCCAGCCTACAGG
>NC_138225.1:54617485-54622485 GCF_964197995.2 Scardinius erythrophthalmus
ATGCCCACTTAATAGCCAGTGCCTCTTTCTCTACAGTAGAATATCTGACTTCACGTGGGAACAATTTACGGCTAATATACTGCACCGGCCTTCGAGTTTCACTGTCACCTTGCAACAGGACAGCTCCTAGACCTACTCCTGATGCATCCGTCTGTACTGTGAAAGGAAGGTCAAAGTTGGGGCTTTGCAACACTGGCCCCTGACATAAACAGCCCTTCAGATCTTGGAAGGCTGCTTCACACTCAGGTGTCCACACGACCTTTTGGGGGCTGGCCTTCTGAGTGAGGTCAGTGAGCACAACTGCTCGGGTGGAAAAGTTAGGAATAAAACGTCTGTACCAGCCCACCAGACCTAAAAAGGACCTCACCCGCTTCTTGGTCGTTGGAGGTGGGCAAGAACGCACAGCCTCCACTTTGTCCACTTGAGGTTTAATTACTCCTCCGCCCAGCACATATCCCAAGTAAGACACTTCAGGCTTTGCCAAATGGCACTTAGTGGCATTAACCACAAGTCCAGCATCATGAATTCTAGCAAATACAGCTGACAGGTGCTCCAAATGGTCTTCCCATGATGAGCTGTAAACAACCACATCATCAATGTAGGCTGCTGCAAAGTCCTCAGTACCTCTCAGTACACAGTCCATAGTCCTCTGGAAAGTTGCTGCGGCCCCATGAAGGCCAAACGGCATGACCGTAAAATGATAGAGCCCACTTGGGACCTTAAAAGCGGTTAGCTCCTTGGCAGTGTCAGTCAAAGGAATCTGCCAATAACCTTTACATAAGTCCAGTGTGCTCAGATATTTGGCTTTACCCAAACGCTCTATGAGTTCATCAACCCTTGGCATAGGGTAAGGGTCAAAGGCAGAAATAGCATTCATCTTGGAGAAATCTACACAAAATCTTAATGTGCCATCCTTTTTCGGCACCAGGACGACTGGGCTGCACCACTCACTCCTGGAAGGTTCGATCACCCCCATCTCCAGCATTACCTTTACTTCCTTTTTTAACTCGGGTATGAGTCTTGCAGGAACCCTACAGCAAGTCTGTCGAACTGGACCCTGTGATAGAAGGTGGATGTCATGCTGCATCACCTCTGTCCGGCCTGGCCTGTCACTGAATAGGCCCTCTGGAACCCGTGATTGGAGGTTTTCCTGCTGCTCTGATGTCAAATGACTCAACTGAGGGACGACAGGAGAATTCACAGCTGTAGGGAAATATTGCTCGTTGGTTTCTTCCTCCTCGTCGACCTTCCGTGCAAACAGCTGGTCGGATGGTGGCCCTGGTCTATCCTGCCAGGGTTTTAGCAAGTTGATGTGAAAGACTTGCTTCTTTTTCCGCCGTTCAGGCAGGTATAGTTCGTAATTGACAGGCCCCATCTTCCTCAGTATCTCAAAAGGGCCCTGCCACTTGGCAAGCAGTCCACTGTCTGACGTTGGAAGGAGAAGTAACACTTTTTGGCCAGGGGTCAATGCTCTTTTCCTAGATGACTGGTCATACCATGACTTCTGATATTGCTGTGCTTTGGCCATATTGGTATGAACCAACTCTGACATAGAGTCCATTTTCTCTCTCATTTTCAGGACATATGAAACCACATTCACCTGTTCCTTTGCTTTGCCTGCCTCCCAGGCCTCCTTCAGGATGTCCAACGGTCCACGTACCTGGCGACCGTATAGCAATTCAAATGGTGAGTAACCTGTTGAGGCTTGGGGAACCTCTCTATAGGCAAAGAGGAGATACGGAAGCCACTGGTCCCAGTCTGAGCCTGTCTCAGATACAAACTTGCGAAGCATTGCCTTTAAAGTTTGATTGAACCGTTCAACCATGCCGTCAGTCTGGGGGTGGTACGGAGTGGTCTTAATGGCTTGTATGCCTAACAGTGAATAGACTTCTCTTATCTGTCTGGAAGTGAAATTTGTGCCTTGATCTGTAAGGATTTCTGAAGGTATCCCTACCCGTGAAAATAATTGCACAAGCGCATTCACAATCTGCCTGGTCTTAATCTTTTTAAGAGGAAAGGCTACAGGGTACCTTGTTGCGTAATCGCAAACGATCAAAATGTAACGATTCCCTGACCTACTTCTCTCTAAAGGGCCTACTATGTCCATAGCTACTCTCGTGAAAGGTACATCAATTATAGGTAGGCTGATCAGAGGTGCTCGATCACCTTTCTTAACAGGGGCTGACAACTGGCACTCTGGGCATGACTTACAAAAGTCAATCACATCCATGTACAACCGGGGCCAATAAAACCTGCTTGAAATTCTTGTCAGAGTTTTCTGTTGGCCTAGATGCCCTGACCAAGGAATTGAATGGCCCATATGCAACACTTTAGCCCTCATTGATTGTGGGACAACTAACTGATCACCACTATCTGTTTGTCGATACAACAGTTTATCCTTCAACACAAACACTTCTTTGTCCTGAAATTTGTTTCCTGACTGTGAACTACCAGCCTTCTGAAATAGCCCTTTAAGTGTAACATCTTGCTGCTGCAAATCAACAATGTCATGGGGTATATCATAAAAGTTATTTGCATCAGGTTCAGGGAGTTGCTCCACTATAACCGTTCCCCTGACTTTTTCCTGCCTTTTCTCCTTCCTGGTCCTTTTAGCTTTGGGCTCCTCTGCAAAAGGTAACAAATCAAGAGTCTGTTTATGTTCCTCTATCTGTCTCGCTTTTGCTCTTGTAACTGCTCGGACCTCTGCTACAGCATTCTGCCTTTGCAATAAGTCAACAAGTACTGGTACATCCCTACCTAAAATAACTGCATAAGGGGCTTGGTCCACAATGCCTACTGTCAACAGGTAGAGTTGACCCTCAACCTCCATCTTCAAATCAACAGTAGTATACTCTCTCTCGTCACCATGAACACAACGTACCCTCAGCTTACCCTGACTGGACATCTGTAGATCTCCAATGCACTCCTTTCTCACCAGCGTCTGACTGGATCCAGTGTCTACCAAAGCCATAAACTGCTTACTTCCTATTCTCACTGGAACCACTGTGTCTATATTCTGATCTGCTTCACTTACTATTTGAGATGGTCTGGGAACATAACAAAGACGTGTATTACTGACTCTGTGTAACGTACATTCTGCCTTCTTATGCCCTGCTTGGCCACATCCATGACATATAAGCACTGACTTCTCTTTGTATTGACCTTCTGACTGTGGATAACTTTTAGGGTAAGATTTGGATTGGGGAGTCTGTGAATGTGAACTAAAGCCTTTTGTGACATTATAAGGTTGACCACTACCGAACCCCCTCCCAGACTTACCTGTCGTACTGTAGGCACTTCCATAACTGTGACCCAGCTGATACGTTGACCGTCTAGCAGCAATGAAAGTCTCAGCCAGCTCAGCTGCTTGTCTCGAAGAGGTGGGGTTGTGCTCACAAATCCAGGTTCTGATTTCAGGGTTAATCACTGTAAGAAACTGTTCTAGCACTATCCTTTCTCCGATTTCATCTTTGGTCTGCTGTCTGGGTGTCATCCATTTGTCATACAGGTCTTTCAATCTTGCCTGCAGCTCCTTAGGAGTCTCCTCTTGCCGTAGGGCCTTAGCCCTAATGCTGCGTTCACACCAAACGCGAAAATGCGTCTGGCGCGAGTGATTTCAATGTTAAGTCAATGGTAAGACGCGTTTACGCGCGTCTGGAGGTCTTGCGGCGCGAATGAGGCGTTTAGCGCGGCGCGGTAGACGCGAATTCGCCTCATTCGCGCGTCTAGTTCGCGCGAATGACGCGAATTGAGCGTCTGGCGCGTTTCGCGCGTCAAGCGCGAATTGTGCTTTTTGTGCATCACGCGTTTGACGCGAATTTGCGTCTGCCGCCCGAGTTGAAAAATCTGAACTTCTGCGTCAATTCGCGCCGCGTTAACCAATCAGGAGCCTGCCTGCTTGCTGCTGTCACGTGGTGAACTGACAGTTTATAATGTTATTTTATGTTTGGCCTCATTACATTATTTTGTAATATGACTAAAATGCACAACAAAGCAAATCTTTCACTTAAAAACTCGATTTCAATATGAGAGATAGCCTACTCATTTGTATTGAATGCTATTTATTCCATATCTATTCTAGATTAGCCTATATGAAACTTTATTAATCTAATGTAAAGACACCAAACACAATTAAGTGTACAAAAACTTTTCAAAAAAATCACAGGACAGGTTTCACTTCTGGAGGCTGGCTCCATTTATTATCAAAACAAAAATAAATGACAGATTAGGTGCGGGAGAGGGTAAACCTCGCGCCGGGCTGTACAGCGCGGGCTCGTCATGCAGAGACCACTCGAGGCCGAGGCTTTATACGGCCTACGCTTTCCTCGTCAGCGTCCTCACCGTTAGGTCCACCAAACCTACCTCCTGGAGCAAATTGTGAAACTCCTGAAACCCTCCGGAGGTTTTGGTGGACCCGAGTACAGCGACGATGTCCCCTACGCAGCTGTTTCTGCTCTCCAGAGCATATACGAGCGGTGATTCTCTCGATTAATGCTAATGCTATGCTCGATAAACATCTGAAAAAGATGGCCGCCAACAGCTTTCGAAACTTTCGCCCCCGGGATTCGCCTTTGACGCGCGTGACGCGCGTAAATTTCGCTTCTAACTTTTGATTTTACGCGCGTCAATTTCGCTCTTGACGCGCGAATGCACACAAAGTGGTCACGCGTATAACTAGACGCGGCAGGCGCGAATTTTGACGCATTTTCGCGTTTGGTGTGAACGCAGCATTAAACGTCGCCTGTAGGTTTCTGCATTAATCTCAAATTTCTCCAAGATTGCTTCTTTCACTCTAGCATAATCAAAAGTGTCATCAAGGTCCATGGCAACATAAGCCGCTCTTGCCTTGCCTGTTAGCAATGGCACTACATGCAATGCCCAGTCCTCAACTGGCCATCTACAGGCTTGAGCAATCCGCTCGAAGGTTGTCAAATAGTGCTCAATGTCATCATCCTCTTGAAGAGGTAACATCTTTGGGCCTTGCCAGCCCATCCATTGCG
>NC_138225.1:54627485-54672485 GCF_964197995.2 Scardinius erythrophthalmus
ATTGAACGTCACTGGTCAAGCCACCAAACCAATTTACCTAATGAGAAAGTTGCAAATCCTCGCAAAGCCAAAGCCAGCAGAGAGAGAGAGGGAGAGCCTGAACAATGAGCTGGAAAATCCCACGCATTGTTTTCATTCCGGTCCGCACATCTTTGGGATCCGCTCGCGAAACAAGACTTTTAGCCCTCCTCTAAAACCTTTTAAAACTCCCAGCCGAGCTCACAATCCCAAGACAATTCCTCCGACCGGCAGACAAGCTCCTTAGGCTAATGGCCATTTTGCCTTGAGTTGCAGCGCGGTTAATGCGCGTTAGTGTTTCTGGCCAGTGCTGTAATCTGACTAGAGAAGTTTCCCGCGCTAAAGGAGATATTGACCCTCGTGTGCAAAAGACAAAATACAGTGGCCGTGCGGATCAACGGACGCGGATGAATTTCAAATGCGGTGGCGTGATTTACTCATCTTAACATAATCCGTATTGTTTTTACTTTATTGTATTATGCTTATTGTTTTGCCTCCTTGTGTTTGTTTTTCTGCCTCTTGTTTTTTTATGGGCTGAAAAACAAGAAGGAATGATGTCATATCTTGATAGGATCACAAGATTTTCTGTCCTATGGAATATGACTGAAGATTAGCTTTGATTGATGGGTCACAAACAGCAGAGACAAATAATAATAATAATAATAAAAACAAATGATCATGCAGAATATTTGGCAAACTTTCTGGCAAGGTTCTCTCAAAGTTATAAACAAAGATTGTGTTCAAAGTTAAATGGTCATTAATAACCTTATCAGAACATTAGCACAAACGTTATTTATACATCATTCATGGAACTGTTTTAATTGGACATCTAACATTTAAATGCTATCATTGGAGAACATTTAAAAGTAACAATTTCATAAAGTTCCCTTAAAGTCCGCCTGTAGTAAATCATTTTATCTCTTAAAAACTCATCTTTGATCACCAAAATGACATATTAAAACGTTTTTTCCTTAAAACAAAATTCCTAATGCCTTAAAATATCTTGAATGTAACTCGACACCCTTGCCTCATTTATTATGCGCTGTTCTATGAATATGCAAATGAGCCCCGCCTCCACTCACTCACTCAGCTCAGAGATCCACTGGTTGACGATCACACGTTGATATGATTGGTTACAAGGTAGTTTGTGACGTCAGAAACACCAGCGATTTCAAAGCATGTTTTTGAGACTGTCTTTGGTTCACTGCAGTTTTAAGGAGGAAATACTCAGCAATGCTGTCGACTTATGAATTTACACATGCTTTGTCTTAAAGCAACACATAGACATATAAACATTAAACACTTGATTTTCACCAAAGGGGGACTTTAAAACCTTTTAACAGGCTCCTTCCCCTATGGGCAGTGTCACATTTTACAAAATGTATTGCACTATTTTATAAATATTTTTCTGAACTTGAGGTTCTATATTATGTTCCACTGTTTAGTGTGTCAGAAATGCACTTTCTGAAGGCAAGTTAAACAATCTCAAACCAGTTCTGAAATGTGATTTGCTTTCTGGACAACAACGTTTGTGTGGGGAAAACACTTGTTAATGCAAGTGATGCAATGGTGAGTTTAGGATTGAAACTCTAATCCATATAAAGCGTGTGACAGTGAGGAGGAATTCTGTGATCGTCATCTACTGACGCCATATTAAACGCCACCACCAGTTAAATCCCTTTAAAGCAAAGAAACACCAGTGTTTTCATCAGTGCAAGCATCAGCAGAGGATTTCAGTGCCAATATAACAACTCTGACAAGAAACTACGGTGGGGGCTTTGAAACCCTCGTGAGTCATTTGTTTGGAACCAGTCACTCGGAGCGTCTCTCAAACTGCCAAAGTCATGTGACTTCAGAAACGTCACGGCTGGTTTCCAAACATTTCGAGATTTCAAATGGTTCGCCGCTAGGGGGCGAGGACTTCAGTGAACCCATTAACCTGCTTTTTATTTATTTTTATTTTTAATAATTTGTAGACATTTTTAATGACAGTTATAATGCATGTTTTGATTTGCATTTACACTGTTTTAACAGTAGCAAACCAAGTGCACGAGAAACTCAACAAGACACAGGTGAACATTATAATTAGTTACCATGGAAACAAGCTAAACAAACACACCTCACATTTTTGTCAGAATGTTCAAATGTGCGCTGATAAAAAAGCTGGTGTAGAAACAATCTTCACTCAAAAACTGCTTGTTAATTTGACAAATAATTACAAAAAAAGTAACACGCTGAACTAAGTGTGAAATTTAGTCTTTTCCAGTGAATTCCATGAGCAATAAGCCTGTCTGATGGGAAGAGGGAGAGAGATTTATTGTTTTCTTTAATATTAGACACTTCACAAATATATAATTGAAACAATAAGAGCTTGGGATTGTGGGTATGTTGTGCGTGTCTTGCGTTACCTGTCGAGAAGAGCAGATGCTGAAGAGACTCCAGCGGATACGGTTACCGCCGTTACCATGGCAGCAGGTTTACCATCACAAGAGTAACCTTCTGACTAACTCATGTTTCAGCAGATGGAGCCAAACCAGCACAGCCATCCCGTTCAGCCTTTCACTGTTCTTATACTTTACCAACACTAAATATATATATATATATATATATATATATATATATATATATATATATATATATACTGTATATATAGCATTTTTGTTACTTAAACATAAAAAAATAAAAAATAAATACATGTTTTACTTGAAGTACTAAAATAACTATAAATTGGGGATAAAGATGAGTCAAAACTATGCCGGCATATTTTGACAAAACACACAAGAAAATGACAAAAAAAAAAAAAAGTATAATTCAAATTAGTGAAAAGTATTTTCAGTAGTAGTATCTCACTGATACTTAAACAAATACTACAAAAAAAATAAAAAATACAAAACTGAAATAAAATTAAATAAAAATGTTAGATTGAAAACTTTCAACTTAAAACAAATTTAAACAAAGATTAGAAATGTTGCCTTGGCAATTAACTGAAATAAAAATAAATTAAAGTTAAAAGGAAAGGTTTAAAAAATGTGAAACTAAAATTAAAATGAAATTTTTTTTGCGCATGTATATTTTCTGAAGAAAACGTGAGTGGTGCACCATGGCAAAACTTGTACTTGGAATGTTGCTATGGTGTTGATAGGTGGTTGCTAGGGTATACTGGTTGGTTGCTAGGGTGTTGTGAGTGGTTGCTAGGGTGTTGCTAGGCGGTTCCTAAGGTATTCTGGCTGGTTGCTATGGTGTTGCTAGGTGTTTGCCAGGTTTGTTCTGGATGGTTGCGATGGTGTTACTAGGTGGTTGCTAGAGTTTTCTGGGTGGTTGTTATGGTGTTGCTAGGGTATCTTGTGTGGTTGTTTGGGTATTGCTAGGCAGTTGATAAGGTGATCTAGGTGGTTGCTAGGGCGTTGCTATGTTGTTATAGGGGTTGCTAGGGTGTTTTGGGTGGTTGTTGTGGTGTTATGCAGTTGCTAAAGTATTCGAGGTGTTTGTTAAGCAGTTGCTAAGGTATTCTGGGTGGTTGCTATGGTGTTGCTAGGGTGTTGCTGAACCAGAGCAAACAGCTTGTCTGCGCAACACCAGCTCGTGTTTGTCTTGTGCCTGTCCCACTTCCATAAAGAAGCGTCTTTTATCCCTTTATGTCGCTGGATGATCTGCGCTAAATGCTGGATTATAAGAAGGAATTGAATGGGATCCCAGAAATCCACACTCCTCCGGTTTAAGAGGAGTTTTTCTCAGAAGCATCAACAGAAAAACACTGTGAATTCCTTTAATGCTAAACTTCCACTGTAAGATATGTCAGAGAAATCCTGATATACAGCTCTTTATGTACAGTGTCAATTTACATATGTTCCTTGCTGAAGTAATGCAGTAAATTATGCATAATCACATGCAACTAATCCTAAACCAAACCCTAATCCTATAGTAGTTCATTAATATTTCTCAGTATTACATGTATATGTTTTGTCAGGTGTTTCTGAACTTGATTCTGAATGCTGGAATTGAAAAGTAACGGTTAACACTTTACAATAAGGTTGTTGAAATTTTAACATTTTTGACATTTGTTAAAATTAGTTAACGTCAACTTGAATTAACATTCAAAATAATTCGAATGCATTTATTAATCTTACGTAATGTCAATTTCAACATTTACTAACATAATTAAAATCAAAAGTTGTATCATGTGCAATATCATTTAATACTAACAATGAGCATTTGTGTTTTCCACTAATGTTCACAAATACTACAAAAGGGACATGATGGAAAGAATATGAGATTGGGTGGAAAAATACAATGCATGGAATTATGAAATATAGCTTGAATGCAGTGCAAGTCACTTCAGATAAAAGCATCCGCTAAATGTATTGCATGAATGCATCGCTTTTGATGGATGTGTAAAAGTAGGCTATCTCTGAAGTGTATCGGCTTCATATGTGTTTGATCTCACACTGCAAAAAAAAAAAAAAAACACACAAAAATATATATATATATTTTTTCTTTCTTTTTCTTAGTATTTTTGTCTTGTTTCCAGTCCAAATATATAAAAATTCTTAAATAAAGATGCATTTACTAAAGTAGTAAAATGCCATATGACATTATGTCTTGTTTTCTGGGGAAATAAATCAAAATTAAGTGAAATAAAACATGCAAAATTATCTACTAATGAGGTAAGAAAAATAATCCTAATTCAAACAGAAACAATATTTTTCTTACCTCATTGGCTGATCATTTTGCTCATTTTAAGCAGAAACTCATTTATCTTTGATTTATTTCTCCATAAACAAGACATAATATCATATGGCATTTCACTCATCTAGCAAATGCATCTTGATTTAAGAATTTTTAGATATTTGGACTGAAAACAAGACAAAAACACTGAGTAAGAAGAGCATGTTTGATGAGGACTGAGCAACTGTGGCGCACTGAAGTCAGGAGTTGTATTGTTTGGTCTCCTCCAGGAAAGTGGGTCATGAGTCTGAGACTGTGGGATTATGGGCCGGGAGACGTGTGATTCCTAAATCCCGCTGTCCGTGGAAAGAAAAGAAAAACACGACATGTCCCCCCTCTTGACCCAGACCACCTCCCCTTCCCAAAAGAGGAAAGACATCCCTCAATCCCATGAAAACAATGACGGATGTCAAATGCGGATCTAAATTAGCAATGTTGCTATAATCCGGCTTGTTTACATTTTGTATTTTATATTAATGTTCATTAACATGCTTTGTCCCTATCAAATACATAAAACCTGCTTTACACCTGTGCGACTGGACGAGTGTCGGATGAATTGTTTTCTAATCAAGAGTGGCTCGGCAATAATGACATGTATTAATGATAAATGCGTGTTTTCGAGCGCATGACCCCTGAGCTCTTCACGACAGCCCATTCGTCCTGATTCACCGACACACGGCCTGATTAAGAAGCAGATAAATTACAAATAATAAATACATTAATTTCAGAGCTGATTCGTGACATCCATCATTAGTTTGCCCTGCTCAGACGACATTGCTGAGTGGAGGTTAAACAGCACTGGATGTATCACATATATTACGCTTGTGCTTTAAACCCGTTTAAATCCTAAATATATTAAAAATAAAACGATGAATGATAATGCATGACTGGATTTTTGGTCATTTCTTGTGTAGGCTGGAATAGGGACGTTTTGCGTTTCTAAATTACTGTGATTTTCATACTTCAGAACAATAGATGAGACTTTATCACATGACAGATGTTCATGAAAACGCCATTGTTATTTTCAGTATCATCGTAGTTTTTGTTCATATTTTGCATTAGATTTTTGTGCTTTTCTGATACTGTTGAAGTCCCCCTGTGGTGAAAATCCAGTTTTTAATGTAGTTTATGTGTCTATGTGGTGTTATAATATGCTTTAAGACAAACCATGTGTAAGTTCATAAGTCGACAGCATTGCTGAGTATTTCCTCCTTAAAACTGCAGTGAACCAAAGACAGTCTCAAAAACACGCTTTGAAATCGCTGGTGTTTCTGACGTCACAAACTACTTTGTAACCAATCAGATCAACGTGTGGACGGGGCTCATTTGCATATTCATAGAACCTTGTATACTAAATGAGGCAAGGGTGTCGAGTTACATTCAAGATATTTTAAGGCATGAAGAATTTTTTTCAAGGATAAAACGTTTAAATATGTCATTCTGATGATCAAAGATGAGTTTTAAGGGATAAAAGTATTGACTACAGGGAGACTTTAAAATTTAGCAAGTTTTGTGTGTGTTTTGTCATTTTATTATTTATTGTTTCATTGAGTTGTAGTTATTAGAACTTAAACTTTTTCATATTTTATTTCAGTTAACAATTAATTAGTTTCAAGTGATGAAAATTGTGACTATCTTTGTTACCCCCCCCCCCCACATACTGCTTTTAATTAATACTGATTTAAATAAACATCACTGTATTACAGCAATAAGAATCTAATGACAATTACAAATAATCATATGCCTGATATAAATTATAACATCCAGAGGGCGATGTGCCGCTGAAAAATGAAAAACTCATAATGGCCCTGAAAATAGACTTTGCTCTCTTTATGCATTCAGATTCATTCTTTTTGGAGTGAAATGTTAATATTATTTTGCACGAGATTCACCGTTATTTATCCTGTCATCAGCTGATTCCCTGTTGTTTTGTGCAGGTATAAGATCAGACCACCTAGACTGGATGTGTTAACTTCTCCTAAGGGCTTTGACCTCTGACCTCTCGTAATGCGTCTGACCCGACGTGTGTTGTTTTTGCTCTTCTCCAGGAGATAAAGAGCGGGTCTTAAGGGTCACGGAGGACTGAAAAGGCGCAGGGATTCCTCAAGGGTGGACAGTTGTGTCCCGGTATTGTTGAGGATGAAGCGAGCGACACATGCTGGGCTGTAAATGTGTCGAGTCGTGAGCTAAAGGCCATTGTTCGGGATGACGGTTGTGGCGTTCTGCCTTTTGTGCCATTATGTGCTTCATCATTAGCATCTCAATATTAGGAGGTTTGATGCCGGAGAAGTGCAGTCGCTCTCTGAACCGACGACCGCTGAGGCTTTAGTGTCAAGAGTCTGTAAAGACACCAGCAGGGTTTGATGTCGAGCTCTTCTGAGCATCATCCAGTCTGTTCTGATTTATTCACACCAGCGTTCAAGGGTCTGGAGTCTCTTCTGCTCAGCAAGGCTGCTTTTTTAATCAAAAAATACAGTAAAAATAGTGAAATATTATTACAATTTAAAATATCTGTTTTCTATGTGAATATATAGTAAAGTGTAATTTATTCCTGTGATCAAAGCTGAATGTTCAGCATCATTACTCCAGTCTTCAGTGTCACATGATCCTCCAGAAATCACTCTAATATGAGGATTTGATGATCAAGAAACATTTATGATTATTATCAGTGTTGAAAACAGTTTCATATCTTCGTGAAAACTGCATTTTTTACAGGATTCCTCGATGAATAGAAAGTTCAAAAGAACAGAGTATCTTTTGTGAAGTTTTAATAGTCTTTTCTGTGACTTTTGATCAATTTAATGTGTCCTTTCTGAATAAAAGTATTTTTTTTCTAAGTGGGTAACACTTTATTTTAAGGTGACGTAGTTACTATAGTACCTACTAAATTATGCATAATTACATACAACTAACCCCAAACCAAACCCTAACCCAAAAGCAAATACATATAGTTATTTATTATATCTACGTCACCATTTTTTTTCAGGATTCTGATTAATAGAAAGATCAAAAGAACAGCATTTATTTGAAATATAATGCATTATAAATGTCACTTTTTATCAATATAATGCATCAGTGGTGAATAAAAGTATTCTTTTATTAAAGGTGATGTAGTTACTATAATACTTCCTATAGCTTATGCATAATTACATGCAACTAACCCCTAACCCTAACTCTATATTTAATATTACTACGTCACCTTAAAATAAAGCCAGAAATCGCTAGGAATGATTGCACTGAAACACTGAATGCGATCAATGCCTGATCCAGCATCACTGTCAGCTTTAGCAGGGTTGCGCATCAGCTGATCTCATCCAGACAGTTACAGTAGGACACTCGTGAACAAAAGCCCGCCGGTGTGGCCCGTCCCGACCCGGTGACCCCGTGAACGGTCATCTCTCGCTGGACGCCGGTTGGCGCTCAGGAACGCGCAGAGGAGAGCGGTTGGACAGTTTCTCCAGCTGCTCGAGAAGCCAAGGAAACCTGCCAGATGGACACACTTTCAGAACAATGAGAGTTTACTGCGCTCAGCCGAGGGCCGTCCGGGTCAACAAAAGCCCCGGCGTGAGGCGAACGGACCGGGACGCGACTCTCGAAGCCTCCGCGTGTCCGTGGAGCGAGAGACAAACCTTCGTTCCTCCTCATCCGAACCGGGCCGGAGACTCGAAGTCTGTTCGCTGCTCCACAGGCCTGGGATCGCGGATCTGCGTTGAGGAACCAAGCCTGTTTAATGAGGCGTGTGATTGGTGCCCTCCTTCCCCGCACAACACACTCCATTCACAGGCGTGATTGATTATGACACACACACAATGGAGAGCTGGTGTCAGGACCGGCCCGCTCAACCTCTGACCAGCGCACGACACCACACGGCTCACATCACCTGTTTACATGCTTATTAATACACACACACCGGCAAACGCACTTCACAATAAACTCGCGTTTGTTAACGTTATTTAGTGCATGAACAAACAGTGAGCCATGTATTTTTACGGCATCTGATAACAGATGCAACTTTTTGATCTTGAAAAAATGTTTTAGTAAATGTTGACTTTAACTAAGATGTTAGAAGTATTGTTCATTGTTGTAGTTAACTTAAAACCTTATTGTACAGTGTTACCAATGCATTTACTTCTTACTCTGTTTGTCTTTGCTTGAAAGATTTCCATTAATATTGTGTTTTTGAAAAGTTTGTGAGAACGGAAGTGAAGTAAATGCTGACATTAACATTAACTAAGATGTTGTAGAAGTATTGCTCATTGTAAAGTGTTACCAATGCATTTACTTCTTACTCTATTTGTATCTAATGATTTGCACAATTTCATATATACTGTTATTATACTCTTGTCAGTATTTTTTACTTTATTTAGCTCTGGCCAATAATGTTTCGCTGAAATGCTGCTCAGAACACGTACTACACACTCTTTGTATGATTTATTTTTATCTAAAGATTTGCACAAATATTGTGTTGCATTCATGTGAGAGTTGTAACAATGGATAAAGATGAAGTTTGCTTTATTGCTTATAACTTCAGATAAACACCATACACTGTCAGAAATAGGGGTAAAGTAGGAGTCCATTTCTGTCCCCCAAGGTACAATCTACACTAACGTACCCCATAGGGCTTATTATTGGACCTCAAGGTACATGTATGTACCTTTTTGAGGGTCAAAAAGCATTAAAATGTACATATATGCACCGTTTCTTTTAAAGGTTAAGGTACAATATTGTACCCTTGAGGGTACAGCCCCAGTGACAAGCCATTGTACACCTAAAGGTACAATTATGTATTTTATTTTCTGACAGTGTATAAACATTGTATATAATTCTCTTTAATATTTTCTTCTTTTAATCCACCTATGTTCCAAATGCATTGCAGTATTAAATACTGTATACAGACTTACAAATAATAATAATATGTGAATAATGCATCGTTATGCAATGCTATGTTGCATGTTTAATTCAGCTAGGAGTAATAATGGTTATTTCACATTTTATACAATATTGTGAGATATTGAGATATTAAGCATCGCGATTGATATTGCTTCATTTGTCACACTGGGAATGAAAGGAATGCAGTGAGATCTGGTTGTGTAATGCTCATTTTTGACCGATTATCCCGTTATTCTGCGCATACAGAGTTCACACGCTGTGCACAGAATATATGCATTTAGCAGACACTTTGATCAGTTTGATTTTATGTTTTGAGAGCATCAATCCGTAGTATGAAGAAGCTGCATGCAGTGTGTTAGTGTATAATGCCTCACAGTTGATCCAGTGAAGGCCCGTTCACACCAAAAACTACTATAACGAAAACTATTTTAGTCCACATTAAAGGTGCATTGTGTCATATTTAGGAGGATCTGTTGACAGAAATGCAATATCATACTCATAACTGTTTTCAGTGGTGTATAAAGACCTTACTTAATGAACCGTTATGTGTTTATTAGCCTACCTTAAAATGGAGTCATTTCTCTCTACACACACCGCGGGTCCGCTTACATCGACATGTTTCTACAGTGGCCCTAAACGGACAAACGCGTTTTGTCACTAATTTCTTAATTTATCTTTAAAAAAAAACTCATCGCTGAACTGGCTACTCTCTGCTGTCTCAGACGACGACATCACTTCCTGTCGGCCACCGTAACTTCTGTTGGGTGCAATCACAACCTCACCACTAGATGTCGCTAAAATGCTGCAGTTTTGTCGTCTGACGCTCGCGCTCTTTAAAGCAGGCAGGATTCTGATTGGTTGTCAATGTTTTTATCTTTCATTATCTGGGGGGAAAAATCGTTCTGACTGTGATTTCATTGATATTATTTATCTGTGCCGTTATCGTTACAGTTGTGCGGTGGACTCTGTTATTCTTTTACTTTTAAAACGATTTTAGCACTTCGGACCTTCTGTAGCCCCGCCCCTTTTTTCCGTCTTCCAGATTGTATTCCCACAGCTTGCAGAAGAGTTTAGGGATTTATGAATGAACTGCTCGTTTTTTTTTTTTTTTTTTTTTTTTTTTTTTATCAAGATTCTTTTTTTCTGGAGAACGTTCTGGGGGGTTTTCCCACTGCTGTTGGCAGCTCTTACCTTCACCATGTTACTGCGCATGCGCTGTTCCTCAAGAATGCTGTAAATTCATAAGGAGGCTGCAATCAACATCAGCATGCAGTAGGCTAATGTGTATGCAAAGAAGCTCCGCATGCTCACTTTGAATTTACAGAGCAAATCAGGCTTTTCTTGGTGAACTGTTAATCTAGAGCTATGGTAATCGAGCTAATAATAGAGCACATATACTACATTAGTCAAGTAAAGGAATAGAAATCATCATATTTCAAATACACACAGGTAATCGTCAGCCTACAGATTGTTAACTTGATTTGTGGCCTTGTGTTTCAGTGCACCTGCTGTTTTATATCAAGCACATTTATTTTAAACATTATGAAATGATGATGCATTTCAAAATATTAGCAGATTTAACAGGTCTACATAATACACACACACACACACACACACACACACACACATACACACACACACACACACACACACACACACACACACACACACACATACACACACACAATAGTGCTGGGCAACGTTTAATCGAGATTAATTGCATCCAAAATAAAAGTTTTTGTTTACATAATATATGTGTGTGTGCTGTGTATAACTATTTTGTATATATAAATACACACAGATACATTTAAGAAATATTTGCATGTATATACTGTATATATATATATATATATATATATATATATATATATATATACTTTATATATAAATACAAATATTATATATATAAATAACAATTATTTCTTAAATATATACATGCATGTGTTTCTATCTTTGTGCATGCGAGTGGATTTCGATTATATTGCTCATAAACTCAGCACATCTGAATAACTGTAGGAAACTTGGAATACAGAATGTGATGCCTCTGCTTTCATCTGATCCTGTTTCTCCAGAGACTCCATCATTCATCCGACGGTCCTCATAAGGACATGTGTGATGTTCATAGATGCACAATCATTTAAAAAAGCTGGACGTTGCACTCCAGAATAATATATAGTTTTGATCCTCAAGGATCTTCAAGTGTTGGAGAGCAGCGAAGAGGTGTGTGTTCCTGTCTGCGATAAGCTCGAGCTCCGCCACCAGAGCAAACGCCACACACACACACACACACACACACAGAAACACACACACACACACACACACACACACACACACACACACACACACACACACACACACAGAAACACACACAAACACACACGCACAGGTCTATTAAAGCCTGATTGAAATGGGCCTGTAAGTGGGGCTCAGGTGCAGAAACAATTCAGCAATACTGAGATGAGAGGAACACAGCCGATACAAGAGCTGGACCGTGTGTGTGTGTGTGTGTGTGTGTGTGTGTGTGTGTGTGTGTGTGTGTGAGAGAGAGAGAGAGAGAGAGAGAGAGAGAGAGAGAGTCTATGTGTGTGTGTGTGTGTGTGTGTGTGTGTGTGTGTGTGTGTGTGTGTGTGTGTGTGTGTGTGTGTGTGTGTTTGTGTGTGTGTGTGTGTGTGTGTGTGTGTGTGTGTGTGTGTGTGTGTGTGTGTGTGTGTGTGTGTGTGTGTGTGTGAGAGAGAGAGAGAGAGAGAGAGAGAGAGAGAGAGAGAGTCTATGTGTGTGTGTGTGTGTGTGTGTGTGTGTGTGTGTGTGTGTGTGTGAGAGAGACGGTATCAAATTTCTATGTTGCATAATTCCTGAATTTGTATCACGGTATATGATACGGTATTGTCACGATATTGAAATAAGTTGCAATAAAAGTGTCGTCACACTATAACAGGTTTAACAACTTTTTTTCTTATAACAAAAAGATATGAACATCAAAAACAATAAGGTCTCATTTAGTTAACGTTAAATAATGCATAACATCACATTTGTTACAGAAGTTATTATTCTTTGTCACTCTTAGTTCATGTCAGCTCATTAAATAATATAGTTACAACTTTTGATTTAATAGTGTGTTATTAAATGTTGAAATTAACATGAACTAAGATTAATAAATGCTTGAGAATTATTTTACTAATGAATTAAGTTCCGGCGAAGAGTGACCTCTGACCCGACGCATGACACGTTGATGAACGCGGAAGCGCAGAGGATAGAGCAAAACATCAGCAGTCACGAGTTATAAATCTGAAAGGAGAATTTTTACAGAGATAATGTGGGAGGAGCTTGAGTTTGTTTGAACTGCGAGCTAAACGTACGCTACTCCTGCATTCTAAAACAACCTAAAATTTGTAATGACTTTAATTTGTACACTTTAACTGATGTATAAAATAATATCTTACCCTCATGGTCTTTTTTTTCTATCTTCTCCTATTTTTCCTTTGTTATTTTTCTTTTTTCAGCAAATCATTGTTAACTTGTTTTCTCTCCTGTATGTTCAGATGACATTGAACATTGATATATTTTGTGTATTGTATACAAAGTTGTATATCATTAATGTCATCTCTGTACGGTTTGCAATGATGATAAAAACTAAAATGTGAGTGGTGCTTGCAGTGGCAAAACTCAGCGCTCGGTTGCTAGGGTGTGGTTACACAGTTACCATGGTGATACAGACTGATTTCCCAACCGAATCAAACGAGCCCGCCTCCATGTCTATACATAATGTTCTGGTGCTGAGATATGGCTTATTCATGTGTTTGTACGGTTGCTAGGGTACTCTTTATGGTTACTAGGGTTTGCTTATACCGTTTATGGGTTGATATTTAAAGACTGTTTGCCAGTCTGAGTCGGAAAAAGGCCAACTCTGTGTTTCTACAATGTTCTGGTGCTGAGATTTTGCTTGTTTTTGTGTTGTTTAATGGTTGCTAGGGTCCTGTAACTGGTTGCTAGGGCGTGGTTATGAAGTTGTTACGTCACTATTTATTGGCCTCTACTTGATAGGCCGAGTCAAAAGAGCCCAAACGCCAAGTCTCTCTGACCTTCTGATCCAAAGATCTTAATGTTGTGTCTATGGAACTTTTTTTGACCGGTTTATCGCCCGCCGGACGAACATCGTACACCGATCGCTTATAAAAGTCATAGCACAATAAACTCTTCTCAACAAACCGGTCGATTTGACTCATTCATGGGTCATGACACACGGTGCGGGAGGAGTAGCGTGCCGAAGTTTAAGTATGAGCAATAACAATAGTGATGCCCTTCTACGTCATTCTGGCCGTTACCGGAAGCCAGTCATTAGAATTTATAAAGTTATGATTATGGACATATTTCTTACAAAAACGCATAGCTTTGCTTCAGAAGGCCTTTATTAACCCCTGGAGTTGCATGGATTACTGTTATGATGGATGCTTTTTTTGGGCTTCAAAATTATAAAGCTTAGAAGGATATGTTTTAACATAACTGTGAGTAAAATATGGGAGAATTTTCATTTTTGGGGTGAATTAACCCTTTAATTTTAGGATAGATAGATAGATAGATAGATAGATAGATAGATAGATAGATAGATAGATAGATAGATAGATAGATAGATAGATAGATAGATAGATAGATCTAGAAAACAGAGGTTGTTAATTTGTCAGATGGACACGCGCCGTTCGGGACGCGCGCGGAGGGAGGCGGTGTGTGTGTGTGTGTGTGTGTGTGCGCGCGCGTGTGTGGCTGCTGCTGCTCGGTGTGTGTTGTGTTCACGCCTCCAGGAACTCCTTCAGCACCGCGGACAGAGACACACACACACACACACACACACACACACACACACACGCAGAGCTCCGGCTCTTTTGTGATGTTAAACCAGGATTCCTCCTCCTCCTCCTTCAGACTCCAGAACAACACGACGATTCAATCGAGTCATTTGAGAAGTTGTAGAGCGACGCGAAACACCGAGGAGCCCGTGGCGTTTTTATATGAATTATTTTGCTGGGCATTTTGACCGCTCTTCTTTTTTCTGCCACTCATATTCGTTTTTTTTGTTTGTTTTTTTTTTTTTTTACCATAATTATCATCCAGTTCGCGTATTTTAATCTGTGTCAGAATGTTGTTAGAACATCCGGGGTCAAGTTGTCAAAATGCTGGAAATTACAGCAGATACAGCTCGAGTCAAGGTAAGAGAGCTATGCTTTATTTCCTTTGCGCGATTCAACAGGGAATGTGTTTATAGAATAATACACTGATCTGTGACTGTCAGTCAAACACAAGTGCAACAGTCAGCCCAGAACACCGGCTAATACCAACAGCGCTTGCGGAACAGGTTTCATTACGCGGCATCGATGGCCTGTTCGAGTGGACAGTGTTTAGACATGTTCCTGTTTTCAAAAACACTAGTAAACTAAGATATTAATAACTCAATTTGAATAACTAACTGAATAGCTACAGCCTGATGTCATTATATGCGCTCTTAAAAATAAAGGTTCCAGAAGGGCTTTTACGCAGCGCTGCTTGAAGAGCTTCATTAACAATGTTTTCTTAGAGTAAAAAACATTTTAAAAATCTAAAGAACGTTTTTCCACTATAAAGAACCACAGGTGCCAGTAACGAACCTTTTCTTTCTTTTTTTCTTATTTATTACTGACATTTCTTTAAAATGTCTTTGTGCTTTTAACAAGCCCGTGATCTGAAGAGCTAATAATTACAATTGGTTCCCATTAACAATGTTTTCTTAGTGTAAAGAAAAAATAGAACATTTTAAAATTCCATATATTTGGAACCTTCTGTGCGTTGGATTCTTAATGGAACCACTGATGCCAATAACGAACCTTTCTTTCCTCTCTCTTATTTATTACTGACATTTCTTTAAATGCTTTTAACAAGCCCGAAACCATGATCTGAAGAGCTAATAATTACACACCAAACACCTTATAATTGATTATGATGATAAACTTTCCTAAGTTGTGTCTTATTTCTCTTAACATCCGTCTGTCGGATGCCGTATGAATATGTAATGAGCAACATTGTTAGCGCGCGGAACAGATGTGAAGCGCGTGCCGTCGCCGTTGCCATGAGAGACCCACGAGTGGACCGAAGCTCGTCCACGCGCACTTTAAAAGCCCAACAGGTATCGGGTTCCGTTCAACAGGTGCATCACCTGATCCACACACACCTGCTCTGGAAAACTGCATTAAACACTATATATATGTGTGTGTGTGTTTTCTGAACGCATTCTGTTCATTCAAACGGGCTTCGAGACATCACGAGGATTTCTTTGATATTTGACAGTCGTCGTGTTTTAAATGTGAATAATTATTCATTACTAACAACATGTGGCTTAAATACTACAAGTAACTACAAGTTGTAAATTGTGTTACTCGCAAAAACGATCACAGCAAAAAAAAAAATTTACCTTTTTAAAAATAAAAATAAATTCGAGATGAAATGACGTGGCCAAAAATGCGCTTTTCCCCGCCATATTTTGCTACATCAAAGGTGAACAGGTCAATATGACATAAAAATGATGAAGCCGAATGTAAAGCGGGAACATTGCGGCACTTTCACCGACACGTGCTTCATAACGTCAGGAATCCAGCAAATGTGCCATTGATTTTGAGTTTATCATGTGGCACTAACGCTGATTTCCCAAGGCACAGCAGATCAGTGTCGATAAAATTCATCTGGGTGTTGATCAGCTCGATCAGCATTTCACACACCTGTTTTTTCTCTCCTAAAGCAAACAGTTGTCCGATTCGAATCAATGTAGGAAAAATGAGCGATCTGGATTTAAAAGTTCCTCTAACGCATTTATCGCTCTGAGGAGTAAAAGCATCGCGACACATTACAGGCCGGATTCAATTGTAGTGAATCTGGTCACTCTAATAATTCATTCGTTTTGCATTTTGCATTTTATGAACTGTATTTAATAAACTAAACAAGTCGGTGTCAAAATATATCGTCCGCTTTTAGTAGAAAAATAATGCAAGGAAATGGCTTGATTTAAATAACCTCAATTTCACCGTGTAATGTGTGTTATTTGAAGACAATGTCTGTGTGTCGAAAGTTATTCAGAGACTGATGATATGCACATTTGTGAACTCATTACATTTGAAGTGAATTCATTTTCTCATTGGGTGCATTAGAAATGTGTCGCGCGCTTCTTCATAAACTCCAGCGGTTTGTTTGGTATTTTGAACAGTTCGGGTCTATGAAGATGGAGATTTGTCAGATGGACACACACATGTTTTTGTGTGGGGAAATCGTTGTTCATCATGTGAATAGTTGAATGCATCATACGACACACATATGGGATATAGTTTGGTTTGGGAATAAAACTGTGCGGTTTCATGTGTCGCGCGCTTCTTCATTAACTCCAGCGGTTTTGTTTGGTTTAAAATTAGTATTTTGAACATGAATATGGGAATTTGTCAGATGCACACACACATGCTTTTGTGTGAGGAAACACTCTAATCGCTGCTCATCATGTGGATAGTTGAATGCATTATACGGTTTGGGAATAAAAACGTCTTGCGCGCGCAAAAGAAGGATTAGCTGCATCATGAAATATGTTGTGCACGCTGTTTAGCAAAGAAAGCTGGTGTTGCCTCTGGGTTGTGGATGTGTCCAGGTGATGCTCTTCTGTTTGATTCAGTCATCAGAGGAACGGGGCGGCGTTTCTGGCGCGCGTCAAAAGCCACAAGGCGCAGAAACCCAGCGCGCGACGCATCTGTCTCTGGCACGCGCGTTCATCCCTCTTCTTCTTCCAGCTCTGATTTGCATGTAACTCTCAGATTATGATCGCGTGCTCATCGGAATAATGAGAATGGATCAGAACAAGGCTCGGGGTTCGCCGGAGATGCTCTTGGCTTTACTCACGCACACAGAGGAGTTGCGGAAAGGTAGAACTCCTGCTTTGCTGTTATGACTCTGGGTTTGGCAGATTGATTAGCGTTTTCTGAAAGTGTTAACATTACAGCTGTGATACTCCGTGTGTGTTTAACTTTAATAGATGTGGGTAATTACAGCCGCTATCTGATTTAACCGCAATCTTTCCCATCTCTCCTGTAACGCGTCTCGCGCGGCTCTAATACTCGGATTAAATGAGTGTGTGTCGCTGGATTAAATCTGAAACAGCGGCTCAAAACAACATATGTCTGCTCCAGCAAATCTCACGCGCATCAGAGATATTAACGTGCAAAATCAGGGTTCGGTTTGCTCTGAGTTATCGAACAGTCCTTTAAAGGTGTGTTTAAGGAAACGATGATGAGAAATGATGACAGAGTGAAGGAGCTGCAGGAGGACAGAAACACTGAGAAGAAGAGGAGACATCTGTCCTGTATGATACACTAATCATTAGAGATGTTGCTTGATTGAATAATTGATCCTCGTGCACCTGTTGATGACGTGTCTGATGATGTCAGAGGATAAACGCGACGTGGCCTTGTTTATTTCAGTGTTACAGCAAACAACATGATTTCTCGAGTTGAGTGTATTCTGTATATGACGGATGGGGATTTCGTGAAATGTTCAGCTCAATTTGACAGGGATGAAATATGTAATAAAAGATGTTTATAAATGTATAGAGTTTTTTTGCGAAATTTACCATCATACTTATCAAAATGAGCTCATGAAAATTGCTGTTTTGAAGATAACAACAACAGCAACGATAATTAATTAATTAATAATAATAATAATGAGTTGTATTTATTCAAGTTGTTTTTATTTGATGTGCTTTACGCACATGTGCAATGCAAAGGTTGTTGCTTTTTTAACACAAGTTTAGATTGACATCATAAACACTTATTGTTCTCAGTTTTAGAATGATTACTGTAATAAACATCGAGTTGATTTATCACGAGACTGAGACATGCTGTAATACCGTATAATAATAATACAATTAATACAGTGGATATCGTATTACTATTCATTTAAAATAATAATAACAATAATGAGGATAATAATAATACAATAGGCCTAATGGCCTAATTTTATTATAAACTATTATTTTACATTCAACACTTTATTTTATTTAGAAATAATAATAATAATAATAGGCCTAATAATAAAAAATAATCTATAACGCTGGAATTATTTTTATTTCGTATCGTTAAATTCCAGCAATTTCTTGTCATCTTATCGTTCTTTAATTTTTTAGATCTCTTTTGATATTAGATATAGTTGTAATAATTGTAATTGTTCAGAAGCAGGGCTTGTTTCATGCATATAGAACAGAATGCGCAATCATATCGTGTTGTGAGTGAATATGATCGGGTTTGTTGTTTCACTGCTCGATATGGTTCACTTGTGATGAAGAAGACACACATGATGACTAGTGTTGATGAGATTAACGGGTGTTATACGAGGAAATAGAAGCACATTAACAAACAAATGAAATGCACATCTTTATCAGAGCAACAGTGCGGGACTTTTGTGTCTTATTACTCGGTCAGGGCAATAATATTGTCCAGAAGGACACAATCTGCATTCGACGCAGTTTTCAGACAGATTCAGCGCTTTGATTCTAGACAATTCGGGTAGAGATTTATTTGGAAATAGAGTCTGCAAGGGAGTTAGTGTCTCCATTGAGAAGATGAACTTACACTGAACACCACTGGACATACCCTAAACGTTCACTAGGGTTTCAGTATTTACATAAGAGAATCGAATAGAATAGAATAATATTATATTTATATTTTATATAAAATAAAATAAAATAAAATAATATTTTATTTATGGTACGAATTATTACATTTGAATAATTTAATAATATTTTTTTCCACTATTAAAGCCTTTTGTGCAATGCAAAAATGTGAAACAAAGATGCCAATAAAGAACCTGTTTAAGTGTAGAATATAATAGAGTAGAATAGAAAATAAAAGAATAGAATAGAATTAAATAGCATACAGAATAGAATAGAATAGAATAGAATAGAATAGAATAGAATTAAATTAAATTAAATAGAATAGAATAGACATTTAAAAATAAAGGTTCCATTTGGGGGGTTTCGGGGGGTTTCCGTGCACCCTAGAAACACTTTTCAAAACAAAGTTCTTAAAATAACCATTTTTTTAATGGCACGAATTATTACATTAATAATCTGAATATGTTTTTCCCACTATAAAAGCCTTTTGTGCAATGGAAAAAAATTATTATGGAAACAAAGATGCCTATAAAGAACATTTTTAAGTGTAGTATAGAATAGAATAGAGTAGAATATAATAGAATTAAATAGCATAGAATAGAATAGAATAGAATAGAATAGAATAGAATAGAATAGAATAGAATAGCATAGAATAGAATAGAATAGAATAGAATAGAATAGAATTGTACATAATAGAATAGAATAGACATTTATAGACTATATATATATAGCGCGCGAATTGATCTTCTAAATGCTTTTTTTTTAATCCACAAACCCCGTTATTTAATTACAGTAGCACTAAAAATACTAATGTTTTTCGGGGTTTTCTTTCGCTGTGTTGTTCTCCAGATGTTCCAGTTTGCGCGGGCTGTAACCAGCACATCGTGGATCGCTTCATCCTGAAGGTTCTAGATCGGCACTGGCACAGCAAGTGTCTGAAGTGCAGCGACTGCCAGTCTCAGCTGGCCGAGAAGTGCTTCAGTCGAGGAGACAGTGTGTACTGTAAAGAAGACTTCTTCAAGTGAGTCCTTCATCTTCATCTTCATCTTCATCATCAGTGCCTGCGCTTCACCGACCTTCCGATTACAATGCAATACAATGTAGAAAGTGGTGATGTGCAATTATTTTATTTGGTGCAATAAAGTGCAGTTATCTTTTTGGACTTGACTTTTATTCGTGCAACCTATAATAATGATGCTTTTGTATTTTATATATTATATTAAATACATTTTACGCTTGATATCTCTCAAAACACAACATAATAGAATAGAATAGAATAGAATAGAATAGAATAGAATAGAATAGTAAAAATAAAGGTTCTATTTGGGGGGTTCGCAGTTCAAAACACAGTTCTTAAAATAGCCTTTTTTATGGTACGAATTATTACATTTTAATAATCTGATTTATTTTTTTATTTTTTTTAAAGCCTTTTGTGCAATGGTAAAATGTTCTAAACATGAACAAAGATGCCAGTAAAGAAAATTTGTTAAGTGTAGAATAGAATAGAATAGAATAGAATAGAATAGAATAGAATAGAATAGAATAGAATAGAATAGAATAGAATAGAATAGAAAAAGTGGTGATGCTGTGCAATTATTTTAGGATCTATTTGGATATGACTTTTGTTCATGTAATCTATAATAATGATGCTTTTGTATTTTTAAACGTATATATTAGAATTCGTGCAGTGAGTACTAGAGCCCTGCGCGGGACTGTTTTCTTCATCCCGCTCCCGCCCGCGCCCGCCGAATTTCTGACCATTACCGCCCGCTCCCGCAACGTATGTGTTTCACTCCCGCCCGCTCCCGCAATATGTATGTCCACTCCCGCCCGCACCCGCAAAACTCTGAGAATTTATTCCCGCACAATAATAGAGATGCATTGATTTTGTGTCTTCTCCCGTCCCGCAGGAAAAAACACATATTTGTATTGCTATTATTAAAGAGATTCATGGGGTTGTTTGTTTCGTTTCCCTGGGCGGCATAGCCTACTGGACACATACAGGATAAAGGAGGAAATCGAGTGTGCTGTTTTTGGATGGTTTTGTTTTCGTTTTTGCTGTTTTTTTATTCAGGATACTCTGTCTTGCGCGTGCAATGATGACGCAGTGAATAGTGATGCTTCTCTCTGAACAATCAGCAGTCTGCCATGTTTTCACGTCACATTTTAGTATCGCCTCAGCTTGCCCAGAACCCCGCCGGAGGTGGTACGAAAAAAAGTACCTGGAAGCAGATACAGTTACAACTTCTACACAGTGGAAAACCAAACAAAGGCGAGTCGAGTCGAGCCGAGGCGAGCTGGTACTGTGTAGTGGAAAAGCGCCATTATTGACATCTCCATCATGTTGCAAGGCTACCTCCCGATCCCGCAGTGTTTTTTTTTGCCGCCCATTCCCGCCCGCAGCAAAGTTCAAACCGCCCGCTCCCGCGAGATTTGCGTTGGGTCCCGCGGGACCCGGCGGGACTCAATCCCAATGCAGCCCTCTAGTGAGTACTTCATCATCATGTTCGGATGGCGTCTGATCTGAGTGTGTGTGTGTGTGTGTGTGTGTGTGCGCGCAGGAGGTTCGGCACCAAGTGCTCCGCGTGCCAGCAGGGCATCCCCCCGACGCAGGTGGTCCGCAGGGCGCAGGACTTCGTGTATCACCTGCACTGCTTCGCGTGTGTGGTGTGTAAGAGGCAGCTGGCCACAGGTGATGAGTATTACCTGATGGAGGACAGTCGACTGGTGTGCAAAGCCGACTACGAGACCGCCAAACAGAGAGGTACGTCATGCACATCACGCGCAAAACAGTGCGTATAGCACGACGTGTATTTTTTTTACGTGCATATGATACACACTGTAAACCCCTTGGGTAGGATTGGTGGTGTGGAGGACGTGCGTAAAGTGCACATCATATGCACGCGAAAACTGCGTATTATGCACGTAAAAACGTTTTTTTTTTTTTTTTTTTTGCGTATAAATTGCACGATAGATACAATTCGTGCTGTAGATTCGCATTTTCATGAGATCGTGTTGATTCAGCAGAGAAGTTTTGTTTGAGCAAGCACAGTTCTCTAAGTCTTAATTGTTTTACTTCTTGCATTCAATGGCCTCGCATTGACTGGCTGCTTTTAACTCTTAACTTAATCTTGCTGGTCGTGCGCTCGTCCATAAACATCTGACCCGGCTCGGGTAATTGCGAACCCGCCGGCCTCCGGATCGATAAGTGCCAACAGAAGCGTTATAGTGAGAGCCGAACACACACACACACACACGCGCGCGCGCGCTCGCGCGCGCCCTGCATGAGCCAGACGGACACGTTCTGCATTCGGCGCAGTTTTCAGACAGATTCAGCGCTTTAATTCTAGACAAATCGGACGACGTAGGGATTTATTTGGAAACAGAGTCTGGAAAAGAGTTAGTGTCTCCATTGAGAAGATGAACTTACATCCTGAACGTTCAATACTGGGGTTTAAGTATTGACACAGAAGAAGCATTCTGCGTTCCCCACCCAAGAACAACTTTTCAATACAGTTATCAAAAACATTTTTATAATTCAAATTACATTTTAACAATCTGATTTTTTTTCCTCTGTATGAAAACCTTTTGTGCGATGAAAAATGTTCTTAATGGAAACAAAGATGCCAATAAACTACACTTTTAAGAGTGTTATATGGAATAGAATAGAATAGAATAGAATAGAATAGAATAGAATAGAATAGAATAGAATAGAATAGAATAGAATGGGTGTGTATCTCGAAATAAGAAACACAAATTCTAGAGTCTAATAAGAAATGCATTTGTTTCTTTAAATTAAAATTAATTTCTTCCATTAGTTGGTTGTGAATTATGGAGGAATGATGTCTGGAAGAGAAAGAGTGTCATTCATAGAGCAGATAAACTTACATTACAAAACTGCATTCTAAATGTCCAATGCCTTCACTTCACCAACGTCCCGATTAGAATAGAATACAATAGAATGTAAAAAGTGGTGATGTGCAATTATTTTATTTGGTGCAATAAAGTGCAGTTATCTATTGGACTTGACTTTTGTTCGTGCAACCTATAATAATGATGATTTTGTATTTGATATATTATATGAAATACATTTTACCCTTGTTACCTCTCAAAACAGAATAGAATAGAATAGAATAGAATAGAATAGAATAGAATAGAATGTAAAAAGTGGGGATGCTGTGCAATTATTTAAGGATCTATTTGGACTTGACATTTGTTCGTGTAATAATAAGGAATATTTTGTATTTTTAAACTTACATATTATATAAAATACATTTACCCTTGTTGCCTCACAACACCGGATAGAATACGGTAGCGTCGTCATAATTTAAGAACACCTCAAACACGCCTCAATATTAATGCCGTCATAAAATTGCAATGCTTGTAGAATAAGAGAAATATTATTATTAAATATTAAATATTAATATATAGAGGAATACGACCTCCCATTTGCTCACTCACTGACTGTGTCTCTCTTCCAGAGGCGGACTCGACTGCTAAGCGACCCCGCACCACGATCACCGCGAAGCAGCTGGAGACGCTGAAGAACGCGTACAACAACTCCCCGAAGCCCGCGCGACACGTGCGGGAACAGCTGTCGTCGGAGACCGGCCTCGACATGCGGGTGGTGCAGGTACACACACACTCACACTTACAGTCTCAGACACTTCACACGCGTTAAAACACACAAATACACGCGTGCGCTTATGCATCTGACCCGGAAACATGCACTTAGTCTTTCCGTGATATTGTTTTAAACCCAGTTAATAAATGTTACCAAACGAAGCACATTTTTTAGGTTTGCTGATGATTAAATTGACTGACAAATGTTGAATAGCGCACCTGCTACATCTTTATACTATTTAATTTATTCAGCTATCATGCATTACTCCGTATTCATTTCTTTACGCAATTATTCACTGAAAAAAAAAATCTTACTCGTGTCATTATTACGTTTATTTGTTACTTCATGCAATCAAGTATCATGTATTATTCCCTATTATACACTATTCTTTAAAGTGCTTCATGCACTTATGCTTAATTATTATTTAATGTAGAATATATTACTTTTAGACGCTAAATCACGCACAGAATTCACAAATTCGCCACGCGTCACATGATCGCTTTAACGCTGTTTCCTTTCTGTTTGTTTTGATTATTGTGTGCATAAATGTATCCAGTAGTGTCATCATATCTTGTGCCAGTGTTCATGTTAATTATATGAAGAAAAATAAATAATAATAAATAAACATTATATATATAGCCTATATAAACAAATCAAAATACATTTTAGTTTTGTGTTAGCTGTCAAAAACCAACAAGAGTAATGTTAAAGCTCAGGTCAGCTTTTTACAGTGGTGTTTGGATGTTTGTAAGGTCCAGTTGGGATGCTGTGAAAACTAACCCATGTTTCTGCACAGGTCTGGTTTCAGAACAGAAGAGCAAAGGAGAAAAGACTGAAGAAAGATGCAGGAAGACAGAGATGGGGTCAGTACTTCAGAAACATGAAGAGGTCGCGGGGCAGCTCCAAATCTGACAAAGACAGCACTCAGGAGGAGGGCATGGACAGCGACGCCGAGGTCTCCTTCACAGGTACACACTGTCATGAGCGATTCCAGTGTTGCAATGTTCAAGCCAGTTCGTTTTCTTTTATTCAACAACTGTTTATTGAACATTGTCTGAAAAGTCTATCTGGAAAATGAATGCGAAAAGTGAGCGTTTTCACCAAGATCATTCTGCATGCCAGTTTTTCAGTGAGACTTTTGCTCATAATTCTGGGGTCATTACAAATAGCAAAGGATTTTTACTGTTGCATCATTAATGTTTCTTTAACTGTCGCCCCCTTTTTGAGCTCAGATCTCAACTTAAATTTGGTTGTAATTCAAGATTTTTATGGAAAACAGACCTAAATTGGTCTCTTTTTAAAGAAGACACTCAGCAGATTATTTTAGCATTTGTTAGTGCATTAACTAACATGAACAGCGTTTATTAATGTTAGTGAATATAAGTGTTCAAGTTAGTCCCATGCGCATTAAATAATGTTAGATACAACTTTTGATTTTGATCATGCATAAGTATGTTGAGATTAACATTGACTAATAAATGCTGTAGAAATGTTGCTCATTGTTAGTTCATTTTACCTTTATTTTATACAAAATATATATTTTACAAAATAATTTGCCTCTACAATTGCTAAATAAAAAATATTATGCCATATGTCAAACCAAGTAGTGTTCCAAATTTGAAGTTGATTACACAAAAATTAAGCCGCTTAATACCGTTTTCATGCGAACACAATGTTCAGTTGTAATAAAGTGTGAATTTTGAGTGTTTAAGCTTTCCAGTGATACCTTATTTATGATGATTACTAAAATATTTGATTGGGGGGAAAAAGGCGTGTCAGAAGAAAAGGTTCAATGGGGTTCTGTATAAAACCTTAGACTTCTAGACTCAATTTTAAAGTCTCCCTATAGTCAATCATTGTATCCCTTAAACCTCATCTTTGATCACCATAATGACAAAGTTTTTCCTTGAAAAAAATGTCTTCATGATGTAAAATATCTTGAATGTAACTGGACACTTGCCTCATTTAGTATGCGCGGTTCTATGAATATGCAAATGAGCCCCGTCTCCACTCACTCACTCAGCTCAGAGATCCACTGGTTGACGATCACACGTTGATCTGATTGGTTACAAGGTAGTTTGTGACGTCAGAAACACCAGCGATTTCAAACCACTTAACTGGTTATTGAAACAAGCTGTTTAATATATTTTAATTAAAATGAAAGATTTATTGAAACTAAATCCATAAAGTGATGGGAACCCCCTATAATGCTCTACATTTAAAGGAACTTTTTCTGCTGAAAAACAGGTGAACTGCATAATCCATCGCTCACGTTTGTTTCTCCCCCAGACGAGCCGCCCATGTCGGATCTGGGTCACTCCAACAGCATTTACAGCAGTCTGAGCGAAAGCTCTCCGGCTCTGAGTCGTCAAGGCGGATCTCATCCGCCGTTCCCCCTGGATCACGGTACCAACATCATCCCCTCGCAGGACCAGTACCACGACCTCCAGGCCAGCAGTCCGTACAGTCTCCCGCAGTCTCCAGGCTCGCTCCAGGCTCTTCCCAGACACCCGCCGCTCATCCCAGGCCTGGTGTTCCCGGAGTCCGGCCTGCCCATGGTGTCTCAGAACCCAGCCCAGAACATGACCCGAATGATGGCCGGGGGAAACGGACCGAGCTCGGATTTGTCCACGGGAAGCAGCGGCGGGTATCCGGATTTCCCCGCAAGCCCGGCGTCCTGGTTGGATGAAGTGGATCATGCCCAGTTCTGATGCACATTTGGAAAGTGACGGGAATTTCTATGTGGATGCCGAACCTTGAACATTTGGTTGGCCAGTTGGACATTTGGAAGTTGGTTAGCGATGGAGACTCGAGTCTCGACGAGGACTTCTGTTTGGTTCTACAAGGACACGACTGTGAGGAGCTTTTACCCATTCACACAACGATAAAGATATAGGTCTAAAAATCAGTCTAAATATAAAAGAATAGCAGAATCCACACCAGAACTATCCCTGACCGCAACATAGTGCCGGCCCAGATCCGGCCCACACCTGGGCCGTGTGAATCCACGTGTACCGGATGTGGGCCGGATCTGAGCCGACACTATGTTGCTGTCCGGGACAGTAACGGCACAGAGAAACGATATCGTTGGAATCACTTTCAGAGTGTTTTTTTTATCTGATGATGAACCATAAAAACATTGACAGCCAATCAGAATCCAGCCTGAGAATTTAAAGTGGCAGAGACAGAAATAAACTAAACGATATCATGCCGATATCCGGACTTCCCCGGCGTCCTGGTTGGATGAAGTGGATCATCTGATGCACATTTGGAAAGAGACAGGAATTACTTGGATGCTGAACCTTGACCCATCTCTATTATTCTGTAGAGTTGGACATTTGGAAATTGGTTAGCGATAAAGACTCGAGTCTCGACGAGGACTTCTGTTTGGTTCTACACGGACAATGTGAGGAGCTTTTATCACACTAAAGGCACATTCACACAAAGATAAAGATATAGGTCTAAAAAGCGGTCTAAATATAAAAGAATAGCAGAATCCACAGCAGAACTATCCCAAACAGCAACATAGTGCCGGCCCAGATCCGGGCCGTGTGGAATCACGTGTACCGAATGTGGGCCGGATCTGGGCCAACACTATGTTGCTGTCTGGGACAATAAAGGCACAGAGAAAGATATCTTTCCAATCCAGCCTGAGAATTTAAAGTGACAGAGACAGAATTAAACACAACGATATCATGCCTTGATGTGTAGAAGACCATAACTTTTAATTATACAACATGTTTTCTCTTGTATTATCTTCTCTCCAAATAAGAATTCAAGTCAGTTAAGTATTGTAGACCAAGACAGAAGATGCTCGTCTGAAATTTCCACCAGTCATCATCCATCATTGCTGTTACTGATGTGTATAAATGTGATATCACCAGTTTTGGTCATTGCCAAATGTCTATGTACAATATATAACATTTTATCAATGTGGAGTCTTTATTTTTATACAATCCCCCTTCGGACAATATGATCACAGAGACATTAGGACTTTGTATGTTTCACAACAGGGATAGACAAGTTGTAGTTGTTGTCTCTTTCTATTGAGTAGAAGTACCTCTATGCATTTGTGTGTTTTCGGACGTGTCTCGTTCCTTTCTCCGAGTTGGAAACGTCCTGTATGTGTTATGTGGAAAAAAAATGTTTTATGTCTTATTTATTCTCTCTGATGATGGTTAAGTGATTTAATAAATTTGTCAGTGAAATCCTCAAACAGCCATCGCTTCCTGGCAGAGATCTTTAACACTGTTGGCTAGTGTGTGTGTTTTTTAATTCCTTAATTTGCTAAAAGGATGCAGATTTCTGTGCCTTTTATAGCCGCTCGATTGTTAAAGACGCAGCCGCCATTTGATCCCAGTTTCTCCAGTGGCTCGTTTGGCATCGAGAGGGTTAGAACGAGCTTGGATATTTATTTCTTTTTTTCCGAGATTAATCACATTGATCTTATATCAGGGCACAGATAATGGACCCGGATCTGGCTGAGTCTGCGAATTGCTGGTCTGGCTTGTGACCAAAGGCGTATCAAGAGTTCAACGCCTCTTTAGCCGAGAAACTCGATGCGGATCGGCACTGCGACACGGAGATCTGGAGATAAGCGCGCCGTGTTCGCCCCGACCGGACAGACATATTCAATCCATTTGCACGCCAGGGTTCAGCTTGTTTGCTACTTTAAAGTTTGATTCTGTTACACAGATGAAATAGCGGCTGTTTTGTGAGTGGCGGTGTGTCTTTTATTTAAAATGACGGTGTAACTAATAATGCACCCCTACCCTAGCAACGGCAATTTATGGAAGCACATTTTACGCCACATAAAATCATACTTTTGTAAATTATAATAGTCGAAATGATGAAACAAGGCTACTAAATCAGAACCACGACATAAAAAGTCGATAATATTACTTATAAAGTCACAATTTAGACTTTTATCTCATAATTTTGGCTTTTTAATGTCATTATTGTGAATGATATAGTTTTATCTTGTAGCTCATAATTAGACCTATGACATAAAAAGTCAAGACTTAGTGTGTTAAAATGTCTACTCTTTATGTCATCATTTTGATTTTTTATGTCTATATAATATATGATTTATATAAAACAATACAATCAGACAAAAAAACGTCAAGACTTAGCATGTCTAAATTTATACTTTTATGTCATCATTTTGACTTTTTATGTCTGATTATGATTTTTAAATCATAATCATATGGACATAACTATCTGGTGTAATAGAAATGTAGATGTATTAGGACTTTCTAAGCCCAGTTCCACCACATAATAAAACAAACATGCTTTTTAAAATCTAAAGTATGACATACAAATCATAATCAGATATTAAAAGTCAAGACTTAGCATGTCAACATTTCTTCTTTTTATGTCATCATTTTGACTTTTTATGTCTGATTATGATTTTTATAAACAGACATACTTTGGAAAATTTTAAATATGACATCAAAATCATAATAAGATATAAAAAGTCAAGACAGTATGTCAAAATTTCTACTTTTTATGTCATCATTTTGACTTTTTATGTCTGATTATGATTTTTAGTTCATATTTTTCATAGCATGTTAGTTTTATTATGTGGTGGAAATGGGCTTAGAAGGTCCTAATGCATCTTCTACAGATAGTCTTCATGTCGAACTCAAGAGTTTTAATTCGATCATCTAAATATTCCTTATGTCTGGTAATCTTGACTTGTAAACTGCCATCTGGAAATTTTTCCAGCAGCCGTGTATTCCATGTGACATGATCTTTACAGCAAGTAAGAGACTTTAAAAGTGTTGGAAGCTGGTGAAATATTTAAAAGTACAGAATGTAACTTTTTTTCTTCAATATTGACGGGATGGTTTTGGCGGGAAACTGCATACAAACATCACTCGCCCTTGTGTGTTTCTTCACATCCGTAAATAGAGAAAAGATGCTCTGGCTGCTTTCCCGCATGTCTGGTGTGTGTGTGTGTGTGTGTGTGTGTGTGTGTGTGTGTGTGTGTGTGTGTGTGTGTGTGAGTGTGATCCTTTCCTTCTAAACTGGTTATATCTCTTAATCCTAGTAAATGTTTTATAAGCAGAAGGATAATCTCTCTCTTTAGTTATTATAATTTAGTTATTAGAAAGAACCATATTCACCATAATCATCCACACAGAGCCGAAGTACAAACAAAACAATGTTCTTCGCAAAATGCAGTTTTGTTTTTAACGCTAGAGGACCAAAAGTTACATAGTGTACATTTAACATAATGTAATGTTTTTGTTTTGTTTTTTTGTATGCTGTTCCAAATCATTTTATATTTTAAAAAGATGCTTTTTTGCATATAGGCCTGTTAACAGCAACACAAATGTTCTACATGACAGATGCAGATGATGGATGAATTCATGAAAATGCAAATGCACGCTATTACAGTAGGTGGCGCTAAAAGAAAAGGAGAAATACCCCACTACATAAAGCATTTGGACTTTCCCTTACTAAATGGTAGCTATTCCATTCTTCAATGGCGTTCAGATCTTTGTGTTCACTATGGTGTTTATCAAACAACACCAAGACTACAGAGACGAGAGCAGGGTCACTTAGCAAAACAATCTGTTCTTAAATGCGCAAGTCTGGTTTTATGTAACAGCAGCGGCTCTGGGCACGTGACCAAAACAGTGACTCTTATTGGTTGGCCAGTTTTCTTCGCAAAAAGTGCGATGGTAGAGATAAGAAATCCTCAACAATTCGTCGCATTGACGTCACGAATGCTCATGTTGGTCTGAACAGACGCATTAATCAACATTCATTAAAATTTCAACGAAAAATTGGTCTTGGTGTGAACAGGCCCTAATGCATAATGATGTGGTTTGTGCTGAGGGACTCCAAATAATCACAGTAGGTGTGTGTGAATGTGTGTGTGTGTGAGCTTGGACTTTTTTGTTCATTGGTGTTGCACATGTTAGAAGTAGGTAAATTGTGAATGTTGTCTATACAATTTAGATGCCTTTTTACTTATAGACAGTTGAGACCTAATGTGCACTGCTCATTATTTTGTGGCATTACTGCTAAAAAAACATACTTTCTTTGTTGAGAAGTGCAAACGTATGGAAGCTTGTTTCCGCCACAGAATAAAACATTTTATGATATAAACTCGCAATTGCGAGTTATAAAGTCCAATAAAAAAATAAAAAAATTGTGAGATAAAAAATCAGCAATTACCCTTTTTGTTTTTATTCTGTGGCGGAAACAAGCTTCCATACAAAAGAGAACAATATGTAATGCTATTTTTTTTTACATCAATTTTATTCCAAACTTTTAAGAAAGTAACTTCCCATAAGGACCTTTCACATGGTGGACAATGAAATGTGTTCTAAGAACGTTTTGCTATTTAAGTTAATTAGGTTATTTAAAGCTACACTGTGTAATATTTTAAGTTGATTTTTAGCAAAAAATACGTTGTTATTTCAAAATTATACGTTCTCATTAATATGTAATCACTTCAACCAACTAATTAAGTATTCTCGTAAGTGTATAATCTGCCATTTAGAATACATACGAGCGAGTCGCTTGAATGGCGGAAGCCATGTTGCAAATCCATCTTGAAAATACATTAGACAAAGAGGGACATACAAGCTTCGCCTTTCGCATTTTTACACGCAGTGGCACCGTGACGAATGCGAGGGGGAGATTTGCTCGCGTTTGCCGGCAGATTTGAAATAATACGGCCACCGTATAGGAGTTAAAACGCCCTCGGAATGGGAGGACCTAGAAAGTAATATTCAGTTGATAGTTATATACAATATCACCGCTAGATGGGAGAAAATCCTACACAGTGTAGCTTTAATAAAATAAAAAAAGTCTTGGTCATGCAAACATTAAGGGAGCATTCCGACTGATAATTCTCCACAGTCTATAGAATGTTTATAGAATGTTGCTTTTGAATGTTCTGTGAACGTTTCAGAAAAAAAAAAAAAAAAAAACATCCCAGAACCGATGTATAAATAATGCAAACGAAATTGAAATTCTCCTCCAGTCTGGTCAAGGTTACATCAGACTGAAACGACTCTGTCCGAAGTCTTTCTCTTCACTGTTCTGGAAACTCTCAAGCGTCTAAATTAAGATTGACTGGATTCCTGTCATTCGCTTTAGCTTTAATTGTGATCCAGTAACTCGAGGCGTGTGGGAGTCAGAACAACCCACAGACACAATGACATGTGAAAGCAAAGCTAATCTGAGCTCTGGTCAGCTTACAGGACCGCTTCCACCAATGGATTTGTTAGTGAAACGGTTGTTCACACTGATTAAGCAGACAAACGTGAGTTTTAAGACGGGTTTTCTCTTTTCTCTCACCTGAGATGCCACAGTGACAGGTGTGTGAGCGAGACATGACAAAGCACAGATTACACAGGCAGATGTCCGCTGTGTGAACCGTCCCGAGTTAACCAGGAGAGAGATTACCCTTCCCACCCTCAGATTAACACCGGGATTCGTGTAGCACTAATGCAAAGGGAATTTCCTGAAGTGTGTGTGTGTGTGTGTGTGTGTGTGGCCTGTTACATCTCAGCTTTAAGAGCAGGCCAAGAATTTAAAATTTTAATATATAATAATTTCTGTTTTTGGTAACACTTTATTTCACAGTGCCCTTGTTACGTGTACTTAGCATAGAAACAGTAAATTATGCATAATTACATGCAAATAACCCTCAACCAAACCCTAACCCTATAGTACATGTTCTTAATTAATATTAACCAGTACTTAAATATATAATTACACTGTAACAATTACACCTTAAAATAAAGTGTAACCCTGTTTTTTTACATAAAAACCCTGCATTGCAGAATATAATTTCTGCTTATCTGAACATGAGCTGAGAAATGTGGAACATAAGCTTGAACGGTGATAAATAATTGGTACACTCAATTTTAAAGATCCCTTTATTGCCAAAAAGGTACTAATACTTTCATGTTTAACCAGTTTTGTATGTTTACAAGTATGTTTACGAGCTATAAATTTAATTTAAATCACAAATTAATTAATTAAAACTAATTCCATACAACAATCCCTTGATGGGAACCATATGACACGGTCAAATTTGATAAATTTCAGCATTTTTTGCAGAAGATGTGCTATTTGGTGTGTTATACACACACAAAAAAATAGGAACCAAAAACTCTACTTGTATTCAGTCAACACCACTGAATCAATCTAAACACATTGAAATGTCTAAATTATTTGTATGGGTTAAATCAGGTAGAAATAGCTCTTTGAAGAGACCATATTGCGCCCTTTTAAAGTCTTGATGTTGTTTTCCGGCTCTACTAGAACAGGTTTTCCTGCTTGAATGTTGATTATTTTCCTCATATTCTCCATTGTTGCGGCTCCTCTCTTCCCAGTCTGTCAGTAACGGTCTGTTTACTTCCTGTCTCTATGAAGCCCCTCCTTCTGAAAAGCACACTGTGCTCTGATTGGTCGGCTGGAGCAGTGTGTTGTGATTGGTCGAGCGCTTCGAGTGTGTTTGGGAAATGTCCCGCCCCTTACTATAACCGCCAGTTTAACACACAACTAACTAACTCAACCAGGCCCCGCCCCTTTATTCTGCGCATTAATTATTTAAATGAGGAATATTGTGACATGTTCGTTCCTGGAAGAAACTCAAGACTACAATGGAGGCGTTTCAGGAGTTCAGGAACACTGATATAGAGAAGAACTCCCGCTGGAGGGTCTTGCTGCTAAATCAAGTGTTAAGTGTCCAGAGGATTAGTCTCAGTGATTCCAGTCAGCTGACCGAGAAAATCTACTGTACATGTGGACGGTTCTCACAGCTGGTCTGGCATCAGATGTTGAGAGTAAATCAGTGCCGGCAGTAACGCTTCCCCAGGGTCCCACACGTCACCGGATCATTCAGGCCTAATGGAGCGGGTCTAAGGACCGGTGTCTGTGGACCTCTGGGAAACACAACAGCACTCAACGGCTTTCATGAGCAAACAATCATTTAACTCTGGTAATGAGTAATATCCTCTGCTGGCTCAGGCCACGTCTACATTAACACGGATACATTTGAAAATGGCGCTTTTGTTTAGAAACGCTCTCCGTCCACACTGGCGTTTCCAGGCGTTTCAGTGTGGATGAGAAACGTTTGGAAAACGCCTGAAACGCTAGATTTAACTTTACTGCGCATGCGTAAAACCTCACAGAAGCTCACTGAGATTATACAGACGGGAAAATAAATGATAAAGTTATCACACAATTCTTCTGACAGGATCATTTTATTTAGCAGAATATCTCCTCATTCACTGATCGTCCAGGTCGCTCTCACTCAACATTATATGTTTGGTTTAAAGCCACAGTATGGAATTTTTCGCCACTAGGGGTCTCTAACCTATTTACAATAACAAAGGCGTAGATTGATGATGCAACATTTGCTAAGAATTATGGATCTTGTCGTCAACGTCAAGCCGACCGATCTAATAATGTTTATGGATGACTGAATACATCGATGCTTTTATCATGACTGTGATATGAAGCAGTTCGGGATTGCTAAGAGACCGCTATCAGCTCCACACGCGACGCGAGTCCCGCGGATATAAAAGGAATATGGACATTTCATTCTACAGAACTACACGCAGAATTACTACTCACAGGTCAGTTTATTAGACAAATTAAACTTGTGAGGCAACGCAGCGCTGTTTCACTGGTCTAACACTAAACTGCATTTGAATGTGTTGAAAACAAATGTGTTAGTTTGTCTGTATGAGACTAGCAGTAAACTAGATCAAACATTAGAATAACATACAGATCATATTCTGACATTTTATCATTGTTGAACTATATAACATTGATTAGTTTTATGTAAATGTGCTCACCTGTTTAATAAAGTACATGTAGAAGCGGTCGAAGTCTCGGACGTGGAGCTCTCGTTTATATACTGTCTATGGGAGCTCTCGGCATCTCAAAAACACCGCGCTGATATTGATTCTCGTTTTAGTTCTCCTTTTTTATCCAAAGTCTGCTTGCCATGGTCCATAATGTTTGAACGAAACAACAACAGCGTGCAGATAGACATTGCGAACTACACATTTGTCCACGTCTGTCGCTTTGGTTAATCAGAGGGCTCTGCTCATAGCTCTGGTTACCATGGCAGTACGAGCGGAAACCATAGGCGGAAACCAGGGACAACGCAGATATGACGCCATTCACTGCGACAAACCGGAAATAAAGAAACGTGCCGTGTCTAAAAATTAAATTAAAATTTCTCCTGGTTTGAAAGTTGTTGGAAACAGTCGGGATAATGTAAGTACACAACTAGAAAAAATATATAACATAGATATAGTGATTTTTGCTAATTTTAAAGCAAAAAAGTTACATATTGTGCCTTTTAAAACATGAAAACATGAATATCTATTTTTACAATATGCGTCACATGACTAAACTTATGTCATCGTTTTTATACCTCCGTTTTGACAGACCGCACTACAACACCAAAACAGCGTTTTCAAATTTATCCACTTTGGAGAGTGTTTTCAAAAAGCTTTGTATTTCTTAAAGGGGTGGTATAATGCCCTTTTCACAAGATGTAAAATAAGTCTCTGATGTCCCCAGAGTGTGTGTGTGAAGTTTAGGCTCAAAATACCCCACAGATATTTTTATATAGCATGTTAAAATTGTCACTTTTTGAGGATGAGCAGAAATGCACCGTTTTGTGTGTGTCCCTTTAAATGCAAATGAGCTGCTGCTCCCGGCACGGGGGGCGGAGCTTCAAGAACTTGCACTCACACAGACATGCACTGAAAATTTCAAAAACTTTTAGCCTTTTCTTTTCAAACCGGAGTCAGACAAAGATGGAGAGACTCAAGAAGAAGTGACAACATGTAGAAGCAACTGGACATTTCTGAATGGTTAGTTGATGAATTTATGAAGCTTATGTGTAGTTATCCTCTAGTCATTGATTAGCATATTCTGTCTTGATAATCTATAAATCGCGTTCCGGGGGCGGGGTTTATGTAAATGTTAGGGTTGGTGATGTCACTAACCCGGGTGGAATGTGGTGTAGTCTCTACCAGCCGTTTGTTGTAGTCCTTAAAAAGCGATTTCTGTAAAAGCAAATATCTCCCCTTGCTTTGAGCGTCGTAACTTTGCAGATGTTGTTTATGATCAAACAGCAACATTACACACTAACTAAAGTTAGAAAAGTCAAATCATAATCAACCACCCCTTTAATAAAAACGCAAAACGTAGACAAAACGTAGAGAACACACACACATACACATTTTTGGGTATATTATGTCACAGTTTACTTTATTTTGCTCTCCTCACAGAAATGAACTATAGTGTCCAGCACACACTAGTAAAAAAATATAAAAAATTATATTGTTTCTGAATAATTTTTGGTTTGACTGTATCTCCTAAATACGTATTTTGTTATTGGTTTGGAACACACCAGCTCATTCATAACCTTAAGGCTAACATATTTATGCTAAAAGCTAAAAAAAACATAAATTATGATTTTTATCAAACACTATGCAGTCAGTTCGTCAAGGTCCGCGTTGAAGGCTCAGCCTTTTCACTGAGCTAGTGATGTTTCTCTAATTTCACTAATACATTTACAGTTTTCACTGTGTTATCCTCAGAGACAGAGAAAGAGATGCAAGCATGTGATGCAGAGAGAGACTGATAATCGTGCTCATTTATTTCCCAGAGCCTCAGCGATCTCATTAGGCCCTTCTGAGCGCTCCACGGTCCCCCAGGGGCCCTTTACGTCTATGAGGTGTTAACAGCTCCCCGAGGGCCACCGTCTGCCCCACACACAGACACAGACACACACACACACACACACACAGACACAGATGGTGCTGCAGACGCCACACTTTTCAATTACGCCGTGTTGTGAAGAGCCCATTCCTCACCACTGCCAATTGACTGTGTGTGTGCCTGTGTGTGTGTGTGCCTGTGTGTGTGTGTGTGTGTGTGTGTGTGTGTGTGTGTGTGTGTGTGTGTGTGTGTGTGTGTGTGTGTGTGTGTGTGTGTGTGTGTGTGTGAAAATACCCACATTGATGCAGCCCACACACACACACACATGCCATTAGAATATCAATCTTTAGTTGTGCTTCTGTACGTGGAGGTCATTTTTTAACACAACAGCTGTAGGTTTGTGCGGTTGGTGCTGATTGATTCTGCCGCTCGGATGCGATGATAAATCACAGTGTGTGTTATGAGGCATCGGTCCGATCCGAGCCGCCCACGAGCCGAGTCTGAGGGGTCTGAGGGCAAACGCTGGGCTGACAGGCCTGGCACACACTCATTAGCGTTTCATTTCAGTACAGTGTTATTATTACAGCTGGGCGTGATGATGACGATTAATAAAATGCTTTAAGAGTTTAATTTTTACCCCTTCTGTGATTTAACTGCTCAAAAGCAATAATGAATGTTTTGTGTTACTCAAAAAAGAGGATGTGCATCAATCAGTCATCACTTTTAATACTGCTCATAGTCATTGGAATAAACTTCTAAACGTAAGTATTACACTTCAGTGTGTAATTTATCTTCAAATCATGTGGCTGTTTGAGGATAGGTAAATTTTATATACGCTCAGACTTGCTCATTATATTGTCTTCCCTGTGAAAATTTCCAGACACTGAAGGACCACCTGAGCAACCACCTAGAATATCCCAGCACCTACCAAGCTACCACTTAGAACAATCTAGCAATGCCCTAGCAACCACCTAGGCAAAAAACTAAGCACCCAAGCAACCACCCAGAATATCCCAGCACCTACCTAGCAACCACAAAGAACAGTCTAGCAACGCCCTAGCAACCAGCCAGAACCTAGCAAAAAAAAAAGAAAACCAAAGAAACCACCTAGAATATCCCAGCACCTACCTACATAAAACACTGTAGCAACGCCCTAGCAACCAGCCAGAACAGCATAAGAACCACCTAGTAACCCCCCAAAAACACACTAGCAACCACCTGGAAAAAAACCTGAACACCCAAGCAACCACTCAGAATATCCCAGCTCCTACCTAGCTACCACTTAGAACAATCTAGCAATGCCCTAGCAACCAGCCATAGCAACATAGCAGCAACCAAGAAACCACCCACAATATCCAAGCACCAACCTATCAACCACTTAGAACACTCTAGCAATGCCCTAGCAACCAGCAAGAAACCTAGCGAACAAACCAAACCACGCAGTCAACCACCCAGAATGTCCCAGCACCTACCTACTTAGATCACTATAGCAACACCCTAGAAACCAGCCAGAACATCATAGCAACCACCTAGTAACCACCACAACACCCTAGCAACCACCTAGCAAACAACGAAGCACCCAAGCAACCACTCAGAATATCCCAGCACCTACCTAGCAACCACAAAGAACCGTCTAGCAACGCCCTAGCAACCAGCCAAAGCCTAGCAAACAAACAGAAAACCAATGAAACCACCCACAATATCCAAGCACCAACCTAGCAACCACTTAGAACACTCTAGCAATGCCCTAGCAACCAGCCAGAACCTAGCAACAAACCAAAACACCCAGTCAACCACCCAGAATGTCCCAGCACCTACGTACTTAGATCACTCTAGTAACGCCCTAGAAACCAGCCAGAACATCATAGCAACCACCTAGTAACCCCCCCAAAACACACTAGCAACCACCTGGACAAAAAACCTAAGCAACCACTCAGAATATCCCAGCACCTACCTAGCTACCACTTAGAACAATCTAGCAATGCCCTTACCAACGAGCCATAACCATGGGCGTCAGTTTGGTTTGAAATGTGGTGGGGACAGAGACGCATTTGGAAGTGCATTTTCAGAAGTGCTGGGTACAATGACGCATTCATTTTTTTCTCTCTTTCGCGCAGGTTATAAGACGATGTCCTGTAGCTCAGACACGGCCCCACTTTTCAACAGGCCCACCCAAAACTTTCAAAAAAAAAAAATTTGATAATTAATAATTTGATTAAAAAATAATCAATAATTATTAAAAAAAATCGCCAATAACCTCATAATTTGTGCTAAAATAGTGCTTAGTTTTAAAAAACATTTTTAAAAGCTGGTTATATTTTGATGTTTCTGCGTAAGTTCAGCAGACAGTGAGGTTCGGGTTAGTTCCGATCAGAGTGGAGAGCGCATTTCTGAATATTCCGCTCCGCTGGTCCACTTCGTAAAAGTAATGATTATGAATGCGTCTAAATGTGTCTAAATACGCCGTGAATGTGAATGTGTATCTTTATCACACGCTCAAAAAGCTTAAGCAAATAGTATCAGCCCCCAATCATGCAAAATTAATCAATGAATTAATCTTTTTGAAAATATATTTTATATAGGCTTTTTTATATTTTATATAGCCTATACGTTTTTTTAATATTATATATTATACAGGCCTAATAAGATTTATTTTTGTTAATAGGCTATATCTCCATTACCTAGAGATATAATTAAACAAAAAGTAGTCAAAACACATCTAACAGAACATAAGTTGTTTATTTTTTACAACATTGTGTTCTTATTTTGTTTAATTAAGATGTATAACGGATTGTCACCTTATAAACAGTCCCTTTTTTAATGGAATGATACACCCTTATAATAAAGAAAAAGCTTCAGTGATAAAGAATATGAACGCAATGCATTTAATTATAGATTAAGCGTTTTCCTTCCATAGAAACCCTTTATTATTTAAAATAGGTGGCTCTCAACGTGTCTTTCTATGGGAGGATGGCATAGCGGTGCACAGCAAATATTCAATGCATTCGATGAAAATATTCAATGGTATTCAATGCAAAACAAAAATTAAAAAATACAATTAGCCAATAAAATAAACAAATTATTGTGGCATTAATTAGCCCATAAAAAATATTTATTTTAAAGCCTAAACGAATTTGTTTAAAGAAAAACACCAGCGTTTGGCGTTTATCTGTAGCTATAGGCTAAGTGTTTCAGACGCCCTTTTCAAACTGGCGCAAGAAAATGCAACAGAATTTGATTAGTTAAACATGAAGATGATTATCCGTCTGGCATGGCCGCTCGCTCTAACGTTAACCTAAATGTTTGTTGTTATGAAGCGCATATCCGAGTGTTTGTGCGGAGTGTGGAGCGCGCACTATATGACATGGATAGAGGCGCCGGTGCCATCACTCGCATTTTCCTATCAACAGTTGAAACAACTTAAAATACTCCATTTCTGGTCATACAGAAAATAATAATACATCAGTCGCAACTACGTTTACTTGTGTAAACTCACAACAACAATAAAACGGTGTGCTTTTGTAAAATAAAAGAAAACGAACAGGGCGCGCTTTCATGATCTCTGTGAAATGGAGCGCGCCTCAAAAATGAACTGACAAACAGTGTATAGAGTAGACAAGCCTCACAGACATGAGAAATATAACAATAAAGTTAATAAAAAAAATGTCCACCAACGAAAAAAAAATCCAATCGAAAGCAAATACGGTAGCTACCATCTGATTATGTAATCCTGTCCGTATAAAAGGCGCATCTAGGCTACATTACAGCGGAGATGTGGAGATGCAGGCAGCCTACACTGATTTAGAAAAGACTAGCTCATTAATAAACAATTAAAATGCATCGTTATTTTAAAACGACATAAGATTTCGTTATTAGACATAATTGAGGTGAAAAAATAATATATGTGCAATGCATCACCGTATGATTCTGCTATATTTACTTTTTAGCTATATAGGCTATTAAATCCAGGCAAATGGTTCATGAAACACTGATTAAAATTAAGATATAATTAATACAAAACGAAATTCACTTTAAAGAAAGGCAGCTGTTCTGTTTGAGGTGTCTGTGAAAGTTTTAAAGCAGTCTTTTAGTGCCGCTTTCAGACCGCTTTACGTCCGTAACCGTAAACTTTTTTCCCTCATAAATGCGAACATGGAAAATAAAATAAAACGAATATTATAATGTTTTTTTGTTGGGTCAGACAATGATTACCAAATTTCTCTCTCATGCTCCTCCCAACTGAAAACTGTCAAAAAATCGAACCAAAAGTCAAATTAATATGGAGGGAAGTTAAAAGTGGTGGGTACAAAATGACTCACGAGGAAAACCGGGGGGTACACGTCCCCCCCGTCCCCCCCGAAATCGACGCCTATGGCCATAACAACATAGCAGCAACCAAGAAACCACCCACAATATCCCAGCACCAACCTAGCAACCACTTAGAACACTCTAGCAATGCCCTAGCAACCAGCCAGAACCTAGCAACAAACCAAAACACCCAGTCAACCACCCAGAATGTCCCAGCACCTACCTACTTAGATCACTCTAGCAACGCCCTAGAAAAAAAACATAGCAACCACCTAGTAACCACCAAAACAACCTAGCAACCACCTGGCAAAAAAGTGGGACACCCAAGCAACCACACTGAATATCCCAGCACCCACCTAGCAACCACTTACTGTAGAACACTCCAGCAATGCCCTAGCAACCAACCAGAACCTAGCGACAAACCAGAATACCCAAGCAACCACCCAGAATTTCCCAGCAGCTACCTATACTCTAGCAACGCCCTAGCAACCAACCAGAACAACATAGCAACCACCCAGTAACCACAAAAAAACACCCTAGCAACCATCTGAAGAACATCAAACTATACAACTAAACAAAGAGTCACATGATCAGTGACACTCCTTTAAATAGTGCACAGTATCTCAAATATTTCTACATTTTACATCATAATGTTCCTTTAGTTTTTAATTTGTCAAAATCCTAATAATGTTTACTTCCAAGTTCAAATGATATATTGTATTTATGTACTCTTGGATCCCACTGTTATTATTTTTGACCATCATATACATTATAAAGGCACATCATGTGACCTTCACCGTTTGGAGGAGCGATCACACTGTATGATGCCTAATGTTGGGACACAGCTAATGCATTTGTTGAGCTTCCGTTACAGTCGTCAGGCTTATTTGCTGTTGCACATTGTCTTAATATGTTGCACATGTGGCCCATTCATTCCTCCTGCTTGTGTTGTTGTTGGTTTGACAACAAATCAATCCGGTGGCGGGTCCCGCTGTGGTTCAGAAGCGCCTTCATCACCAGACTCAGACAGAAGAACATCATTATCATGATCTCTAGATGAAGCAGCGTGGAATCATGGAAAGCCACTCCTGCGTTTAGTGTGTCATTCAGACGTTACCGTCACATGATCGCTGTTCCTCAGGGCGATCGAGGTCTACGTGCTCGTGTGTGGAGGGACAGTGAAGCGGTTCATATTTTTAACTGCATTTAAAACATTCACTTAAAAGCTTGAGATTGAGGGCGAAAGTGAACGTGTCCAAGAATAGCTTTTACAGTTTTTCTCAGTCGTTTTGGTGCATTTCTCATAACACTATTTACATTTGCACAACAGTTAATGCAGTTCTCAAAACAATTAGTACAAACTGCAAAACCTAGTTGATAACCTGCAAAACCGTGTCACTTGCTCAAAATGGATAGCCCATTCCTCAAAAGCAAGTATTTATGTCAATGAATGTGTCAGTGTCATCAAAATGAAAAGTCCTGACACCATCGTTTATGAACAAGATAGTCAAATGGCTTAGACATGTTTTCATTATGACAGTTTACTCTATAAATGTTTTCCAATGATGAAAGTCAGATCTTGGTGACACTACCTGAAAATGCTCAATACAGCACTAAATACTATTTGCACAGCCATTTGAAAAAAATACAGTAAAGTTACACATTACTGTATTTATGAGGTAACTGAGTACAAGACACTGAATATGTATGTTTCACATTTTTACTGCATATGCTCTTTGCAATTCTAATTTTTTCACAGCATTGTGCAAAAGAAAAAATACACCCTTATTTACAACAAACATAAACTCCCTTTGGGTAGAGCTGTGCACAACTGTACACAATATTGCAGTAGGCCTATATACTGTATTGGAACTGAACATACAACATACATAGGACTGTAATCATTCATGCACATCCAGACGTTCCTCTCTGTCTGGTCACATAATTTCATCTACATCCCAGCGAATATCATCTCTTGCTCAATTGCAAATTGTTCAATTTAGGAGACTTTTTCAGGATTTTTTTTTTTTTTATGACAGATTTTGACAACTAGTTCAACATTTTTGTATGTAATGACTCAAGCAATGAAATGAGGACTATTAGTTTTATATGGAATGACTATTCAGCATTCACAAGTATAGTTAATTTTGACTGACATGACTTAAGCAAATGATAATGTTATCAAATAGCAGAGAGTTGTATGAAAGCAACTGATGCATGTCCAAAAGCATTTGCAATTTGTTGGAAGGAATGAGAAACTGCTACTAGGATGTGCACAAATGACTAAATGTTGTGGAGGTTGAACTAACTGTTGTGCAAATGTAAATAGTGATGTGAGAAATGCACCAAAGCGACTGAGAAAAACTGTAAATGACAGATTCATTTAGAAACAAAACCCTGATACGACTAAGATAGATGGGTGGATAGATAGATAGATAGATAGATAGATAGATAGATAGATAGATAGATAGATAGATAGATAGATAGATAGATAGATAGATAGATAGATAGATAGATAGATAGATAGATAGATAGATAGATAGATAGATAGATAGATAGATAGATAGATAGATAGATGCATATGCATAAATTTAGACACCCATGCTAAAGTTGACTAAAAAGAGGAATAAAAAATCATCTTTTGGAAATTGAACTTAATGCCTTATTAAAAAAAATTAGGAAAAATCCAAACTTTAAGGACACCATTTTTTTTTGTGAATGAATAATGTATCGTAAATAAATAAATGTTCTTCCTTAAAATACAGGGTGTATAAGTCTGGACACCCCTATGTTAAATTCCCATAGAGGCAGGCAGATTTTTATTTATTTTTATTGCCTCTATGGGAATTTAACATAGGGGTGTCCAGACTTATGCACACTGTATTTTAAGGAAGAACATTTATTTATTTACGATACATTATTCATTCACAAAAAAAAAAATGGTGTCCTTAAAGTTTGGATTTTTCCTAATTTTATTTAATTAAGGCATTAAGTTCAATTTCCAAAAGATGATTTTTTATTCCTCTTTTTAGTCAACTTTAGCATGGGTGTCTAAATTTATGCATAGCACTGTAGCCTACCACATTTTTACTTCAAAATTGTGTTTAATTCAAAGGGTTACTTGTCTTTTCTTTTGTTACATTTTTTTTCTTTGCATTTGTGAAATTTATGAGTAATTTCTGAGTGAAAATTGTTTAAAGTCTTTTTTGCCCCTGTATAAAGACTGTATGTGCATCACGTTGGTTCTTCTGCTGTGAAATATGGTGTTCTTTTATAACGGTCACACACTCTGTCCTGCACTGATGCTCTGAACTCGCTCTAAATCCCTCGGACTCGCGGACACAGATTTTGGAATAATCTAGGTCGGAACATTTGTTGGGCATTTCATTGTTTTTTTTTTAATAATTCATGTCAGTAAGATGGTCTTATCTCTGAGGGGTGAGCATGCGGTAATCCTCAGGTCAAGATGTATTTATTGAAGATTAATAATAGAGCAGCAATCTCATCATGCTGTCTATGATTTTGTTATTTTTCCAAAGTGGATCAGGGCCGCCGACACAGACGACGCCATCTTGAAAGAGAAACGCAGAGAAATGTGAATGAGACGACGTTCATTTGAAGCAACAAAAGTCGACCATTTCTTCAGGGTTTCACATGAACTTTGTACGACTTCTAATGAGAAATTGTATTAAATGTATAATAATGTTTATGCAATGATATCTGTCAGTATTGTGCATGAGCACAACGTCTCAGATAGATAGATAGATAGATAGATAGATAGATAGATAGATAGATAGATAGATAGATAGATAGATAGATAGATAGATAGATAGATAGATAGATAGATAGATAGATAGATAGATAGATAGATAGATAGATAGATAGATAGATAGATAGATAGATAGATAGATAGATAGAAAGAGGTTTCCCGGTTATCACTGAGATGGAAGGTATTATAATATTGCATATGCAGAGTGGCCGGATCATCTCATTGTCCTAATGGAACTATCAAGCTCATGGACAGAAGACGGAGAGAGATAAATTTCTCCAGGGT